>NC_071989.2:41078257-41381287 GCF_028885655.2 Pongo abelii
TTTCGCCATGTTGTCCAGGCTGGTCTTGAACTTCTGGGTTCAAGCTATCTGTCCACCTTGGCCTCCCACAATGCTGGGATTACAGGCATGAGCCACCACTTCCTGTAATCCCAGCACAGCTGCTCTATTTTCTTGTATTATAAATAATACAGCAACAAAATTCCATGGGTAAAACATTGTGTCTTTGTGATAGTGCACACGTTTAGAGTTGGGAATGCTGGTCCAATGTTCCCCAAAATTTCCTCCTAGTTATTAGGTCTAGTTTCAGGTCCAGGCCCACTTGCATCAGCTGTATCATGTAATCAACCAAGCTGTGTGTGGCTGTGTTCTAAGGCACTATGTCTGATCTTAAACAGTGTGCCTTACCTACTAGCTCTATGTTAAAGATTCTCTACTTTCTTCCCTCTTTGGTCAGTTCATGCAAGCCATAGAAAGGTACTTCCTTAAGAAAACAAAAATAAATGCCCTTTTAGAGTTGAAAAAGTGTCAGGTCATCAAGGATATTCTGCCTGTTTGACAATTATTTTTGATCATTAGCAAACCAATGTTCAAACAAGTTTTGATTGGGAGTGAATTAATCACTTCGCTGATTAACCACTGAGGCAAGTTGTAAAACTATTCTTTGTCTGTTTGGGCTGCTGTAACAAAATACCATAAACTGGGTAGATTGTTCTGTTAGGCTATTCTTGCATTTCTATAAGGAAATACCTGAGATTGGGTAATTTACAAAGAAAAGAGGTGTCATTAGCTCATAGTTCTGCAGGCTGTACAGGAAACATGGCAACGACATCTGCTCGGCTTCTGGGGAGGCCCCAAGGAGCTTTTACTCATGGTGGACGCCAAAGCGGGAGCAGGCATCTTACACAGTACGACATGAGCAAGCAAGAGTGGTGGGAGGTGCCACACACTTTCAAACGACCAGATCTCATGAGAATTCACTATCTACAGGATGGCACCAAGCCATGAGGGGTCTGCCCCTCATGACCCAAATACCTCCCACCCGGCCCCACTTCCACCATTGGGGATTACTGTTCAACATGAAATTTGGTGGAGACATATATTCAAACGATACTATATATCCTCATATATATTCAAACTATATCAATTATATACAACAGAAATGTATTTCTCACAGTTCTGGAGGCTGGGAAGTCCAAGATCGAGGTGTAGGCAGATTCAGTGTCTAGTGAGGGCCATTTCTGCTCCCAGGATGGTATCTTGAATGCTGCATCCTTAGAAATGCTGTGTCCTCATATGGTGGAAGGGATAGAAAGACAAAAGGGGACAAACGCTATTTCCTTATGTGATGGAAGGCTTAGGGCAAACAGGGCCATACTGGGTGTGAAGCCTGTTTTATAAAGTCCTTATTCGCATTCATGGCGATGAGCCCTCAAGACCTCACTACCTCCTAAAGGCCCCACCCCTCAATACTATGACATTGTGACATTAAGTTTCCACTTGAATTTTGGATTGAGCTATTGTTAGAATATTTATCCCCATCAAAATGTATGTTGAAATTTAATTGTCATTATAACAGTGTTAAGCGGGACCTTTAAGAAGTGATCCTGGCTGGGCAAGGTGGCCCACGTGGCTCACACTTGTAATCCCAGCACTTTGGGAGGCTGAGGTGGGTGGATCACTTGAGGTCAGGAGTTCGAGACTAGCCTGACCAACAAGGTAAAATCCTATCTCTGCAAAAAAAATACAAAAATTAGCTGGGTGTGGTGGCATTACTGTAGTACCAGCTACTTGGGAGGCTGAGCCAAGAGAATTGCTTGAACTAGGGAGGCGGAGATTGCAGTGAGCCGAGATGACACCACTGCACTCCAGCCTCGGTGACAGAGCGAGACTCCATCTCAAACACAAAACAAAAAAGAAGAGGTGATCCTGCTTTCATGAGTGGAATTAATAAGGGTGAATTCAGCCTTCTTTTGTCTCTCTTGTCCTTCTTTCTTCTGCCATATGAAGATGCAGTAAGAAGGCCCACACAAGCTGCCTGCACCTTGATCTTGGACTTCCAGTCTCTAAAATTGTAACAGTATAAATTCCTGTTCTTTGTAAAGTACCCAGTCTCAGTTATTCTGTTATAGCAGCAAAAAACAGACTAAGACAAAGGAACACAAACATACAAACCATAGCAAGCTCTAAGCTGTATTAAAATGATATTTGGGACCGGGCACGATGACTCATGCCTGTAATCCCAGCACTTTGGGAGGCCGAGGGGGGCAGATCACCTGAGGTTGGGAGTTCGAGACCAGCCCGACCAACATGGAGAAACCCCGTCTCTACTAAAAATACAAAATTAGCTGGGTGTGATGGTGCATGCCTGTAATCCCAGCTACTTGGGAGGCTGAGGCAGGAGAATCGCTTGAAGCCGGGAGGCAGAAGTTGCAGGGTGAGCCGAGATCACGCCATTGCACTCCTGCCTGGGCAACAAGAGCAAAACTCCATCTCAAAAAAAAAAAAAAAAAAAAAAAGATAATTGGTAAACATCAGAAAGGGACCTGTCATCCTGTCATTCCTCCAGGGCTAGGCTCCTGCAATGTGGTGGCTTCTCCAGCATTAGGCTCCTGCCACGTGCACTGACCAGAGGCACCTCATGACTACAAGCTTCCCAAAGAATCTTTTTGAGCAGCTTCACAGCAGAATGCTGTTGACAAGGCACCTCCTCAGTGCAACTGGTGCTCTTTCTGGTGGTTTTCCAGGATGTCCCAGAGGCAAGACACATCATCTAGTGAGCTATGTTGCACTTTCTCTGACATCTAGATCTCAGCTCTGGGGATAAGGAGGACTCTTCCTTGGGTGCTCTATCTCAGCTCCAGGGACAGTGGCTACTCCATTTCTGCTTTCTCTTTAGAGTTCTCTTTAACTTCTAATACCAAGCCCCTCATTACCTGAATCCCTTAAACTTTTCGTGTTCAAATTACTGTTATTTCTTTCTCTTGACTGAACTCTGATATGCTGTTTTTATTAGATGTTTAAATGTTTTTTTATTTTACATTCTACTGCTGACCACAGAAATGTTTAAATTTTTATACTCTACATGTTATTTATATGTATATAGTGAATTACCGTGTTTTAGTCCAACAATCAAGGTTTTTTTTTTGTTGCTGGTTTTTTTGAGACAGAGTTTCGCTCTGTCACCCAGGCTGGAATGCAGTGGCATGATCTGGGCTCACTGCAACCTCCGCCTCCTGGGTTCAAGCAATTCTCGTGCCTCAGTCCCCCAAGGAGCTGGGATTACAGCTGCTTGCCTCCATGCCCAACTAATTTTTTGTATTTTTAGTAGAGATGGGGTTTCAGCATGTTGTCCAGGCTGGTCTCAAACTCCTGAGCTCAGGCAATCTGCCTGCCTTGGCCTCCCAAAGTGCTGGGATTACAGGCGTGAGCCACCACGGCTGGCCCAAGGTTTACTTATTGCAAAGAAATAAGAAAATCTTGGTTAGTGGACTAAAACATGGTAGTTCATTACATACATATAATGCCTGTCTATGCTTGCATCTACAGATTTTCAACATTGGTCTGAACTCAAGACATTGAAAAATGCCACAGGGCAGAATGTGATACTATCCTTAAATCTCCAGGTGGTACATCTATTCAGACCCCAAGAGTTGTCTCTCTGATAAATATGAAATCTATTCAAAATTTAACTGTTCAAAAATTTTAAAACTTTTGAGGATTTTACTCCACAATATGTGCTCTTATAGAACCTTTCTTGTGGTTGTGGGGGGATCAGAAAAGGGCAGATTTGATCTAATCAGAATTATTGGAAAATGGCTTGCTATTACCTTTTAGATGAGCTAACCCAATGCTAAAATTATTGAGACAGTCTCACTCTGTCGCCCAGACTGGAGTGCAGTGGTGCAATCTCGGCTCACTGCAACTTTGCCTCCCGGGTTCAAGCAATTCTCGTCTCAGCCTCCTCAATAGCTGGGACTACAAGGACGCGCCACCAACCCAGCTAATTTTTGTATTTTTTAGTACAGACGGGGTTTCACCATATTGGCCAGGGTGGTCTTGAACTCCTGACCTCGTGATCTGCCCGCCTCAGCCTCCCAAAGTGCTGGGATTACAGGTGTGAGCCACCACACCTGGCCCAATGCTAAAACTATATGTATGAGTGGCGTCTTAGATCTCTGTACTTTATGGCGTATGATTAGCACTGTGATTCCACATCCAGGCCATATCGTAGTATGGATCCTATTTAAGACAAATTTGCTGCAAAAGTAATATTTCATTGTACAATATCTTTATTAAAGAAATGCATTCCAGCAACACTGTCAGCATCTTTATTACCAAAGAAATACGTACCTTTAACAAATAATCTCTCTGTATCTTAGTTTTTTCCTTTCCAAAACAAATGGAGGTATATCAACTCTCGTACAATTCTAAAAGCATTGTGCTGTGCTGCCTCACAGGGGTATGTATGTTCCCAGAGGTTTCTCTCTCTAGAGCAATCCTTAATAGGACAATTGTTCTCTCTGAGGCTTCTTGCTTCCTATCTCTCCTCCCTTGGGGAGCTGCTGTAGGTTGCTTCCCTGTGACACAGGGACCATAGTTTCTGCTCTAATTACACCTTTTCCACTCTGACGTAGCTGAGCCATATACTACATTGCCTTAGTCCTGTTCACCCTTTGGTGATTCTGCTCCATTTGCCACCTGGCCTCTTCCTCCTTGGTCACTTTGTTTTTTGAGACAGTCTCGCTCTGTCACCCAGGCTGGAGTGCAGTGGTGCAACCTCAGCTCACTGGTCTCAACTTCCTGGGCTCAGGTGATCCTCCTGCCTCAGTCTTTGGAGTAGATGGGATTACAGGTGTGCCACCGCACCTGGCTAATTTTTGTATTTTTAGTAGAGACGGGGTTTCGCCATGTTGGCCAGGCTGGTCTCAAACTCCTGACCTCAGGTGATCTACCCACCTCAGCCTCCCAAAGTGTGTGGGATTACAGATGTAAGCCTCCGCACCCGGCCGCTCCTCAGTCACTTCTAAACAACTGTCCTCACTTGAGGAAGCTGGCCTTTATCCTGTACCCTGTTTTACCAGTTGTCTTTTTAAAAAATAACTTTCCTCCAAATAACTTACTAATTTTATTCATATAACACTCCTCAGGAGTTCAAATTAATTTTAATCATTTTTTAAGGCAAAGAAAATACTTTTTACATTTGCTAGATGTTTATTTGCAGAGCTACATAAATATAACACCTTGTTAGAATGGGATTTTTCCTACTTTGGGAAACTATCAAAATAGTCTCTCTCACACACACACAACCCAAAGAAAACACATCCAAGAACACAGTCAGTTTTCAGTTTTTATCATTATTATTTTATTTTTTATGTCCCAGCCCTCACATGTAAGACTGGTCATTTTTTAGAATCCTCAGCCATATCAAGGATACAGAAGGGGTCTAGGATACAGACCAATGAAGAAATTTCTTTGGAGAATTATAAGTGCTCAATTCAGCCTTCTTGGACAAAGGAGTTACTACCTTCTACTTTGAAACCCAGTGAAAGGAACTTCAAAGAAGCCCTTCAGAGAGCTTTGAAATGTTTCCTACAACCATTTAGTTGGGGAACCCGAAGAGGGCTGCTGCCATGCAATCTCCCTGAAATTGTTTGTTTTCAGGCCAGCGATGTGAGTATGTTTCCTGAGGACCAGATGTGTGACACTCAGGAGAGAGCCGGCATAAAATAGCCCCCAGAGGTAAAGAAAACCTCAGGACTGAGGCTGGATACTAGGGGTTAGGAAAGAATTACAGACTTTTTTTGAGACAGGGTCTTTGTCATCCAGGCTGGAGTGCAGTGGCACAATCAAGGTTCACTGCAGCCTTGACCTCCCAGGTTCAAGCAATCCTTCCACCTCAGCCCCGAGCAGCTGGGACTACAGGCATACACCACCATGCCTGGCTAATTTTTTGTATTTTTAATGGAGAAGAGGTTTCACCAGGTTGCCCAGGCTGGCCTCAAACTCTTGGGCTCAAGCGAATGGCACCTCTGAGCCTCCCAAAGTGCTGGGATGACAAGCATGAACCTCCGAACCTGGCAGACTATTTTAAATTTAGATGGGTCCATCAGATACAAGGGAACTACAGGAGAGGTAACCCAGCAGGGAACCTCCAAAGAGGTCATACAAATGCCTGAGACAGAAAAAGTCGGTTTAATTATCTGCAGGGTCCAGGGATCATGAAGCCAGCCAGCCAAGGAAGAACTACCCCATCTCCTCACTCCTCACCTTTCGTACCTCCAGTCTACACTTTAATCCCACTGAGTTAACTTGCAGCTCACAGCTCCAGGAAAGTATAAGGAGAAAGCTGACATCAGAGGAATCGTGCCCTCTCCACTGCCAGCTTGCAGTTTAAAGCACACCCAAGCTAGAATTAAGATTACCTTCTGACGATTACATAGGACTGCACATTTTACTTATTGAAATAAAACTGTTTTCGCAACTAATCATGACGAAAATATTTTTTGTTATCTGTGAGTAATCTAAAAATATATGGGTCAAGTCTTCATCCTGGGGCACCAGGGTATACTCCCACCGTATAAAGACACAAAAATAAAAGCAATGTTTTGATCTCAATCCAATCCACACACGATGCTTATTCTACATACTCGTGTACATGAGAACCATTTTTTCATTGCAACTTTTCTTGTCAAAACATCCTTCTACTTACAAGGAAGATTTTGCTTAAGTCCTTCCTTTTTCTTCTTCTTCTTTTTTTTTTTGAGATGGAGTCTTGCTCTGTCACCCAGACTGGAGTGCAATGGCGTTCTCTCAGCTCACTGCAACCTCTGCCCCCTAGGCTCAAGCGATTCTCTCGCCTCAGCCTCCTGAGTAGCTGGGATTACAGGTGTGCACCACCAGGCCTGGCCAGTCCTTCCATTCTTAGTTCTTGAGGTTATGAAGAGTCTTCGCCCTGTGCTTCTCTTGTATTATGATCCAAACTCCTTTGTTTAAAAAAAAAACCCTAAATATAATCCATATGTGCTAATAAATGTGAAACAGCCTCTTTCTCTGAAACAAGTTCTTCAGTAAAATAATTCTGTAATGTATTGCTTTGCTCTTCTTACGTGAAGTTACGCTATTACAAAAGAAAGTTTCAATTACAGGCAAGGTTAAACTCTGCAAGCAACCCAAAACTCAAAAAGGGCATTCAGGTAAAGACAAAAGAATGGCTGCTTATCATTCAGCTTTCTTAACCACCTTTCTGAACGTTCCTCCATCCCCACTGTCTGTTATGCTCATGGTATCCTTGTCTTTACACACTTATCACTATCTGCAATTGTCTATTATGTCACCTTCCACAAACATACATACAGTATATCCATGATTGAAATCTGTCAGGGCAGGGTCTTTGTCTTGTTTTCCACTTAAAAGTTTCTGGGCCTAGAATAGCTTTTGACACATAGTAGTAACTAAATAGATACTTGCTTCACGAATGAAGGGCACCATTTAGTCAATAAAAGGGAACCACAGAATAGGTAAACTTCCCATTCCTCACTGCCCAATCTCCTGACCTCTTGGCAAACTGGTTTTTCTTTGATGCTCTAACATAAGAGAGGTTTATGAAAAGTAAACACTAGCCTAAATTTTGCCAAATCCAGAATTTTAAAATATATCTTCATTCTCTTTGGCCTCAGCCACAACAATCCCCTTTCTCAAACAATCCCCTTTTTTGGTTTGTGTGACTCCATCCAATTCTAGTTCCTGGGCTAATTCTGTAACCACTGGAGTCAGAGAGCAGAAAACACAACTGGTTTTGCTCCCACTGTATCTCTAACATGGCTTGGCACACAGTAGGTGCACCACACATAAATATGTCAACAAATGAACTTCTCCTTCTCTTCACTTCTGTCTCCAATGGACATCTCCCCAAATCTTGAGACTCTAAATTATCTTTTGTTTTTGGAGTCTGTAAATTCACAAATGGTTTCCACCAATACTAAGTTAAGGATAGTTACTGAAGTTCATCGATGAACTCAAGTCCTTTTGCTTACTCTGACTTCTAAATGCCTATCAAATCTCAGTGTTCTCATTTTCATGCTTAAATTATACAGGACAGTAAGCCTGTAAGTTAGCTACTCACTTGCACATTCAAGTTTTAGATGTTCTCTGTAGAGAACTCCCTGACAGCCCCATAGCCACTGCCTTAGTCTGTCATGATTTTCACATGAACTATTTAAGAACCTGTTACCTAGTTTCCAGCTTCAAGACTCATCACATGCACACTAACACTTTCCACATTCATCTTGCTAGAATAAACTATTCCTAACATTCTGGTTTAAATCCTCTATCATTTCTCAAGACAAATTCTTCGTAATCTGATTGCTGCTCTTCCCTCAATTCTTCTCTTACCAACAACCCTACACCCCATCCTTCTAACCTGACAACCAAGGTGTCCGCGGTTTCATAGTTATGCCCTCCTCTGACTGGTTACCATTATGTCAGCTGTTTCATTGCTGGCAAAGCCACTTACCTTCTTCTCTCATCATGATTCCTTCAAGTCCTCCCTTGTTCAGCTTAAATCTTAGCCTGGCTTCACCTACTGAGTGACAAACTCCTTTCCAATGCTCTCACAGCAACTCATGCATTTATCCATCATAGCACATATATATATATATATATGAACAATATATAATTGTGTCTCAGAGGTGAGGCCTCTGAATTGTACTTTTCAACTTTGGCTCAATAGTTTACTGAATGAGTCTACCTTTTCCTACTTATTAAGTGCAGGACACATTTACTATAGGAGTTACAATTAAGGTATAATTCCCAAAGGTTTTCAATGCCACAGACTCAACCTTTATTTTTTATTTTTGAGACAGAGTTTCACTCTTGTTGTCCAGGCTGAAGTGCAATGGCGCAATCTCGGCTCACTGCAACCTCCTTGTCCCAGGTTCAAGCAATTCTCCTGCCTCAGCCTCCCTAGTAGCTGGGATTACAGGCATGCACCACCACGCCCGGCTAATTTTTTTGTATTTTTAGTAGAGACGGGGTTTCTCCATGTTGGTTAGGCTGGTCTCGAACTCCTGACCTCACGTGATCCGCCCACTTTGGCCTCCCAAAATGCTGGGATTATAGGCGTGAACTACCGCGCCCGGCCGTCAGATTCAACCTTTCTATTTTTGTAACTTTACAGAACATAACCAGTTACATGTGGAAATAGGTAGTCTGCTTTATTTGACAGTTGGGGGCAAATCAACCTGACTTTGTGAACTAAGATGGGAGGGAAGTAGGGGCCGGAGGGAGGCTTTTCAGGCAGAGGACAGTTGAAAAGCACATGGGGTACTTAGGAAAAATAAATTTAACATTTTTGCACACCAACATGTAACACTGCAGAGAAGATAAAAGCATAATTTCTGATGAAAAATTTGAAGTATAATGGGTATCTATACATAACTACAATTTAAGGCAGGACTAAGTGCTGTTAAAAAGATAGAAATATAGACAATAGGTGGGGTGTGGCGGCTCGTCCCTGTAATCCCAGCACTTTGGGGGGCCAAGATGAGAGGATCACTTGAAACCAGGAGTCCAAGACCAGCCTGGACAACATAGTTTAACTCCATCTCCAATGCAAGATCCACTGCTTATTTTGTTTAATTTGAAAATTTGAGTCATTAGTTCAAGGGTTTTTTTTTTGAGGTGGAGTCTCACTTTGTCACCAGGCTGGAGCACAGTGGCATGATCTCAGCTCAATGCAACCTCTGCCTCCCAGGTTCAAGTGATTCTCCTGCCTCAGCCTCTCAAGTAGCTGAGAATACAGGCACATGCCACCATGCCCAGCTAATTTTTGTTATTTTTAGTAGAGTTGGGGTCTCACCATGTGGGCCAGGGTGATCTCGATCTCTTGACCTTGTGATCCGCCCACCTCGGCCTCCCAAAAGTGCCAGGATTACAGCCGTGAGCCACCGCACCGGCCTCAAGGGTTGTTTATATGGGGGTCAGGGTACTTTCACTAGACTTAGACTTCTGAAGCCCAAACTGGCCAAACTTCACCAGCTTTACATTATACCCACAGGAACTCAGCTGTCTTTCAAGGTCACTGTTCAATCTTCAATAGACTATCTTCACTTGAAAGTTTGGTGATGATAGCTGGGCGCGGTGGCTCACGCCTGTAATCCTAGCACTTTGGGAGGCTGAGGTGGTGGATCACGAGGTCGAGTTCGAGACCAGCCTGGCCAACATGTTGAAACCCAGTCTCTACTAAGAATACAAAAAGAATTAGATGAGTGAATCTCCACCTCTACAAAAAACACAAAAATTAGCCAGGTGTGGTGGTGTGCATAGGTAGTCCCAGTTACTCAGAAGGCTGAGGTAGGAGAACCACTTGACTCGAGCCCAGGAATTAGAGGCTGCAGTGAGCTGGGATTGCGCCATTGCACTATCTGTAAACAAGAAAGGCAATGGCAATTGGACTCTAACCATACATCTTTAAAGTATAGTCTCACATTTCGGGAGGAAGCCCAAGAGAGATTTAATCAGCAGGGTTTCTTTACAAGTGAATGTTCAGAAGCTGAGACCTGAAGGGTAAATTAGGAGTTAAAATACAAGATGAGAGTAGCAATTAGCTAGCATATTATAAAGCCATTCCAGGTTACAAGTAAAAGTGATACCCTTCCAAGGCCAGGTTAAGAACCTCAGATGTTATTCTAAACACAGTGGAGAATAATAATTTAAATAGCATGACTTGGCTACATCACTATTTTATGTAGCTGTTCCCGCATTCATGTTCCCTTCAACTGCCCCTGCCCTCTCACTCAGCAGTCCAGTTGAGTTTGTCCCTTCATTAAAAAAAACAAAAACACCCAACCCTGTCAATAAACCACCAAAACTAGGAAGGCATGTCAGCAAGTTTCAGTGCTTTAACACAGAAACACCCAATTACCAAGTTGAGGGCTAAAAAAATTCAACCAGGTAGTCCCACATCATTGCCTTTAGTCTACAAATCTCAGGGTTTATACTTGATTTTCCTTTATTTCCTGCTCAATCTTTACTTGCACCCAGCCCTACTTTTTCTCAAACCTATTTACATATTCTTAAGTTGACTCACACCCAGCAGGCTTTTTTCACTTAGCTAGCCACCTTACACACAGCCCACAAGTCAGGTGTGCCAAGTGAGCATTACAGATACTAGGATAAGATCATCTTTTGAAAAACAGAAGCCACCTAAACTCCTACCCATGTTTCCAGTGGTACTCCCAAGCTCTATGTGACTAATAATCATCCCCCTAGTCATGACAGTATAACAGATAAACATGCTGCTAGAGGTAATTTAAACATAATACTCTTTCAAATTTACTCAAACATCTTAAATACCCATCTATGCCACATGAGCTGTGCTATTTTAATCTGCTATATTGTCTTCTAGTACCCTCTGCTTCAAGGACTCCTGGAATTCTGCTTGTTTCTCATTGCCTTTAACCGTGTTACAACCCCAGTCCAAAAGTAAACATTCCAAAACAGTCACTTAACAAGTAAATCTGATATGAAGCTAGCCCAGTCCCTAAACCTACAGTATTTCACTGATACTACAAGCCTAATTGATTAAAAATACCTTACCAAACACCAGATACATATTTTTTAAAACTAGAACATTTATTGCATGACTAATCGTTGACATTCTTAAGATGAACTGGATGCTGCAACAGCTGCCCTCTTGGGTTTAGGTGTTGTTCCTTCACGGAATCCATGCCTGCACGATGTCAAAAACAAGAACAAGTTACTTCAGCAACATTGATGCAATTTTAATTTTTGTTAAACAGATTTCAATGTGCTTATCTCAGTTAAACGCTGAAATCAATACTGCATTCATATGTTCAGACATTTATTTTTACAACATCACTGATAAGCTGCAATTCTTTACTTCACTTTGCTTAAAGATACCCATTTTCGGATATAGTTAACCGCAATTGCAATAAAGGCTCAAAAACTTATTTGGCTATACTAGTCATTGGGCCAGTATGTTTGTTCGTATTTGGCAAGAGATCACAGATTATTTGTGAAAATGGTTCCCTATACCGAGAATAGATCCCAACTACTTTCACTAAGCAAGGAAAAAACAATTAGCATGTTTAATGGCAGACATTTTCTAAACCAAGAGCTTTGCATTTTAACTTATTTAACATGCGTATCTACTCTAATAAAGGTCAACTATCTTACTTTTAAAAGCCTGGCTTCAGTTCAAGCTCTTAACTCCTATATCGTACTAACAGACCACTCAACATTAAGCCCACAAAAACGTTATGACCCTAAATGCAAAGAAAGTTGCTTCAGCACATGAACACACCTATGGGTGTCTACAAAGCCCTGAACTACCTTGTTATCTTTAAAACTGGACACTCTGGAGACTGACTGGGTAGAGGCTACGGATTCTGCAAAATATTCAATTTTGCACTGGACAATCCCACCACAAATAATTATCCAGCCCAAAATATCAACAGCTGAGAATTGCTGAAATAGAACACAGTAACGGAAGGAGCACCAGCTTTAAACTTAAGTCTGCATCATTCTGAATCTTAGCTGAGATCTTAGATGGGTTAATCTCTTAGAAACTATTCTTTAATATGCAGGTTCTCTGAGCTAAGTCTACGGTGGAGCTGAGATTCTGCATTTAATAACTCTAAGGCCAAGACTCTTGAATAACAAGAGCCCAAGGCAACAGCAGCAATCAGGGCAATTTTCTACAGCACTCTTGCCCACAGCCACTATACTAAAGGTTGAACCAAGCCTGACTCCAGACCTTATTCACTACTGTCTTGACAAATTTTGACATCAATTAAAGATAAACCTAATAAATATCAACAGTTTGGGACCCTAGTTCAAACAATGCTCCTGATATTTAATTTATACTACTGTTTAGTGAAAAAACTACTAATAAAATCCAAACTAACTGATGTCAAGGTTACAGCGGCAGAAGATAAAACCTTTCAACATCTGGCCTGAGCCCAGGAGTTCCGAGATTAGCCTGGGTAACATGACAAAATCCCATTCTCTACAATAAATACAAAAATTAGCTGGGCATGTGGCGGCGCACACGTGTAGTCCCGGGTACTCGGGCGGCTGAGGTGAGATTACCTGAGGCTGGGGAGATTGAGGCTGCAATGAGCCGTGATCGTGCCACTACACTCAAGCTTGGGCAACATAGTGAAACCCTGCCTCAGAAACAGCAAAAAATAAAAAGCTTCCAACATCTCATCCCCAGTAACCATCAGGCTACTGTTATCTTTTTATAAGTAAAAACGAGGGTTTCATTCAAGCCCATAGGACCAATTATGATCGAACATACAAACTGTACCTGAATCTGCGGTATACAATTTTTAGGTGCCTCATTCGACCAGTTCCGGTGGTATTTCGTCTTTTAGCCTTGGCACTCCAGTTATCTAAAACATTAAGTTCAGAAAAGATTTCAAACGGTTTTCCCCCACACACCTTGTAGGTATTGTTAACACACGAGTTTTATGCCACCTCATCGGCATACAGATGTACAAGTTTTAAGATAGGCACCAAATAAAGTTCAAACCTACGCCCCCACTTAAGTGCAATACAAACAAAAGCTAACACAGTTGGCCTGAAAAATGTTACTTACACTTTCTCTTGCGCTTGGCAGGGTAGCCACATTTGCCACAGGTCGACTTCTGAAGGTGGTAGGCCTTAGAGCCACAGCGGCGGCACAACGTGTGCGTCTTATTGCGACGCTTTCCAAACGATGACGTTCCCTTCGTCTGCACATTAAAAGAATAAATAGATCTGAAACCTGGCAACTTCTAGATTTACTCGAGTTCTCCGGGAAACCAATTACTGATAAAATTTAAAGGCAATCATACAGGTCGAAACTGTGGGAGAAGCCTCTTTCCACGAATGCCAAGTCAGAGACCACCACCCGCATTTCACGCTACCTAAAGCCCTCCGCAAGAGTTGCAATGTTCTGAAATATACCTTATCTTTAGACTCCGGCCAGACAGCATCACCAATGAATTATTTCATTGTTACACAGAGCCAAACATTCCCAAACTCCTTCCCTCGGCTCCCAACCAAGGCTAGAACTGTGAACGGTCTCCAAAGGTTGCACCAAGGCAAAGGACACAATGCGGCTCTAGCTCCACAATTACGGCGGGTTAGGTCCCCCAGGCACCAGTTAGCAGTCATTCTTCTCGCTCTTGAGGGCCACCGCATGCCTCTTTCCTGCCCACCAGTTCCCCTTATCCGGAATCTTGCCAGCCCCCCAAGCACAGCAAGCAGAGAGGTACAAAGGACGAGGATGGAACGCGATTCACACAGACCACGGCTACAACTCACCATCTCGCTTCTGCGGCCGAGTCCAGAAAGACCGGAAGAGAAGGCACTTCCGCTATATCACGCTCAGAAGCTTCCGCCCAGGGAAGTACTTCCTGCGGGGCGCGGTGCAGCGTTCTCAAGCGTCCGTCGTCGTGATGTCGGTGGGGTCAAGAGGAGGATGCCGTACGAGGCAGGGCCGATCGCGTTTCAGTGCCGGAAAGGCGGGCGGGACTCCGTTTTCTGGCGACCGGATGGGCGAGTCTTCGTCGGGCCCGCTTGGACCCTGAGGGTCGTTTAGATTACAGTTTTGTTTTTCGTGCCGCTGTTGCTGGTGCTACTGCTACTACTGATCGGTTTTGCACGTTAGCAGTCAGATCTGTTGCTATACCGTCGATTACTGTCTTCTAGGCACATGGAGAACCTGGAATGCGGGGCTGGCCCTGCTCGGGGGTACCCGCACCGACTGAGCGTCCCCGGCGTGTAATGACCGTGTGCGCCTGGAATAATCCCTATTCAGGAGAAAGCAACTTCTCCAGCCGCCTCGCTGACTTTCCCTGTGAGAGGTCGCGAGGAGTACGGAGGCATGGAGCTGGAGCTTAGAATGTAAAGGGAAAGGCAGACAGTGGTTTTGTTGTTGTTGCTGTTACTGTAGTAAATCAGAGGCAAGTTATCTGATCCTATATTTCATTGTGCCAAGGAATCACACATGGAACTTGTTCAATATAGTTTCCAAGGGCCTGGCGCCGTGGCTTACTCCTGTAATCCCAGCACTTTGGGAGGCTGAGGCGGGCGGATCTCTTGAGCCCAGGCGTTGGAGACCAGCCTGGGCAACATAGGGAGACACTGTCGCTATAAAAAAAAATACAAAAAACTATCCAGGCGTGGTGGCGCGCGCCTGCCAACGCAGCTACTCAGGGGGTGGAGGTGGAGGGAGGCCTGAACCCGGAAGGTGGAGGTTGCAGTGAGCCGAGATTGCGCCATTGCGCTCCAGCTTGGATGACTGAGTGAGACTCTGTCTCAAAAAAAACCCGAAAAAACTAAAAATAAAATGTTGCCAGAGCTGCTTTCCTTTCTTGGAGGTTCTAGGAGGGAGAATCTGTTTTCTTTCCTTTCTCAGCTTCTAGAGACTGCCCAAACTCCTTGGTTTATTGCTCCCTTGCATCTTCAAAACCAGTGATACTGTAGTTTCCCCCGTTTCTGTGGGTTAAGTTCCAACACCCTCAGTGGATGCCTGAAACCACAATACCAAACCCTATATATACTGTTTTTTCGGTGCATGTGTACCTGTGATGAAGTTTAATTTATGAATTAGGCACAATAAAAGATTAACAACAACTAATAAAACAATCGTAACAGTATACTGTAATAAAAGTTATGTGAATGTGGTCGGTCTCTTTTTCTCAAAATATCTTATGTCCTGTACTCAACTATTTTTAAACCATGGTTGACCATGGGGTAACAAACCCTGAAATCCTGCAAAGGGAAACCTTGGATAAGTGGAGACTACCGTAGTCTTTCTCACATTGCATTACTCTTCATTCTGCAGCTGTCTTAGTCTTTCTCCTTTCCTTTTATTTTTATTTGTGGTAGAGACAATGTCTCACTGTTGTCCAGGCTGGTCTTGAACGCCTGAACCTTCCTGTCTTGGTCTCTCAAAGGGCTCAGGTGCCCTGCCATCCCTCTCCTACTTTGAAGGCCCCTTGTGATTACATTGACTCCATCCAGATAACTTCCTTATCTCCAGTTTCGCTAATTAGCAACCTTAATTCCCTCTGCAATTATAATTGTCCTTTGCCACATAACCTAATTTATTCATAGGTTGAGGGGATTAGTATCTTGTTATCTTTGGAGACAACCATTATTCTGCCTACCACGGGGGCTGTGAGAAATGAGGTCAGTGTAGAAAAGGTAGGACAGGTGTCAACCATAAAGGAACCAAGCAGTGTGACAGGCATTATGTCAGTCTCTTTACTCCAGACATTCCCAGAATTGAAGACAGGAGAGAATTATTTTTCCTCCTCTCTCTAGTGTTAGGTGGTTCTTTTTGGTGTATGTCAAACCATGTAAATTTTGCCCTGAGCAAGTAAATCCTTGGCTTTCTTTAAAGAGGTCTATGAAGGCTAGTCAGACCCTCCAATTTTCTATACAATTGCTAGGTTTAGGTCAGGGCTAGTGACTATATCAACTTTTTTTTTTTTTTTTGAGACAGGGTCTCACCTGTCACCTGGGCTGGAGTGCAGTGGTGCCATCTCAACTCACTGCAACCTCTACCTCCCGGGATCAAGCAATTCTTGTGCCTCAGCCTCCCAAGTAGCTAGGACTACAGGCGCATGCCGCAACCACGCCCGGCTAATATTTTGTATTTTTAGTAGAGACAGGGTTTCATCATGTTGGCCGGGCTGGTCTCGAACTCCTGACCTCCAGTGATCAGCACCCCCTCAGTCTCCCAAAGTTCTGGGATGACAGGTGTGAGCCACCACGCCCAGCCAGGACTAGATCAACGTCTGAAACGGATGATCTAAGGCTGTTAGCCTAGGCATTCACCCCCTGACATTTTGCTTTTTGGCAGTGATAGAAACTATGTTAAGTCCTGCATCCATGGTTCTGATACCATCAAGTCTCTTGACCACCAGGACTCAGCACTGAGACCTGCCTCTTTTTATTTCTACAATACATGAAATTACTGTTGACTTTTGTCTTTAAAACATCACATAAATTCGTTAGCAGCAATTCAAGGGAGAATTTTCTGTACATTCATACCTATGATAAAGTTTAATTTATGAATTAGCACAGTAAGATTAGCAACAACTAATAATAAGGCTGGGTGCGGTGGCTTACGCCTGTATCCCAGCACTTTGGGAGGCTGAGGCAGGCAGATCACCTGAGGTCGGGAGTTCGAGACTAGCCTAACGAAACAAAACAAAACAAAAACCCCAAAAAACAACAATAATAAAATAGAACACATTTAAAACTTTTAGTCTTGTGTTATTCATTCCGATTTGAGGTCTATACTTTCAATTTTGTACCTCCTGGCTATATTTTATATAATAGAGAACATCCTGGTTACACTCATCCTTCCCCCAGCTCACTTCCTTTGCATTCTAAGGCTGTGGTATGCAAATTTATGTTATCAGGAAACAATTTTTTTTTTTGAGACGGAGTTTTGCTCTTGTTGCCCAGGCTGGAGTGCAATGGTGCTATCTTGGCTCACTGCAACCTCCGCCTCCCAGGTTCAAGTGATTCTCCTGCCTCAGCCTCTCAAGTAGCTGGGATTACAGGCATCGACCACCATGCCCGGCTAATTTTGTATTTTTAGTAGAAATGGGGTTTCTCCATGTTGGTCAGGCTGGTCTTGAACTCCCGACCTCAGGTAATCCACCCGCCTCGGCCTCCCAAAGTGCTGGGATTACAGGCGTGAGCCACTGCACCCGGCCATCAAGAAACAATTTAAACTAGACAGCCTGGCATGGTGGCTCACACTTGTAATCGCAGCACTCTGGGAGGCTAAGGTGGGAGGATCACTTGAGCCCAGGACAGCCTGGGCAACATAGGGAGATCCCATCTCTACAAATAATAAAAAAAATATGGATCACGCCTGTAATCTTAGCACTTTGGGAGGCCAAGGCAGGAAGATTGCTTAAACCCAGGAGTTCGAGACCAGCCTGGACAATGTAGTGAAACCCTGTCTCTACAAAATTTTTTTTTTAAAAAGAGCTGAACAGGTTGGCGCAAGCCTATACTCCCAGCTGCTCAGGAAGCTGAGGGGGACGATTGCTTGAGCCCAGGAGTTTGAGGCTGCTGTGAGCTATGATTGCACCATTGCACTCCAGTCAGGGCAACAGAGTGAGACTGTGTTTCAAAACAAAACAAAACGAAAACTTGTAGAAAGAAGTTTAAATTTCAGTGCTGTTTCCCACTTCAAGTGAACACTTTTTTCCCATTGGCTTTGAAATCTCAGAAAGGTTATTGTGAGAAAGGAGCATATTTAGGGTGGAGCATTGGAGAGGAGACTGGTGGTTTGGGAGACCTGTTATTGAAGTACCTTCCTGGTCAAGTTCAACAACAACAACAAAAAATTGGCAATCTTTATGACAGTGCCAATCAAATTGTGGGCATGAGGTGGGATGCATCACTTGAAAGCCATACTTTTGACATACGTATTTTAAAACTCTTACCTAGAGTATAATGGTGTTTACCAGAGAGAGGCTGGGAGTTGCGGGGAAGGGAAGGGTGCTGGTCAAAGGATATAAAGTCATAGACAGGAGGAATAAATTATAAGTATTGAAGGTGATGTATATGTTAATTTGAGTGAATCATTCCAAACTGCATACATATAAAATTACTGAATATCCCATAATTATATATGATTATAATTGGTCAAAGTAAATAAAAATTTTAAAACTCTTCAATTTTATAAAACTCTTACCTAATATTAATTTTTAATATCATATGAGGATTTTTTTTTTTAAGAGCCTAGGCTAGAGTAACTTACTACAACCTCAAACTTCTGGGCCAAAGCAGCTCTCCTGCCTCAGCCTCCTGTCCCAAGCAGCTGGGAGGGACTACAGATGCGCACCATCACGACCAGATAATTTTTAAATTTTTTGTAGAGACAGGGTCTTGCTATGTTGCTCAGGTTGGCCTCAAACTCCTGGTCTCAAGTGATCTTCCTCAGACTCCCAAAGTGCTGGGATTACAGGCATAAGCCACCTCGCCCAGCCAGGATTTTAAAATTCTTTTTTAACCTTGGAGATACCAGAATTGTATTACTCATTATCCTTGGTTCCTAATAGCATTGGTTCATGCATGTTCTGCTTTTATTTACATATTAGCTATTTACCTTTAACAATATAGTAGCCCTGATAGGCCCAACTCCTACACTGTAGGACATCCATGATATCCTCCCCAATCACATCCCATCCCCAAGCTCCCCATATGTGAGGTAACCATCATTCTGAATTTCATATTTATCATTCTTTGCTTTTTGTTTTGTATAATTTTAATGACTTCATGTATACTCTTAAATGTAAGGGTGTGTTTATTTTCATCTTTTAAAAAGGGTGTCATACTGTATATAATCTTTTGGGATTTACAGTTTTTCCTTACTATTGTTATGATTTCTCTATATTGTGGGTCACTGAAGTTCATTCTTTTTGAATGCCATGTAATATTATGTTATAAGAAATATCACAGTTTATTCATCCAGTATCCTGTTGCTAGTTATGCAGATCGCTTTCAGGTTCTTGTGAACTATGAAGGAGTAAATAAAGACCAACCAGGTAATTTTCTTAAAATAAATAATAATAAAAAACCAAAAATGTAAAATATTAAATAGTAATGTTTAAAGTGGAAGTATAAATCTCCTTGTAATCATATTCTCAGAGATAACCAGTGTTAAAATTTGGGATATCTCTTGTCTTCTTTAAAATATAATGTGTATCTGCATACACATATTATTTACATATACTACATATACATTAAATTTTTTAAAACAAAAATGAGATCTATAACTTGCTGTTTCCATAGCAATATATCATGGATATCATTACTTGTCAATATGTAGAGATGTACTTTATCCTTTTTAACAGTTCTTTGGTGTTTCACTGTCGACATGTCAATATTTATTCCCTAAACTCCAATTTTGGTTATTTTCAGTTGTCTACTGTTGTAAACAATGTTATAATGCAGATTCTTGTACATACATCTTTGGGCATTTGCTTGATTATTTCCTTAAGATAATTTCCTAGAACTGGAATTCCTGGGTTGAAGGATATGAAGTTTTATTTCTGTCTGTCTTCAACTTTATTTACTTATTGCTGTATATTGCCAGATTGTCCACCAAATATCAATTAATAATTTACATTCTTGGCATCATAGTATAGTTCTCTGAGCAGGGAATACCTAGTCCAACCTGAAGTTCAAGAGCGACTTCTTGGAGGAGGTGACCCTGGGTCTGAGTCATGGTGAGAATTTATCAAGACTTCAAAAGAGCAGATAAATAATCCACAAGGACCCCGGATCAGAGAGTGCTCCGAGCTGGGTTGCCCCACTGTGCTTGTATCTGCGTTCTCCAACACTAGGCATCATTGACATGTTAAAGCTTAGCCAGATAGAATTGTTCTTTGTCATTCTTTTTTTAACTTTTACTTATTCATTAGGGTGATTTCATAATGCATTTCCTGGTTTAGAGGAAACAGGAACAATGGCTACCGAGAGTACTGCCTCAGAGATCATAGAAAGAGAAAGAAAAAAGTTGCTTGAAATCCTCCAACATGATCCTGATTCTATCTTAGACACGTTAACTTCTCGGAGGCTGATTTCTGAGGAAGAGTATGAGACTCTGGAGAACGTTACAGATCTCCTGAAGAAAAGTCGGAAGCTGTTAATTTTGGTACAGAAAAAGGGAGAGGCGACCTGTCAGCATTTTCTCGAGTGTTTATTTAGTACTTTTCCACAGTCAGCTGCCATTTGCGGCTTAAGGCATGGTAAGTTGACTTTGTATACTTTTTGGGGTGAGAGGGTGGGGGCAGATTTTCTGAAAAAGAAAAAAAAATGAAAGAAAATTGTTGACTTTTATTTTTGTTAGTCTTTTTCTGGAGATAATTTTCATTGAAATATGAAATAGGGAAAAACTGGAATTTAAAAAGTTTCTGAAATTTAACATCTTATTGGTTTACAGAATCGATAATTTGTTTTTCAGACTGTACTCAAAACTTGCAGTTGTTTTAATGCTAACATAAACTGCTCATTATTCTGGCAGTAACATGCTGAAATCTCACAGTTGGAAGGAAAATACTTTAATAACACAATCCAGGGTTTGTTTTCCAAGTAGGTGAATTCGTGGATATTTACAGTGCCAAGACCACAAGCTGTGTGTTTCACTTAGTATAGCCATTTTGAAAATACAAGGAAAATAATTTTTAACACATAGATGGCAAATCAGTAGTTTCATGTTTTTGGTGATAAGAATGCCAGCAGCAGCTGTTTTCTGGAGCAATTCCAGTGCTAATTCTTAAATGGTTCAAAGATAACTAGTAGTCCATGAAAAAGCAATTCTTCCAGTTGTTAAGCAATTCTGTAAATTACTACTAGGACTAGGTCTAGCTCTTTTTCTAGGAATCTAAAAAAAAATTCAAAATTATTTTAAGGGATGTTAGAGAGGTAGAGGCTCAGATTAAAAGGTGAATGTTAATGATACCTAATTTAGGACAAGATTTATATGCTTAGAAATTTTTTTAAAATTATTTCTAAAGCACACTATTCCAAATAGAGCCATTTGCTTATTGATTAGAAATTATTTGTGATCAGATTTCATTAGCAATGACCCCAGGAGACGTGAGTCTGTTGTGAGTCACAGTAAGTCCACAAGTAAACACTGTTCATATGATTCAAATTTTTTATTTTATTCACTTACCCTGTAAGGTTGCTAGGAAGGACTCAAACGTGAAGCAAGACAGTGGTGTGATCTGATATTTTTTTTTAGTGGAAAAAAGAAAGTTCTGAAAGTTGACATGTTGACTTGCAAGTTATATAGGAGGTGTTAGGTATTCCTGTCTTCCAGTGAAATAAGAGGCGACTGGGCGCTGTGGCTCACGCCTGTAATCCCAGCACTTTGGGAGGCCGGGCAGATGGATCACCTGAGGTCAGGAGTTTGAGACCAGCCTGACCAACATAGTGAAACCCTGTCTCTACTAAAAATACAAAAATTAGCTGGGCATGATGGCGCATGCCTGTAATCCCAGCTACTTGGGAGACTGAGGCAGGGGAATCACCTGAACCCGGGAGGTGGAGGTTGCAGTGAGCCCAGATCGTGCCATTGCACTCCAGCCTGGGCAACAAGAGTGAAACTCTGTCTCAAAAATAAATAAATAAATAAATAAAAGAAGAGGGATGATGCTTTGAGGCCTCAGGAACTCTAGCTATTATACAGCTTCTTTTTCTTAATTGGGAAAAACAATTCTTTTCTTTGCAGAAGTTTTAAAACATGAAAATATAGTACCTCCTCAGTCTATGGGGGCAAGCAATAATTCAGAAGATGCTTTTTCTCCTGGAATAAAACAGCCTGAGTCCCCTGAGTTCACAGTGTTCTTCAGTGAGAAGGAACACTTGGATTTGGAAACCTCTGAGTTTTTCAGGGACAAGAAAACTAGTTATAGGGAAACAGCTTTGTCTGCCAGGAAGAATGAGAAGGAATATGACACACCAGAAGTCACATTATCATACTCAGTTGAGAAAGTTGGATATGAAGTTCCAGCAACTATTACATATATAAAAGATGGACAGAGATATGAGGAGCTAGATGATTCTTTATACTTAGGAAAAGAGGAATATCTAGCATCTGTTGACTCCCCTGAAGATGCAGAAGGCACTGTGGAAGAGGAGGTTTATGATGACCCAGAGCACGTTGGATATGATGGTGAAGAGGACTTTGAGAATTCAGAAACCACAGAGTTCTCTGGTGAAGAACCAAGTTATGAGGAATCAGAAACCAGCCTTTCATTGGAGGAGGAACAGGAGAAAAGTATAGAAGGTATGGAAATATCATGTATAGTTAGTTAGGCAACAACTTAATAAGTTAATAAGCTTGCCATGACATATTGGGGATAGGGGGATGAAAAAGGGACAGATGTCAGCAGAAAATCAACTACTAAGAAATTCCTTGTACCCCTCTGACCTGGAATCTCCTCGAGGTAGGTGTTGACTTAAAGGAGCTCCCAGGACCTAGGAAATGATGGACAGCATAAGCAGAAGTAAATATTGATTGTCAGTTTGTAAATTTCTGTAGTTCGTATAAGGAGTTGCCAATCATTAATTTCCCATTATGCGTACAAGGAGTTGCTAATCATTAATTTCAGGCTAACCTATTCCTTAGGTTAAACCACTTTATTTTAGTGCCTTTGTGACCAGAGAGATGTGGGGATTATGGATTTGACTATTTAAGTGAAAGCCGTCAGTAAATGGCTAAGATCCCAAAATATTGTTACTTGGCTTGATCCAGTCCACATAATGCCATCTTGATGAGAATTATATTTGTATCTTGAATCTGAATATTTCTTTATTTAAAACAAATTTTTTTTGAGACAGGGTCTCACTCAGGCTGGAGTGCAGTGGCACAATCACGACTCACCGCAGCCTCTACCTCCCAGGCTCAGGTGGTCCTCCCACCTCAGCCTCCTGAGTAGCTAGCATTACAGGTGCCCGCCACCATGCCTGGCTAATTTTGTATTTTGTAAAGATGGGATTTTGCCATGTTGCTCAAGCTGAACTCCTGGGCTCAAGTGATCTGCCCACCTTGGCCACCCAAAATCCTGGTATTACAGGTGTGAGCCACTGCACCTGGCCAAATCTGAATATTTCTTAATGAAAATTCAAAATATGAGAAGTGTTTCATTGGAGTGATATTGCCTGGGAAAATAGACATCACTAAGTTCTGAGTAGAGGATGAAAATGTAACTACCATCTCACATTCATTTCAAATCTTGGGGACTCATAATCCACTTATGGGTAGGAAGAGAGTCATTTTTTCCTCATCACACCTTGTATCAGTTTGTGAGGGATGCTGTAACAAAATACCACAAAATCAGTGGCTTAAACAATAAACACAGATTTCTTGTCTCACTCTTTTGGAGGCTAGAAATCTGAAATCAAAGTACTGACAGGGTTGCTTCCTTCTTTTTTTTTTTTTTTTGAAACAGAGTCTTGCTCTGTCGCCCAGGCTGGAGTGCAATGGTGTGACCTTGCTCGCTGTACCCTCCGCCTCCCGGGTTCACCTGCCTCAGCTCCCCAAGTAGCTGGGATTACAGGTGCGTGCCACCACACCTGGCTAATTTTTGTAGTTTTAGTAGAGACAAGGTTTCACCATGTTGCCCAGGCTGGTCTTGAACTCCTGGCCTCAATAATGCTACATAACAAATCATCTGAAAATTCAGTCACTTCAAACACTGAGAGTTTATTATTGTTCACATGTCTGTGGTTGGCTGGGCAGTTCTGCTGGTCTTCCCTGGGTTCACTCATGCATCTGTGAAGAGGTGGTTGAAGGCTGGTCTCTCATCTTCTAGCAGGCTACTATGGGCTTGTTTTCAGAATAGATGCAGTATATTCTTTTTTTTTTTTTGAGCTGGAGGCTCACTCTGTTGCCCAGGCTGGAGTGCAGTGGCATGATCTTGGCTCACTGCAACCTCTGCGTCCTGGGTTCAAGAGATTCTCCTGCCTCAGCCTCCTGAGCAGCTGGGATTACAGGTGCCCACTACCACACCTGGCTAATTTTTTGTATTTTTAGTAGAGATGGGGTTTCACCATGTTGGCCAGGCTGGTCTCCAACTCTTGAACTTAGGTGATCCACCCAACTTGGCCTCCCAAAGTGCTGGGATTATGGGCATGAGCCACCGTGCCTGGCCAAGTATATTCTTATGATGAGGGTAAAGGAGAGAGAAAGGGAGAGAGAGCAAGGTGGAGAGGGGGAGACAGAGAAGTAGTGAAGGCCTTTTGAGTCTTAGCTTTAGAACGATCATCATGCCATCTATGCCATCTGTATCTGTTTCCTAGGGCTGCTGTAACAAAGTACCACAAATGAGTGGCTTTAGAACAACAAAAATTTATTGTCTCACAGTTCAGGAGGCCAGAAGCCTGATATCAAGGTATCAGCAGGGTCATGCTCCCTCCGGAGGTGCTAGGAAAGGATTTGTCTCAGGCTTCTCTCCTAGCCCCTGGTAGCTTCGTGCATTCCTTGACTTACAGATGACCATTTTCTCCCTGTGTCTCTTCACATCATCTATCCTCTGTGCATGTCTCTGTGTCTAAATTTTTCTTTTTTATTAAGACACCATTTATACTGATTTAAGCCCCCCCCGCCATGACCTTATTTTAACTTAATTACCTCTGTAAAGATAAAGATGCTATTTACAAAATAAAGCCACATTCTGCATTACTGGGGGACTTCATATCTTTTTGAGGGGGACAAAATTCAACCCATAACACCATTACTTCTGCCACATTCTGTTGACAAAAGCAAGTCTCAAAGCCAACCCAGGTTTAGGGTTGGGGGAAAACAAGTTCTACTTCTTGCACAGTAAGATAGCAAAGAACCCATAACACCATTACTTCTGCCACATTCTGTTGACCAAAGCAAGTCTCAAAGCCAGGTTTAGGGTTGGGGGAAAGCAAGTTCTACTTCTTGCAAAATAAGATAGCAAAGACTATGGATACCAGAAAGCCATTAATTGGGGACATTATTGCAATCAATCTAACATCTTTAGCAAAACAGATCAAGAGAAGTCTTAATAATGTAGTTATGATCTGCAATGTAATTCTAATGGCTGTCCATCCACTCTAGTTGACTGGAGGCATGTGGCTATTCTTTGTTTCTTTCCCAAGTAATATTTGTCTGTGCAGCTGAGAACTGAAAAAAATAGTTCTAATTCAAAGGAAGGTCTTCATGCTCTTTGTCATGTGAAATTTTATGTAAAAAATATCACAGTGTCACAGTCTCAGAAAGGCTTAAACTATTGCCTTGTGTGCTCTGCGCTATAGAAGGTCAACTTGTATAGACAGTATCAATTGACTCTCTTCCCCCTCCAGCTTGTTGTTGGGTTCAACCATTGGGTGGAACCAATATGTTTACCTTTCCCTGTGGCCTTTCTTTTTTCCTGAAGATTCAGGTTTTCATTTTATATTATTTTCCTTTAGCCTGAAAAATTTATTTATTATTTCTCTTAGTACAAGTCTGCTGGTGGTAAATTCTCTTAGTTTTTGTTTATTGAAAGATATTTTTATTTTACCTTCATTCCAGAAGGTTGCTTTTGCTGGATATAGGATTCTACAACTTTTGCCTTTAACATGTTATGGATGCCATTCCTCCGTCTTTTAGCTTCCATTGTTTCTGATGCTAAATCTTCAGTCATTTTATCATTGATCCTCTGTAAGTGCTGTGTCATTTATCTCTGGTTGTTTTCAAGATTTTTTCCTAATTTTTTTTGAGCAGTTGACTCTGATGTGTCTAGGGGTGATTTTTTTTTTCTCTTAGTGTTTGCAGAGTTTCCTGAATCTATAAAAAAAACTTTTAATCAAATTTGGAAACTTTTCAGCCGTTATTTACCGAGATTTTTTTCTTTCTCACTTCTTCTCTTCTCTCTTTCTGAGATTTCAAGTACATGAATTTTAGTGTTTTAAAAGTATTGTTCTACAGGTTCCAGAGACTCTGCTCAGTTTTCTTCAATATTTTTTCTCTCTGTTCTTCAGGTTAGATATTTACTTTCTTCTGTCATCTCCAATTTGTTGTTAGCCCATCTAGTGATTTTAAACAAATTCATATGTTGTGATTTTTAATTCCAGAATTTCCTGTTTAAAAATACTTTATATATTTTTTTGAGAATTCCTATTTAATCATTCATTGTGGACTTATTTAATTTTAATTGTTTTTTTTTTTTGAGACAGAGTCTTACTCTGTTGCTCAGGCTAGAGTGCAGTGGCACAATCTTGGCTCACTGCAGCCTCAACCTCCTAGGCTGAGGCTCAAGCCATCCTCCCACCTCGGCCTCTCAAGTAGCTAGGGCTACAGGCACAGACCGCCAGGCCTGGTTCATTTTGTATTTTTTGTAGAGACAGAGTTTTCACGATGTTGCCTAGGCTGGTTTTGAACTCCTGGGCTCAAGTGATCCTCCTGTCTCAGCCTCTCACTGTTTTGGAATTACAGGCATGAGCCACCATGCCTGACTGTAAAATTCTTATATGCTAAATCTAACATCTGGGTCATTTTGGAGTCACTGTCCATTGAGTATGAGCTACATTTCCTGTTTCTTCCTATGTCTATTAGCTTTGGATTGTGTTCTATCCATTGTATATAATAGGTCATAGAGACTCTAGATTGTTATATTTCTCCCAAGAGTCTGAATATTATTTTGGTCTGTTTTTGTCTCCAGTTAACCTAACCATACTTAAATTCAAAATTTAGACTCCTTTTCCATGGGTGGCAGCTGAAATCTCTGTTTATTTCTTTTTGCCTTAGCTGAGTTATTTTTATGAATTTTTGATTTATAAAATTGAGATTAGTTTCCTGATATTATTGCTTACTTTTTTCACCTAGCTCTGTGCTTAATTAGATACATCTCTGTTTTGTGTGTACATCTACTCTGTTGCTTTGATCTGCTCCATAGTGACACTGTTATTACCTTGTCGACACACCTGGCTTGGATCCTCTGGGTATTGATGTCTTTCTTTTTTTTGAGATGACAGGCTGGAGTACAGGGCCACAATCTCGGCTCACTGCAACCCTGCAACCTCCACCTCCTGGATTCAAGTGATTCTCCTGCCTCAGCCTCCTGAGTAGCTGGGACTACAGGCACCTGCCACCATACCTGGCTAATTTTTGTATTTTTAGTAGAGACGGGTGTCACTATGTTGGCCAGGCTGGTCTCGAACTCCTGACCTCAAGTGATCTGCCCACCTCAGCCTCCCAAAGTGCTGGGATTATAGGTGTGAGCCGCTGCACCCAGCCATGGGTACCAATTTCTGGCTGAAGAAGTAGAGAATTGTTTTCCTTAGGCAACGTATGAGACAGGAAAAAGCAGAACTTAAAAGCTGTCCTGCAACCTATTCTCTCACTGCTTCCTCTGTGAACTCTTCATGCTAGATTCAACGTCCCCCTCACCTTTTTGCCCCAACACATATATCAGTTCAAGCAACTTCGAGACTACTCAAAGCCTTCTTATAGTTACTTTTATTAATTCCTAAAATCCATGCTGTTCTCTTATTTCTGTTGTTTCTTCAAAGCTATTTTTAAGGGTAATTTTACATTTTTACGCTAGCTGGCCATCTGTCAGGAGTAGAAAATCCAGTCTGATCTTCTCTCTCTGTTATGTACTATCTCTGTATTTATAAAAAGTAGGTAGGCCAGCCAGGGTGGCTCATGCCTACAATCCCAACACTTTGGGAGGCTGAGGCAGGCAGATTAATTGAGCCCAGGAGTTGAGACCAGCCTGGGCAAAATGGTAAGACCCTGTCTCTACAAAATGAAGAAATGAAAAATTAGGTGGGGTTGATGGTGTGCACTTGTGGTCCCAGCTACTCCGAAGGCTGAGGCAGGAGGATCACCTGAGCCCAGGAAGTTGAGACTGCAGTGAGCTGAGATTGCACCACTGCACTCCAGCCTAGGTAACAGTACAAGACCCTGTCTCAAAAAAAAAAAAAAAAAAAAGTAGGTAGAAGATAATTTGGAAAATGGGAGATCAGGAAAAACTAGGTATAGCATGTAAACTCTGAGAAAAACTTTGAAGGAAATAAAATCTTCAGTTCCTATAAACTTCAGCAAGAGATAAATTTAAGAAAGAACCAGTATCGGCCAGGTGCGGTGGCTCACGCCTGTAATCCCAGGACTTTGGGAGGCTGAGGCAGGCGCATCAGGAGGTCAGGAGATCAAGACCATCCTGGCTAACATAGGGAAACCCCATCTCTACTAAAAATACAAAAAATTAGCCAGGTGTGGTGGTACCCACATATGGTCCCAGCTACTCGGGAGGCTGAGGCAGGAGAATCACTTGAACCCAGGAGGTGGAGGTTTCAGTGAGCTGAGATCATGCCACTGCACTCCAGCCTGGGTGACAGAGCAACACCCCATCTCAAAAAAAAAAAAAAAAAAAAAAAAAAAAAAAGCCAGGCACAGTGGCTCACACCTGTAATCCTAGCACTTAGGGAGGCTGAGGAGGGTGGATTGCCTGAGCTCAGGAGTTCGAGACCAGCCTGGGCAACACGATGAACCATCTCTACTAAACTACAAAAAAAAAAAAAAAAAAAAAAAAAAAAATTAGCTAGGCATGATGGCGGGCGCCTGTAGTCCCAGCTACTTGGGAGGGTGAGACAGGAGAATCACTTGAACCCGAGAGGTGGAAGTTGCAGTGAGCCGAGATCGAGCCACTGCACTCCAGCCTGGCGACAGAGTGAGACTCCGTCTCCAAAAAAAAAAAAAAAAAAAACCAGTATCAACCTAGAGTATTTCTCATAGATGTATATAATTTAACATTAACAAAATTTTTTTCATTGCTGCATGTAAATGTTAGCACATTTTTTTAAATAAAAAACCTAAATGATCATCCATAGGCAATTGTTAAATTGTTATATCCATCCAAACCATGGAGTACCATGAAATAGCTAAAATGAGTTAGGTAGATCAGTATATATGCTGACTTGAAATAATTTGCAAGGAATACCACTAAGTGAAAAGAAGCTGAAGAATCATTTGTTTAATGATTTATTATACATAAATGTATAATATCATTTATGTAAAAAAAACCAGCATGGGCTGGGCACGGTGGCTCATGCCTGTAATCCCTCATTTTGGGAGGCTGAGGCAGGTGGATTACTTGAGGTCAGGAGTTCGAGATCAGCCTGGCCAACATAGTGAAACCCCATCTCTACAAAAATACAAAAATTAGCTGGGTGTGGTGGCACATGCCTGTAATCCCAGCTACTCGGGAGGCTGAGGCTGGGAGAATTACTTGAACCCAGGAGGTGGATGTTGCAGTGAGCTGAGATCTTGCCACTGCCCTCTAGCCTGGGCGACAGAGCCAGACTCCATCTCAAAAAAAAAGCATCTACTAAGTAAAACTATATATTTCTATACATGCATGCATACTTAAGTACTTTCATAGAAAAAGGATGGGAAGCAAACATACCGTACCATATTGATATCTCCCCTAAAAACGAAGCTGACTTGCCAGAATGGTGAAAGGAGACTTCCACTTTATTTATATTGTTTCAGCTTTTGGCAGTGAAAATGTAGATTAGACCGGGTGTAGGGGCTTATGTCTGTCCTAGCACTTTGGGAGGCTGAGGCAGGCTGATCACTTGAGGCTAGTTCAAGACCAGCCTAGCCAACATGGTGAAATCCCATCTCTACTAAAAATACAAAAATTAGCCGGGCATGGTGGCATACACCTGTAGTCCCAGCTACTTGGGAGGCTGAGACACAAGAATAGCTTGAACCGAGGAGATGGAGGTTGCAGTGAGCTGAGATGGCTCCACTGCACTCCAGCCTGGGTGACAGTTTTCTTTCAAACTCTGCCTCAAAGCAAAAAATAATGCAGATGACTTATTTAATTTTAAAAGTCAGGATGGGCACAGTGACTCATGCCTGTAATCGTAGCACTGTGGGAGGTTCGCTTGAGACCAGGAGTTCAAAATCAGCCTGGGCAACATAGAAAGACCCCATCTCTATTAAAAAAAAAAAAGTAGCCAGGCATGGTGGTGGGTGACTGTAGTCTCAGCTACTTGGGAGGCTGAGATGGTAGGATTGCTTGAGCCCAGGGTGATGATCACACCCCTGGATTCCAGCCTAGGTGATGGAGTGAGACTGTCTCAAAAAAAGAAGTTGATGGGGAAAACTGAAATTCTGAACATGGCATTCACTATTATCTTCTCTCCTACAGAAAGAAAAAAGGTGTTTAAAGATGTCCTGTTATGTTTGAACATGGATAGAAGCAGAAAGGTTCTGCCAGATTTTGTTAAACAATTCTCCTTAGATCGAGGATGTAAGTGGACCCCGGAGAGTCCAGGAGACTTAGCCTGGAATTTCCTGATGAAAGTTCAAGCACTAGATGTGACCGCTAGGGATTCAATCCTCAGGCACAAGGTTCTGGATGAAGATAGCAAGGAGGATTTGCTGGCTGGAGTGGAGAATTTGGAAATTCAAGACATACAAACCATTAATCCCCTCGACGTCCTTTGTGCCGCCATGCTGTGTTCAGATAGCTCTTTGCAACGCCAAGTCATGTCAAACATGTATCAGTGCCAGTTTGCTCTTCCCCTGCTACTGCCAGATGCAGAAAACAACAAAAGCATCTTAATGCTGGGGGCCATGAAGGACATTGTGAAGAAGCAGTCAACACAGTTTTCAGGGGGGCCTACAGAGGATACAGAAAAGTTTCTGACTCTCATGAAGATGCCTGTCATCTCTTTTGTGCGTCTAGGATACTGTAGCTTCTCTAAGTCCAGAATCCTCAACACACTTCTCAGCCCTGCCCAGTTGAAATTACACAAAATCTTTCTTCATCAAGATTTGCCTCTTTTGGTGCTTCCCCGGCAAATCTCTGATGGCCTGGTTGAGATAACATGGTGTTTTCCTGATAGCGATGATAGAAAGGAAAACCCCTGTTTTTTCCAAAAGCCTGTTGCTCTGGCTAATCTCCGTGGAAATCTAGAAAGCTTTTGGACTCAGTTTGGTTTTTTGATGGAAGTTTCTTCAGCTGTGTTTTTTTTCACTGACTGTCTAGGTGAGAAGGAATGGAACTTGCTAATGTTTTTTGGAGAAGCTGCCATTGAAAGATGCTACTTTGTTCTCAGTTCCCAAGCCAGGGAGAGTGAAGAGGCTCAAATTTTTCAGAGGATACTGAACTTGAAGCCAGCACAGCTACTGTTTTGGGAGAGGGGAGATGCTGGGGATAGAAGGAAGAACATGGAGGGCCTTCAAGCTGCCCTCCAGGAAGTGATGTTCTCTTCTTGCCTCAGATGTGTGTCTGTGGAGGATATGGCCGCCCTGGCCAGGGAGCTGGGGTTTCAGGTAGATGAAGACTTTGAAAACACTCAGAGAATTCAAGTTTCCTCTGGAGAAGACATGGCTGGGACAGCTGAAGGTGAGGGTCAGCAAAGACACAGTCAGCTAAAAATCTCATCTAAAAGCCAAGCTCTAATGCTGATTCAAGAGCCTGGGACTCAATGTGAGCTCAGCCAGAATCTTCAGAATCTCTATGGTACCCCAGTATTCAGGCCTCTTCTAGAGAACTCCTGGCTCTTTCCAACCAGAATTGGAGGTAACTTTAACCATGTTTCCTTGAAAGCCCCCTGGGTTATGGGCCGCCCCTTTGGGTCAGAGCAGAGGCCTAAGTGGCTCTGTCCTTTGCCTTTTCAGAATGCAAGGGCCCAGGGCCGAGATAAAAGTTTTGGTATTCAATCCTTCCATCCCCAGATATTTTATTCAGGTGAAAGATTCATGAAATTTTCCAGAGCTGCTCGGGGATGTCACTTGAATGGAACATTTGGGAGACCGCCAAGACCCATTTGTCAGCATGTGCAGGCCTGCCCTGAGAGACCACAAATTATGGGAACTCTTGAAAGGTCTAGGGCAGTAGCCTCCAAGATAGGTCACTCCTATTCCCTGGATTCACAGCCAGCAAGAGCAGTAGGGAAGCCATGGCCTCAGCAAGCTTGCACCAGGGGAATGGAGTTAACTGAAGCAACTGGAAAACTGATAACATCCCATATTGGAAAGCCTCACCCTCAGTCCTTTCAACCAGCAGGAGCCACACAAAAACTAAGACCTGCTTCTCAGCAAGGAGCCCAGATGAAGACACAGAGTAGGGCTTCAAATCCAGCTCTCCAAATAGTGTCCCACCCTATGTCCAAGAGCTCTCATTTCAAATCCGACCAGTCCAACCCATCCACAGTCAAACACTCCCAGCCTAAACCCTTCCATTCTGTGCCCTCTCAACCTAAACCCTCTCAGACAAAATCCTGTCAGTCCCAGCCCTCCCAAACTAAACCTTCTCCATGCAAATCCACTCAGCCTAAGCCAAGCCAGCCCTGGCCTCCCCAGTCTAAGCCTTCTCAGCCCAGACCCACTCAACCTAAGTCATCCTCAACCAATCCTTCACAAGCTAAAGCACGCCACTCAAAAGCAGGGCCAAAGAGGGGAGGGAAGCATTAAAGAGCTAACTGCAGAGATCTATAAAGCATATCCTTTACCCAGGCCATGAAAGAGTTGCCATGAAAGCAGAAGAGTTGCCATGAAAGTAAAAGACTACTGTCATTGGCATGCAAAACAAAGAAAGATATACATGACCGAATTGGATATCTTCGTTTGTTTGTTTGAGACAGAGTTTCACTCTTGTTGCCCAGGCTGGAGTGCAATGGCACGATCTCGGCTCACCGCAACCTCCACCTCCTGGTTTAAAGTGATTCTCCTGCCTCAGCCTCTCGAGTAGCTGGGATTACAGGCATGCACCACCACACCCAGCTAATTTTGTATTTTTAATAGAGGCAGAGTTTCTCCATGTTGGTCAGGCTGGTCTTGAACTCCTGACCTCAGGTGATCCGCCTGCCTAGGCCTCTCAAAGTGTTGGGATTACATGTGTGAGCCACTGCGCCCAGCCCAAATTGGATATCTTTAAGATATCTGTAAGAGTTGTATCCCTAACCAAGAAGAAAAATATGAAAATAATTAAGACTAGAATCAAGCAGTAGATAGTTGAATCCAATCTTGAGTATTATTAGATAATGTATAACTTGCACCCAGGGAATGGGGGTCTATGAGACAGCCCCACTTGGAGAAGAATGGGGTTAGGGTCTCTAATTGCAAAGTGACTGTACAATAGGACGAAAGTTGCCTCTGTGTCTGAAAAAGTATCTTAGTTGTTGGCTGCTCCAGAGGTGTCTTTGTCAAAACTTCTGGTTCAATATCGGCCACTGAGCAGATAACCCTGCTTATTTGGTGTGGTTAAATCAACTAGCTTCTGCTAATAGCCCCAATTTGCTTGAATGGTAAAACTCTCTCATTTGACCCTTATAGGTAGAAATAATGAATTAACAACCAATAAAATTAATTATTTGGCATTAACTTTGGGAAAGGTCTATGTTTATTTCATATTTGATATGGTTTGGCTCTGTGTCCACCCAAATCTTATCTCGAATTGTAATCCCCATGTCCCTCAGGAGGGACCAGGGACCTGGTGGGAGGTGATTGGATTATGGGGCCGGTTTCCTCCATGCTGTTCCTGTGATAGTGAGTGAGTTCTCACGAGATCTGATAGTTTATTTTTATTTTTCTGAGATGGAATCTCGCTCTGTCACCGAGGCTGGAGTGCAGTGACATGAACTTGGCTCATTGCCACCTCTGCCTCCCAGGTTCAAGCAATTTTCCTGCCTCATCCTCCCAAGTAGCTGGGATTACAGGTGCCTGCCACCACAATTAGCTAATTTTTGTATTTAGTAGAGATGCAGTTTCACCATGTTGGCCAGGCTGGTCTCAGACTCCTGATCGCAAGTAATCCACCTACCTTGGCCTCCCATACTGCTGGGATCACAGACATGAGCCACCAAGTCCAGCCGAGATCTGATGGTTTAAAAGTGTGCCACTTACCCCCTTGTTCTCTCTGTCTTCTGTCGCCATGTAAGACATACCTTGCTTCCTCTTCACCTTCCATCATGATTGTGTTTCCTGAGGCCTCCCCAGCCATGCAGATCTGTGAGTCAATAACCTCTTTCCTTTATAAATTACTCAGTCTCAGATAGTTCTTTTTTTTTTTTTAGATGGAGTCTCTCTCTGTCACCCAGGGTGGAGTGCAGTGGCGCGCACTGATCTTGGCTCACTGCAACCTCCGCCTCCTGGCTTCAAGCGATTTTCCTGCCTCAGACTCCTGAGTAGCTGGGACTACAGGTGCCTACCACCATTCCTGGCTAATTTTTTTATTTTTAGTAGAGACAGGGTTTCACCAAGCTGGCCAGGCTGGTCTTGAACTCCTGACCTTATGATCTACCTGCCTCAGCCTCCCAAAGTTTTAGGATTACAGGCGTGAGCCACCGTGCATGGCCTCAGGTAGTTCTTTATAGCAGTGTGAAAACAGACTAATACAATATTTTAAATATTTGTAATAGTTAGGAAAATTGGACTTATTAGAGGGTCTGGTGTTAATATACTAATACCTCATGATTCAAATTTAAAATGTTATTGAGTTTTCAATTTTAGAGTTGCAATTTTCTTTTTTTTTTTAAGTTTTTATTGCTCATTCTTGGTTGTTTCTCGGAGAGGGGGATATGGCAGGGCCATAGGATAATAGTGGAGAGAAGGTCAGCAGATAAACACATGAACAAAGGTCTCTGGTTTTCCTAGGCAGAGGTCCCTGCGGCCTTCCTTCGCAGTGTTTGTGTCCCTGGGTACTTGAGATTAGGGAGTTGTGATGACTCTTAACGAGCATGCTGCCTTCAAGCATCTGTTTAACAAAGCACATCTTGCACCACCCTTAATCCATTTAACCCTGAGTTGACACAGCACATGTTTCAGAGAGCATGGGGCTGGGGGCAAGGTCATAGATCAACAGCATCCCAAGGCAGAAGAATTTCTCCTCCCAGATGGGGCAGCCAGGCAGAGGCGCTCCTCACTTCCCAGACGGGGCAGCCAGGTAGAGGCGCTCCTCACTTCCCAGACGGGGTGGCCGGGCAGAGGCGCTCCTCACCTCCCAGACGGGGTGGCCGGGCAGAGGCGCTCCTCACTTCCCAGACGGGGCAGCCAGGCAGAGGCGCTCCTCACTTCCTCCCAGACGGGGTGGTGGCCAGGCAGAGGCGCTCCTCACCTCCAAGACGGGGCGGCCGGGCAGAGGCGCTCCTCCCTTCCTCCCAGATGGGGTGGCGGCCAGGCAGAGGCACTCCTCACCTCCCAGACGGGGTGGCCGGGCAGAGACGCTCCTCACTTCCCAGACGGGGTGACCGAGCAGAGGGGCTCCTCACATCCCAGATGATGGGTGGCCAGGCAGAGATGCTCCTCACTTCCTAGATGGGGTGGCGGCCGGGCAGAGGCTGTAATCTTAGCACTTTGGGAGGCCAAGGCAGGCGGCTGGGAAGTGGAGGTTGTAGCAAGCGGAGATCACGCCACTGCACTCCAGCCTGGGCAGCATTGAGCATTGAGTGAGCAACACTCTCTCTGCAATCCCAGCACCTCGGGAGGCCAAGGCGGGCGGATCACTCGAGGCCAGGAGCTGGAGACCAGCCGGGTCAACACGGTGAAACCCCGTCTCCACCAAAAATACAAAAACCAGTCAGGCGTGGCAGCCCATGCCTGCAATCCCAGGCACTTGGCAGGCCGAGGCAGGAGACTCACAGGAGCCCGAGGCAGGGAGGTTGCAGCGAGCTGAGATCACGGCAGTACAGTCCAGCTTTGGTAACAGAGGGAGATTGAAGAAAGAAGGAGAGGGAGACCGAAGAAAGAAGGGAGAGGGAGATGGAGAGGGAGAGGGAGAGTTGTAATTTTCTTAAGTTAAAAGATAAGTTTACAAAACACATTGAAATGTTAAAGAGAACTTAAGATTCACAAAATTTATACTTTTATTAGATTCATATTATTCTAAACATTTGGGTAAATTCTGCTTGTTAGAGGCATTAAGGAAAAATAGTGTATTAAATTTAAAATATTTAAGTGACATTTAGTTAACTAGATTTGTAAATGACATCAAATATGGATAAAAGGACACTTTAAAAGTAGCTGTTAAAAGTCACTAGATTAAGAATAAAATAATAACATTTGGAAGGAGGAGCTAAGATGGCCGAATAGAAAGAGCTCTGGTCTACAGCTCCCAGCGTGAGCGACGCAGAAGACGGGTGATTTCTGCATTTCCATCTGAGGTACCGGGTTCATCTCACTAGGGAGTGCCAGACAGTGGGCGCAGGACAGTGGGTGCAGCGCACCATGCACCAGCCAAAGCGGGGCGAGGCATTGCCTCACTCAGGAAGCGCAAGGGGTCAGGGAGTTCCCTTTCCTGGTCAAGGAAAGGGGTGACAGGCGGCACCTGGAAAATCGGGCCACTCCCACCCAAATACTGCCCTTTTCCGACGGGCTTAGGAAATGGCACACCAGGAGATTATATTCTGCACCTGGCTCCGAGGGTCCTATGCCCATGGAGTCTCGCTGATTCCTAGCACAGCAGTCTGAGATCAAACTGCAAGGTGTCAGCGAGGCTGGGGGAGGGGTGCCCACCATTGCCCAGGCTCGCTTAGGTAAACGAAGCAGCCGGGAAGCTCGAACTGGGTGGAGCCCACCACAGCTCAAGGAGGTCTGCCTGCCTCTGTAGGCTCCACCTCTGGGGGCAGGGCACAGACAAACAAAAAGACAGCAGTAACCTCTGCAGACTTACCTGTCTGACAGCTTTGAGGAGAGCAGTGGTTCTCCCAGCACGCAGCTGGAGATCTGAGAACAGGCAGACTGCTTCCTCAAGTGGGTCCCTGACCCGTGACCCCTGAGCAGCCTAACTGGGAGGCATCCCCCAGTAGGGGCAGACTGAAACCTCACATGGCCAGGTACTCCTCTGAGACAAAACTTCCAGAGGAACGATCAGACAGCACCATTTGCAGATCACGAAAATCCGCGGTTCTGCAGACACCGCTGATGACACCCAGGCAAACAGGGTCTGGAGTGGACCTCTAGCAAACTCCAACAGACCTGCAGCTGAGGGTCCTGTCTGTTAGAAGGAAAACTAACAAACAGAAAGGACATCCACACCAAAAACCCATCTGTACAACACCATCATCAAAGACCAAAAGTAGATAAAACCACAAAGATGGGGAAAAAACAGAGCAGAAAAACTGGAAACTCTAAAAAGCAGAGCGCCTCTCCTCCTCCAAAGGAATGCAGTTCCTCACCAGCAACAGAACAAAGCTGGACGGAGAATGACTTTGATGAGTTGAGAGAAGAAGGCTTCAGATGATCAAACTACTCTGAGCTACAGGAGGAAATTCAAACCAAAGGCAAAGAAGTTGAAAACTTTGAAAAAACTTTAGACGAATGTATAACTAGAATAACCAATACAGAGAAGTGCTTAAAGGAGCTGATGGAGCTGAAAGCCAAGGCTCGAGAACTACATGAAGAATGCAGAAGCCTCAGGAGCCGATGTGACCAACTGGAAGAAAGGGTATCAATGATGGAAGATGAAATGAATGAAATGAAGTGAGAAGGGAAGTTTAGAGAAAAAAGAATAAAAAGAAATGAATAAAGCCTCTAAGAAATATGGGACTATGTGAAAAGACCAAATCTGCCTCTGATTGGTGTACCTGAAAGTGACGGGGAGAATGGAACCAAGTTGGAAAACACTCTGCAGGATATTATCCAGGAGAACTTCCCCAGTCTAGCAAGGCAGGCCAACATTCAGATTCAGGAAATACAGAGAACACCACAAAGATACTCCTCGAGAAGAGCAACTCCAAGACACATAATTGTCAGATTCACCAAAGTTGAAATGAAGGAAAAAATGTTAAGGGCAGCAAGAGAGAAAGGTTGGGTTACCCACTAAGGGAAGCCCATCAGACTAACAGCGGATCTCTCGGCAGAAACTCTACAAGCCTGAAGAGAGTGGGGGCCAATATTCAACATTCTTAAAGAAAAGAATTTTCAACCCAGAATTTCATATCCAGCCAAACAAAGCTTCATAATTGAAGGAGAAATAAAATACTTTACAGACAAGCAAATGCTGAGAGATTTTGCCACCACCAGGCCTGCCCTACAAGAGCTCCTGAAGGAGGCACTAAACATGGAAAGGCACAACCAGTACCAGCCGCTGCAAAATCATGCCAAAATGTAAAGACCATCGAGACTAGGAAGAAACTGCATCAACTAACAAGCAAAATAACCAGCTAACATCATAATGACAGGATTAAATTCACACATAACAATATTAACTTTAAATGTAAATGGACTAAATGCTCCAATTAAAAGACACAGACTGGCAAATTGGATAAAGAGTCAAGACCCATCATTATGCTGTATTCAAGAAACCCATCTCACGTGCAGGGACACACATAGGCTCAAAATAAAAGGATGGAGGAAGATCTACCAAGCAAATGGAAAACAAAAAAAGGCAGGGGTCGCAATCCTAGTCTCTGACAAAACAGACTTTAAACCAACAAAGATCAAAAGAGACAAGGCCATTACATAATGGTAAAGGGATCAATTCAACAAAAACAGCTAACTATCCTAAATATATCTGCACCCAATACAGGAGCACCCGGATTCATAAAGCAAGTCCTGAGTGACCTACAAAGAGACTTAGACTCCCACACAATAATAATGAGAGACTTTAACACCCCACTGTCAACATTAGACAGATCAACGAGACAGAATGTTAACAAGGATACCCAGGAATTGAACTCAGCTCTGCACCAAGCAGACCTAATAGACATCTACAGAACTCTCCACCCCAAATCAACAGAATATACTTTTTTTTCAGCACCACACCACACCACACCTATTCCAAAATTGACCACATAGTCGGAAGTAAAGCACTCCTCAGCAAATGTAAAAGATCAGAAATTATAACAAACTGTCTCTCAGACCACAGTGCAATCAAACTAGAACTCAGGATTAAGAAACTCACTCAAAACCGCTCAACTACATGGAAACTGAACAACCTGCTCCTGAATGACTACTGGGTACATAACAAAATGAAGGCAGAAATAAAGATGTTCTTTGAAACCAACGAGAACCAAGACACAACATACCAGAATCTCTGGGATGCATTCAAAGCAGTGTGTCGAGGGAAATTTATAGCACTAAATGCCCACAAGAGAAAGCAGGAAAGATCCAAAGTTGACACCCTAACATCACAATTAAAAGAACTAGAAAAGCAAGAGCAAACCCACTCAAAAGCTAGCAGAAGGCAAGAAATAACTAAAATCAGAGCAGAACTGAAGGAAATAGAGACCAAAAAAACCCTTCAAAAAATTAATGAATCCAGGAGCTGGTTTTTTGAAAGGATCAACAAAATTGATAGACCACTAGCAAAACTAATAAAGAAAAAAAGAGAGAAGAATCAAATAGATGCAATAAAAAATGATAAAGGGGATATCACCACGGATCCCACAGAAATATAAACTACCATCAGAGAATACTACAAACACCTCTATGCAAATAAACTAGAAAATCTAGAAGAAATAGATAAATTCCTCAACACATACACCCTCCCAAGACTAAACCAGGAAGAAGTTGAATCTCTGAATAGACCAATAACAGGATCTGAAATTGTGGCAATAATCAATAGCTTACCAACCAAAAAGAGTCCAGGACCAGATGGATTCACAGCCGAATTCTACCAGAGGTACAAGGAGGAGCTGGTACCATTCCTTCTGAAATGATTCCAATCAACAGAAAAAGAGGGAATCCTCCCTAACTCATTTTATGAGGCCAGCATCATCCTGATACCAAAGCCTGGCAGAGACACAACCAAAAAAGAGAATTTTAGACCAATATCCTTGATGAACATTGATGCAAAAATCCTCAATAAAATACTGGCAAACAGAATCCAGCAGCACATCAAAAAGCTTGTCCACCATGATCAAGTGGGCTTCATCCCTGGGATGCAAGGCTGGTTCAATATACACAAATCAATAAATGTAATCCAGCATATAAACAGAACCAAAGACAAAAACCACATGATTATCTCATAGATGCAGAAAAGGCCTTTGACAAAATCAGCAACGCTTCATGCTAAAAACTCTCAATAAATTAGGTATTGATGGGAAGTATCTGAAAATAATAAGAGCTATCTATGACAAACCCACAGCCAATATCATACTGAATGGACAAAAACTGGAAGCATTCCCTTTGAAAACGGGCACAAGACAGGGATGCCCTCTCTCACCACTCCTATTCAACATAGTGTTGGAAGTTCTGGCCAGGGCATTTAGGCAGGAGAAGGAAATAATGGGTATTCAATTAGGAAAAGAGGAAGTCAAATTGTCCCTGTTTGCAGACGACATGATTGTATATCTAGAAAACCCCATTGTCTCAGCCCAAAATCTCCTTAAGCTGATAAGCAACTTCAGCAAAGTCTCAGTACAAAATCAATGTACAAAAATCACAAGCATTCTTATACACCAATAACAGAAAAACAGAGAGCCAAATCATGAGTGAACTCCCATTCACAATTGCTTCAAAGAGAATAAAGTACTTAGGAATCCAACTTACAAGGGACGTGAAGGACCTCTTCAAGGAGAACTACAAACCACTGCTCAATGAAATAAAAGAGGATACAAACAAATGGAAGAACATTCCATGCTCATGGGTAGGAAGAATCAATATCGTGAAAATGGCCATACTGCCCAAGGTAATTTATAGATTCAATGTCATCCCCATCAAGCTACCAATGACTTTCTTCACAGAATTGGAAAAAACTACTTTAAAGTTCACATGGAACCAAAAAAGAGCCCGCATCGCCAAGTCAATCCTAAGCCAAAAGAACAAAGCTGGAGGCATCACACTACCTGACTTCAAACTATACCACAAGGCTACAGTAACCAAAACCGCATGGTACTGGTACCAAAACAGAGATATACATCAATGGAACAGAACAGAGCCCTCAGAAATAATGCCGCATATCTACAACTATCTGATCTTTGACAAACCTGAGAAAAACAAGCAATGGGGAAAGGATTCCCTATTTAATAAATGGTGCTGGGAAAACTGGCTAGCCATATGTAGAAAGCTGAAACTGGATCCCTTCCTTACACCTTATACAAAAATTAATTCAAGATGGATTAAAGACTTAAACCTTAGACCTAAAACCATAAAAACCCTAGAAGAAAACCTAGGCATTACCATTCAAGACATAGGCATGGGCAAGGACTTCATGTCTAAAACACCAAAAGCAATGGCAACAAAAGCCAAAATTCACAAATGGGATCTAATTACACTAAAGAGCTTCTGCACAGCAAAAGAAACTACCATCAGAGTGAACAGGCAACCTACAGAATGGGAGAAGATTTTTGCAACCTACTCATCTGACAAAGGGCTAATATCCAGAATCTACAATGAACTCAAACAAATTTACAAGAAAAAAACAACCCCATCAACAAGTGGGCGAAGGATATGAACAGACACTTCTCAAAAGAAGACATTTATGCAGCCAACAGACACATGAAAAAATGCTCATCATCACTGGCCATCAGAGAAATGCAAATCAAAACCACAATGAGATACCATCTCACACCAGTTAGAATGGCAATCATTAAAAAGTCGGGAAACAACAGGTGCTGGAGAGGATGTGGAGAAATAGGAACACTTTTACACTGTTGGTGGGACTGTAAACTAGTTCAACCATTGTGGAATTCAGTGTGGCGATTCCTCGGGAATCTAGAACTAGAAATACCATTTGATCCAGCCATCTCATTACTGGGTATATACCCAAAGGACTATAAATCATGCTGCTATAAAGACACATGCACACGTATGTTCATTGTGGAACTATTCACAATAGCAAAGACTTGGAACCAACCCAAATGTCCAACAATGATAGACTGGATTAAGAAAATGTGGCACATATACACCATGGAATACTATGCAGCCATAAAAAATGATGAGTTCATGTTCTTTGTAGGGACATGGATGAAATTGGAAATCATCATTCTCAGTAAACTATCTCAAAGACAAAAAACCAAACACTGCATGTTGTCACTCATAGATGGGAATTGAACAATGAGAACACATGGACAGAGGAAGGGGAACATCACACTCTGGGGACTGTTGTGGGGTGGGGGAAGTGGGGAGGGATAGCATTAGGAGATATACCTAATGCTAAATGACGAGTTAATGGGTGCAGCACACCAACATGGCACATGTTTACATATGTAACTAACCTGCACATTGTGCACATGTACCCTAAAACTTAAAGTATAATAATAATAATAAAAAAAATTTATAAATTGAACTTAATAGCCTCAGTTTGTGAATTGGTAACTCTAGTAAAATTAATATTAATTTAAAGCACTACAGTAGTCCCCAAATAGTCTTTTATGTGTAAAAAAAGTAACTTCAAGTACATCAAAAAAGAAAAAGTCATATTGACAAATGAATGAGAGCTGGTCTTTGAAAAGCAATAATTAATCTTTGAGAATGGTATCATATCACAATAGATATTTTTCCTTTGTGCATGTATTAAACAATCAATATTGAGTGTGTCCATGTTTTTTTTTTTTTTTTTTTTTTTTGAGACGGAGTCGCTCTCTGTTGCCTAGGCTTGGAGTGCAGTGGCACAATCTCAGCTCACTGCAACCTCCTCCTCCCGGGTTCAAGTGATTCTCCTGCCTCAGCCTCCCGAGTAGCTGGGATTACAGGCATGCCCCACCAAGCCCAGCTAATTTTTGTGTTTTTCAGTAGAGACGGGGTTTCACCATGTTGGCTGGGCTGGTCTTGAACTCCTGACCTCAAGTGATTTGCCCGCCTTGGCCTCCCAAAGTGCTGAGATTACAGGTGTGAGCCACCGCGCCTGGCCCTAAAGGAAGTATTTCTAAAGGGCTGAACAAGATAAAGGAAAAGAAAATGCAAAGGAGAGTGCAATACCCTGGATCCAGTAAAAGCACTCTAGAGAGGAGAAGAAAGTGCCTTCCCCAATCAGAAGAGCTGTATGGAAATGGTCTTGGGTCTAGTTGGTTGAGGGATACAGCAAGCTACAGTGAGTGACCTGAAGGAAATAAATATCTCCTCCCTACCTCTGGTCAGCTGCTGGTGCATCCCCTTGGCCAAACCCAATCAGAAGCCAGAGGGTAAGGTAGCCCGTCCAGGCAGCCCATGTAGTCCAGCCTTTTAGGATTTAGAGCAGAACGGACAGTGAATTTGCAGGGTCAAGCAGGAGACATCCAGCAGATTCCTCCCTTTCCATCCCATTCTTCTTTCCTTTTCTTTTTTTTCTTTCTTCCTTCTCTAACATTTATTTATTGAGCATCTATTACGTGCAAGGCTTTGGAATACAAACTATGAAGACATGGGAAAAGAATGAGAAATCCCACGGTAGTTGTGACATCCTAAAAATATCCGTGTTCCCTCTTTATTATAAAACTATTTAATACAAGCTCATTATAGACAGTTTTGAAAATGCAGAAATAAGGCCAGGCGTGGTGGCTCACACCTTTAATCCCAGCACTTTGGAAGGCTGAGGTGGGGGAATCATTTGAGCCCAGGCATTCAAGACCAGCCTGAGCAACATAGTGAGACTCTGTCTCTACAAAACAAAACAAAAAGCCAGACATAGTGGAGTGCCCCTGTGGTCCCAGCTACTTCACAGCCCGAGCCCAGCAGGTCTAGGCTGCAGTGAGCTGTGACTGTGCTACTGCACTTCAGCCTGAGTGACAGTGAGACCCTGTCTCAAAAAAAAAAAAAAAAGAAGAGTATAAAAATAACCTGTAGTCTTTTTTTTTTTTTTTTTTTTAAAGATGGAGTCTCGCTTTGTCGCCCAGGTTGCAGTGCAATGGTACAATTACTGCAACCTCCACCTCCCAGGTTCAAGCGATTCTTCTGCCTCAGCATCCCGAGTAGCTGGGACTACAGGCATCCGCCATCATGCCTGGCTAATTTTTGTATTTTTAGCAAACACGGGATTTCACCATGTTAATCAGGCTGGTCTTGAACTCCTGACCTCAGGTGATCCACCCGCCTCGGCCTCCCAAAGTGCTGGGATTACAGGCATGAGCCCAGTCAACTTCTAGTCTTATAATGAAGAGTAACTAGTAATGTAGTCCCATTACTCATGAATAACATTTTCCTGGACTTTCTCTCTCTCTCTCTCTCTCTCTCTCTATATATATATATATATTTACAGGTAGCCTATTACATTTTTGAGTTTGTACTAGGGTTGAATGTGTCAAAGTCAAACATAGTGTTAGGAGCAGGCAGTATAGACAGCATGAAATGTTGGTTTTTTCAGATGTATTAAGAAAGTCTGGGCCAGGAGCGGTGGCTCACGCCTATAATCCCAGCACTTTGGCAGACCGAGGCGGGTGGATCACCTGAGGTCAGGAGTTCAAGGCCAGCCTGGCCAACATAGTGAAACCCTGTCTCTATTTAAAATACAAAAATTAGCCAGACGTGATGGTACACGCGTGTAATCCCAGCTACTCGGGAGGCTGAGGCAGGAGAATTGCTTGAACTCGGGAGGCGGAGGTTGCAGTAAGCCAAGATGGTGCCTATGCACTCCAGCTCAGGGCGATAGAGCAAGACTCTGCCTCAAAACAACAACAAGAACAAAACACAAAAACTTGTTTATGTATGTATACATATACATATTATTTACCACATTGAGAGCATTCAAGTTTGTTGTACTTGACTATTTTTGTAAGCAGATGCCACAGTCTACTCAATGATTTACCACTTTCGACACCTGAAAATCCTATTTTCTTCTTTCTATATTGCCCAGGCTGGTCTTGAACTCATGGGCTTAAGCGATCCTCCCACCTTGGCCTCCCAAAGTGCTGGGATTACAGGCGTGAGCCACCCTGCCTGGCCTGAAAATTCTGTCTCAAACATCTCAAACATCCATTTATATTTTGTACAAGAAAGTAAATAAAATTTGTCTTTTCAACATTAAAAAAATTGTGTTCTTTGTTGAGATGCTTGAAGGGCATGCATACCAATGTGATACAAAGACTGGGCATTGGGACAAAGTTGTGCACTTAATGCATCAAATTAACTTCATAAACCTAGGTTTTACCTGTATTCACTTGATCTCCTACATTTCCTTAGGTCTTTGAATTTTTCATAGTCTCCTCTTGTGATTAAGGTATAATCACAATGTTTCCAATGTTTGCTATATAGGATTCATGGAAACAAAATATTTGGTGGGGAAGATAAACGTCATTCTGATTGCCAGTGGTTCAGTCTGACTTAATAAGTGCCTTTAAGTGCTAATTAGCTAAGGGCATCTTAGCCTTTACTCTAACAAATACCAGTGCCTTTAAGTGCTAATTAGCTACTGGTATTTGTTAGAGTAAAGGCTAAAATGCTGTAGTAAAAATAAGGCAAAAGTATAATGGCTTAAATAATATGGGAACTTATTTCTCTCTCGTGTAACACTTCAGCCTGTCTAGGTTGATGGAGCAGCTTTTCTTAGTAGGGTTAATCAAGAACTAAATTTCTTCTAGTTTGTTGTTCTTTCATCTCCTTGGGCATCATCCTGTTCTGTATGAATGAAGCTGGTCTTTCTCATTTCTTTGATTCAGTTTACAAAAACATGAGAAAAGGCAAAGTTCAGAGGAACCAACTTGAGTTTAAGTTAGAGATGACTTGGAAATTTTAGATGTTTTACAATCAGCTCCCATTGGCTCAGACTTGGTCATATGGCCACATGTAGCTGCAAGGGAGGTTGGGAAATGCCGTTACTAGTGGCAAGACCATGCATCCAGGAGTAAGAGGAGGAGAAACAGTCAATCACAATATTGTAGAATATCAAAAATACCAGGCTGGCATAGTGGCTTATACTTGTGATCCCAGCATTTTGGGAGGCCAAGGTGGGAGGATTACTTGAGCCCAGGAATTTGAGACTAGCCTGGAAAACACAGTGAGGCCCCATCTCTACAAAAAGTAAAGAAGATTAGCTGGGCATGGTGGCACGTGCCTGTGGTCCTAGCTGCTTGAGAGGCTGAGGTAGGAGGATCCCTTGAGCCAGGGAGGTTGAAGATGCAGGGATCCCAGATTGTGCCACTGCACTCTAGTCTGGGTAACAGAGTGAGATCTTGTCTCAAAAAAAGAAAAGAAAAGAAAGAGGCCCAGGTAAAGTCAACAGATAGTACCCCAAAACAAACATTGATCACAATTTACTACTTATTATAGACTATACATTATTTTACTGATGGGGAGTGGTAGCAATTGCCTAAATTGAAGAGCTAATTTTGAATGATGTTGCAATGATGAAAAGCTTTTAGGTTATACACTCGTTTGATAAAGGAACGTTGCTATTGTGATCTGGGTATGGCTGCTCCTTACCCTAAAGCACACATGGAGGCTGTGAAAGTTATCAGAATCAAAATGGAGTCACTAACATTAAGAAAACACTGATAAAGGGAGCGAGGGAAAGCTATAAAGAGAGAGTTCTCGGCGGGGCACGGTGGCTCATGCCTGTATTCTCAGCACTTTGGGAGGCCGAGGCGGGTGGATCACCTGAGGTCAGGAGTTTGAGACCAGCCTGGCCAACATGGTAAAACCCCGTCTCTACTAAAAATACAAAAAATAGCTGGATGTGGTGACACGTGCCTGTAATCCCAGCTACTCAGGAGGCTGAGGCAGGAGAATCCCTTGAACCTGGGAGGCGGAAGTTGCAGTGAGCTGAGATTGTGCCACTGCACTCCAGCCTGGGAGACAGAGTGAGACTCTGTCTCAAAAAAAAAAAAAAAAAAAGAGAGAGAGTTCTCAGCCAGGCATGGTGGCTCAGGCCCGTAATCTCAGCACTTTAGGAGGCCAAGGCAGGTGGATCACTTGAGGCCAGGAGTTCAAACGCAGCCTGGCCAACATGGCAAAACCCTGTGTCTACAAAAAGAGAGAGAGAGAGAGAGAGAAGGAGAGAGAAGTCTCATGTATTATGCTTAATAACAAAAAAGACTACAAAAAAACACAACCTTGCACAAAGACCATCTCAAACCTTGTACAAAACAATACTACTACAAGGACATTTGCCCAGCAACTGTCTATCTGACCTTGGACTGATGTCACCCTTGTTATTGATCTTTGTAGCCAAAGGTAATTATCTCAAAACAATTACATAATCCTCCTCATTCTTTCCTTTAAAAACCTTTGTCTTCCTTTTCCTCCCCAAATACATAGTTTACCAAGGCATGCCTATTCCCATTGCACACTGTATTCCCAGATTAACGTTTTCCGTTAGAGAGCCTCTCTGCTTATAATTGAGGTTGACAGGGCCATAAAGATTTCTTTATTTTTTCATGTTTAAAAAAATTTATTCACCAAAAACCTTGCAAGGCCATAAAGATTTCTGTTGTTCCATAAACTAGACTGTAGACTGTCTTTTCTTTTCTTTTCTTTTTTTTTTTTTTGAGACAGAGTCTCGCTCCGTTGCCCAGGCTGGAGTGCAGTGGCGTGATCTCAGCTCACTGTGACCTCTGGGACTCATTGCAACCTCCGCCTCTTGGGTTTAAGCGATTCTCCTGCCTCAGCCTCCAGAGCAGCTGGGCTTACAGGCGCCTGCCACTATGCCCAGCTAATTTTTTGTATTTTTAGTAGAGATGGGATTTCACCATGTTGGACAGCTAGTCTTGAGCTCCTGACCTCGTGATTCACCTGCCTCGGCCTCCCAAAGTGCTGGGATTACAGGTGTGAGCCATCGCACCTGGCCTTGCCTTTTCCTTCTTTCATTTTGTTTTTTTTTTTGAGACGGAGCCTTGCTCTGACACCTAGGTTGGAGTGCAGTGGGCCATCTCGGCTCACTGCAACCTCTGCCTCCCAGGTTCACAATATTCTCCTCCCTCAGCCTCCTGAGTAGCTGGGATATTATAGGCACATGCCACCACACCCGGCTGATTTTTGTATTTTTAGTAGAGACAGGGTTTCACCATGTTGGCCTGGCTGGTCTTGAACTCCTGACCTCAGGTGATCCACTCTCCTAGACTGAGCCCAGACTAGATTGTCTTTTTTTTTTTTTTTTTTTTTTTTGAGACGGAGTCTAGCTCTGTCACCCAAGCTGAAGTGCAGTGGCACGATCTCGGCTCACTGCAAGCTCCGCCTCCTGAGTTCATGCCATTCTCCTGCCTCAGCCTCCCGAATAGCTGGGACTACAGGCACCCGCCACCACGCCCAGCTAATTTTTTTTTGTACTTTTAGTAGAGATGGGGTTTCACCATGTTAGCCTGGATGGTCTTGATCTCCTGACCTCATGATCCACCTGCCTCGGCCTCCCAAAGTGCCGGGATTACAGGTGTGAGCCGCTGCGCCTGGCCCCTAGATTGTCTTTTCTAATCCAAGGTGTCAATATTTTTCATACCCTCCTGGCCCAGCGCAGTGACTCACGCCTGTAATCCCAGCACTTTGGGAGGCCAAGGCAGGTAGATTACCTGAGGTCAGGAGTTCGATACCAGCTTGGGCAACATGGTGAAATCTCGTCTCTACTAAAAACACAAAAATCAGCTGGCTGTGGTGGCACGCACCTGTAATCTCAGCTACTTGGGAGGCTGAGGCAGGAGAATTGCTTGAACCCGGGAGGTGGAGGTTCCAGTGTGGCCGAGATCGGGCCGCTGCACTCCAGCCTGGGTGATAGAGCCAGACTCCATCTCAAAAAAAAAAAAAAAAAATCTAAAGCAGTGGTTTTAACGTTTGAATGTGTGTAAAAATCATCTAGGGTAGATGTTAAAATTGCATATTGCAGAGCTTCACCCTTAGATTCTGGTTCACTAGGTCTGGGCTGGGCCTGAGAAATCTGCATTTTTTTTTAATTTAATTTTTAAAATTTTCATTTTTTTGTGTGGATACAGGGTCTCACTGTGTTGCCCAGGCTGGTCTCAAACTTTGAGACTCAAGCAATCCTCCTGCCTCGGCCTCCCAAAGTGCTGGGATTACAGGAGTGAGTTACTGTGCTTGATCTGAGAAATCTGCCTCTTAACAGGAACCCCTGCTGAGGCAGATAGCAGGGGTTCTCCGTGAAAAACCCAGTTATAGCCTGGGCGAAAAGCCTGTTTTCAGGTGCTCAGAGAAGGATATTTCCATTTAGACCAAGAATCCTGGCTGGGGTAGTTTTTTTTGATACTCTTATTAAACTCATTATTCATCTCCTCCTGGAAAATTGGGCACAAAAGCTGGTGAAATATGTTGCAGGAAGTCAGGGACCCCAAACGGAGGGACCGGCTGGAGCCACAGCAGAGGAACATAAATTGTGAAGGTTTCATGGACATTTATCACTTCCCTAGTAATACTCTTACAATTTTTTACATGTGTCTTACTTTAATCTCTTAATCCTGTTATCTTCGTAAGCTGAGGATGTACGTCACCTCACGATCACTGTGATGATTGTGTTAACTGTACAAATTGATTGTAAAACATGTGTGTTTGAACAATATGAAATCAGTGCACCTTGAAAAAGAACAGAATAACAGCGATTTTTAGGGAACAAGGGAAGACAACCATAAGGTCTGACTGCCTGCAGGGTCGGACAAAAAGAGCCATATTTTCCTTCTTGCAGAGAGCCTATAAACGGACGTGCAAGTATAAGAGATATCACTAAATTCTTTTCCTAGCAAGGAATATTAATATTAAGACCCTAGGAAAAGAATTGCATTCCTGGGGGGACGTCTATAAATGGCCGCTCTGGGAGTGTCTGTCTTATGCAGTTGAGATAAGGACTGAAATATGCCCTGGTCTCCTGCAGTACCCTCAGGCTTATTAGGGTGGGGAAAAAAACCGCTCCCTGGTAAATTTGATGTCAGACCAGTTCTCTGCTCTCAAACCCTGTTTTCTGTTGTTTAAGATGTTTATCAAGACAATACGTGCACAGCTGAACATAGACCCTTATCAGTAGTTTTTGATTTTGCCCTTTGCCTTGTGATCTTTGCTTTGCCCTTTGCCTTGTGATCTTTATTGGCCTCAGAAGCATGTGATCTTTGCTTTTGCCCTTTGAAGCATGTGATCTTTCTGACCTACTACCTGTTTGTACACCCCCTCCCCTTTTGAAGTCCTTAATAAATACCTGCTGGTTTTGTGGCTCAGGTAGGCATCACAGACCTGCCGATATGTGATGTCACCCCTGGGGGCCCAGCTGTAAAATTCCTCTCTTTGTATTCTTTCTCTTTATTTCTCAGACCGGCCAACACTTAGGGAAAATAGAAAGAACCTATGTTGAAATATTGGGTGTGGGTTCCCCCAATAGAAATAAGATGATAATGAGGTAAAAATCTATAGGCCTTTAAGATTAGGGCTGTTCTACCTATAAGTTTCTATATCTAGCACTTTTAATTTTGTCTGCAAATTTTGTACCTGATTAAATGTAAGTGACCTCCTTATATTTTTCAAAATGTGCTTCTTTCTCCTTGCTCCATGGCTAGGACTTGATTTTTTTTTTTCTTAAGCCTCAATCCTTCCTTCTTCTTGCCCAGTGTCACTGGGGAATATAATATCATTCTTTTAGGGTTGAGAGAATCACTTTACGAGGGTAACATACAGTATAATTTTTGGCTTGGGGCTTGATTTGATACTGCCATGTCTTTAGGCCTCATGGACTAGATGAATTTCTCAGGGACGGTCAAGGCAGAGAGAGTGGAGAATAGATCAAGATATTGAGATACTGGCCAGGCGCAGTGGCTCACGCCTATAATCCCAGTGCTTTGGGAAGCTGAGGCTGGCAGATCACCTGAGGTCAGGAGTTCAAGACCAGCCTGGTCAACGTGTGAAATGCCGTCTCTACTAAAAATACAAAAATTATCTGGGTGTGGTGGTGCATGCCTGTAATCCCAGCTACTTGGTAGGCTGAGGCGGAAGAATTGCTTGAACCTGGGAGGTGGAGGTTGCAGTGAGCCGTGATCAGCCACTGCACTCCAGCCTGGGCAATAAGAATGAGACTCCATCTCAAAACATTAAAAAAAAAATTTTTTTTTAAAGATATTGAGATACTGAGATGCTGTGAGTTCTCCTGAAGGGCCTCGGCTCCCTAGTCCCTGTCCTTGGTAATCTCCATCCCCATTTCTGGGTATCAGGATAAAGAATAAAACCTGAAGACAGATTTGACTACTGCATGCCTTTAATAACTGTCCTATCTCCCACAATTGAATTCAGTGAAGGGATGGAGTAAGAAAGCAGGAAATACTATTAATACAAAAATATGTCAACCAATACTTGAGATATCATCCCAACACAACATTAGCCTGGGCCTTGGGGACAGAGTGGCAAGAGTGGCTTGAGCAAGGGCAGCCTGTAATGCACATTAAGAAGTCAGTAAGGTCAATTCCCCAGTCTGGGTGAGGTCTGGGTGGGGAAGAGGAGCCCTGAGGAAGACAATGGAGACTCAGGCTTTTTATCAGATTAGGGCCAATTTCCTTACTTTTGAACAAAACCTACTTCAGGTGCTTTTAAGATAAGGAATGAGATAAATGTTTCAGAAGCTAAGAGATAGCACCATCAAAGGAGTATTCTGCTGCCTCTTTACTCTGCCTAAACCATGTTTAAAATTATTCAGATGTCACCAATACAGTTTCAGTCCAGGGCTGCCTGATGAGAGTGTTGCTTTGTTCTCCCTTCACAATAGCTCTTGTGGTAAGGAGTGTGCTTGGCTGGCTGTCCCCCCCCCCCCCATGACACCTTGGGGGTCCACTGTGCAGCTTTGCTGAAGCCACACTCCCATAAGCTGCTTCCAGCCAGTGACTGGGCACGGTGGTGTAATAGAGCTGGGCCAGTCTTTATCATGTGGGACTCCTCTACCAGGCAATCTTTGTTCTGGGGCTCTTTGTTGGCCTGGTTGAGACTTTCTCTGAGCTGTGCTGTAGTCAGAAGCTCGTCCGTTCCTCCATCCCCTCTCTTTCTCTTTATAGGTATCAGCCCCGCATGGCAGTGTGAGGCTGTCCCTGCCTTCTCAGGCTCTATCCTCCCTTCATGCTTCAAAGACTTTTCTTACACTTCTAATTCCATCTCACCGTCTGCTTCCCAGAGGACCAGAACTGGCACAAGATCTTTGTGAAAAGTGTTTCCTCTTTTTTCAAATGTCTGAGTGGTTTCACATACTTATGCCACTCTCCTTTTTGTGAGAATCCAGACCCAGGGATTTTTGTCTATAACTATTGAGATGGGATTTTTCCCTTGACCTTGACCCCCTTCATGGGCAGGAACTGGAGTGTCTCGTTTCACTCAGCCTGCAGTTCATGGATGGCTAAGTGTTAACAGCTCAGTGAAGGGTCAGTGTGACAGCCTCCTGCACCTGCCCTTTTTCGACACCCAAGTTCTTGTTCAGTGTCCAGGAAGAATCAAGTCACAGGAACTGTTTGAAAGACAATGAATGTGGAAGACTTTATTGAGCAGTAGAAGTGGCTATCATGGAAGGGGAGCTGGAAAGGGGATGGTGCAGGAAGAAGGTGATCTTTCCCTGAAACCCAGCCATCTCTGGCTGGGCTCCCCTCCGAAATCACACCGTCTGAAGTTAGCCACATTTATCCATAGTCTTTCATGCTCAGTTGTTTCTCTGCTCATCTCTCAACTGCTTGCATCCCCAAGGCTCAGCAGTTTGTATCCCTGAGGTTCAGTCACTTGCGTTGCTCTTTTTTTCCCTTTTTTTTCTGCCAGCTGGTCTGGATTTTATGGGAACAGGATGGGGGAGGGGCTGTTGAGGCATGTAAACCAGAGCAACTCCATCTTGAATGGAGATAGGTAAAATGAGGCTGAGACCTACTGGGTTGCATTCCCAGATGGTTAAGGCATTTTAAGTCACAAGATGAGATAGAAGGTCAGCACAAGATACAGGTTATGAAGACCTTGCTAATAAAACAGTTTGCAGTAAAGAAGCCAGTTAAAACCCATCAATACCAAGATGGCAACAAGAGTGACCTCTGGTCTTCCTCACTGCTACACTCCCACTTGTGCCATGACAGTTTACAAATGCCATGGCAATGTCAGGAAGTTACCCTATATGGTCTATAAAAAGGAGACATGGATAGTCCACCTCTTGGCATATAATCAAGAAATAACCATAAAAATGGGCAACCAGCGTCCCTCAGTACCAATTCTTTTATTCCTCTACTTTCTAAATAAACTTACTTTCATCTTACTCTATGGACTCGCCCTGAATTCTTTCTTGTGCAAGATCCAAGAACTGTCTCTTGGGGTCTGGATCAGGACCACTTTCCTGTAACAGGGTGGGCCCAAAAGGCAATCATTTGGGCCCAAAAAAGCAGGGTCAGTTGTTTTCACTTAGGGCCAGAGTTCCAGGCTTGAGGGAGGTGTTTAACTGGGATCCCAGCCATTCCGTATCATTGTGAGAGTCTACTTCAAAGAGTAAAGTGATTTGGCTCTGTTTAAATTATTTTGTTTATTTATTTATTTGTTTTTGAGATGGAGTCTCACTCTGTCGCCCAGGCTGGAGTGCAGTGGTGCTATGTCGGCTCACTGCAACCTCTGCCTCCCGGGTTCAAGCAATTCTTCTGCCTCAGCCTCCTGAGTAGCTGGGACTACAGGTGCTTACCACCACGCCCAGCTAATTTTTCATTTTTAGTAGAGACAGGGTTTCACCATGTTGCCCAGGTTGGTTTATGAACTCCAGGGCTCAGGCAATCCTCCTGCTTCAGTCTCTGAAAGTCCTGGGATTACAGGTGTGAGCCACTGCACCTGACCTGACTCTTTTTTTTTTATTAACTCTCTTGGGGTGGAAATCATTGACAGAAATTATTAAATCCAATCTAAAGTAAGTAAATTGATTTGGAGCGGGTGAATGAAAAAAGTTTCTATCTTTTGGTGGTGAAGCTGCCTTTGCAAAAATTGTAGTAGTAAGGGAAATCTGACATAACTGACTCCATCTTGCTTCTACCAGGCTAAATTTCCTTTTTTTTGAGAGTCTTGCTTTGTCACCCAGGCTGGAGTGTGGTGGTGGAATCTTTGCTCACTGCAACTTCTGCCTCCTGGATTCAAGTGATTCTCATGCCTCAGCCTCCCAAGTAGTGAGGATTACAGGCATGTGACACCACACCCAGGTACTAATTTTTGTATATTTTGTAGAGATGGGGTTTCACTATGTTGCCTAGGCTGGTCTCAAACTGCTGGCCTCAGGCAATCCTCCCTCCTTGGCCTCCCAAAGTGCTGGGATTACAGGCGTGAACCACCACACCTGGCCTACCATTCTATCTTTAAATAAAACAATAACAAAACTTCTCTATTGCTTCCAGTGGTTTTTCTCTAGAAAGTGCTTCTCAAATTTCAGTGTGCATATGAAATCCCAAGAGACCTTGTTAAAATGCAGATTAGGATTCATTAGGCAGAGAGGAGTGCAGAGCTGAGATTCAGCTGAATGTTCATGCTGATGCTGGTGGTTCACAGACGACTCTTTGAGGAACAAAGCCCTGGAGCAGTGGTCCTAACCTTGACTGCATTATGGGAATCACCTACAGAGCTTTAAAGAATACTGATATTTGAGTGCCACTCAGAGATTCTGAGGTCTTTGACATGGGCTGTGGGCTTGGTATCAGAATTTTTTTAAAACCTCCCCAGGTTATGTAATATGTAGCCAATATTAAAAACTTCTCTAGCGGCTGGGTGCAGTGGCTCACGCCTGTAATCCCAGAACTTTGGGAAGCTGAGGTAGGCTGATCACCTGAGGTCAGGAGTTTGAGACCAGCCTAGCCAACATGGGGAAACTCCGTCTCTACTAAAAATACAAAAATTAGCCGGATGTGGTGGCTCATGCCTGTAATCCCAGCTACCCCAGAGGCTGAGGCAGGAGAATCACTTGAACTCAGAAGGCAGAGGTTGCAGTGAGCTGAGTTTGTGTCATTGCACTTCAGCCTGGGCAACAGAATGAGACTCTGTCTCAAAAAAAAAAAGCTCCTCCTAGCTACAGGGGCATCCTACATCATATATTTCTACAGTGTTTGAAATTTTTTCCAAATATTATGTTGCTTTGGATTTTAAGAAAAGGAAGATGAATTGGAAGAATGAGGAGAAGGAAAAGGAAATAATTAAAGAAGAAAGGGAATGAGGAAGAAGGGAAAAGAAGAAAGGAAGAAAAACCTTTCCTGGCCCTACAGCCCTTTCCTTCTCAATCAAATTTCATAAATGTCCACTTTCACACTTCCCATTCACACCTCAGCCCTTCTCAGCCTGGCTTCTGTGTCCTTTTCTTCCTTAAATGTACTGACAATGACCACAATGCAAAGAGACACATCTGTTATTACCTTACTGATTTTTCTGACTTATTTGATACAGCTGGCTAATGTTTTTGGAGCCCCTAGGAAGCAAAAGCATTGTCCGTTATTTTTCTCTTTATATGAGAATAATACATTATAAAATGATTATTGTCACCAAGCAAAGAACAGTGTTTAATGATACGTGGGAACATAAAATGCACAATGCATGCACAAAGCTCTAGTTAAAAAAAAAAAACTTCATGTCCACAACTGTGATTGTTTTTTACTGTTCACCATTGCTACTGATAACCCAAATGAGTGACCAAGGCAAGGATCTCAATCAATCGAGGTTTATTAAGCCAGCTTTATTGTGTGCCTGAGAAAAGCACAAGCTACAGACACATCTGTGGCTGTTTTTTCCAAAGAGGTTTTCGGGAAGGTTAGTATTTCTACATTTATACAGGAGGGGAAAGCATCTAGGAAGAGGGACAGGTAGGCAGTAAGGCAAATGGCTACATTCTTGTAAGAATTTAGCTAGTGCCCAGTAAATCTACACTTTATATATGATAAGGTGAATGTCTGAATTAAAAAAAGGGAGCAAGCAAAGAACTGATTACGCAGACCAGTCTGGGTGAGTGGAGGAATGATTGATCTCTTCTTGTCTTTGTTCCACATCTGAAAAGATGGGCTTATAATTGACATTGTCAGCATAGAATTGAACAGACTTTAGTTTTAGGAGCTAAACTTAGATGGCAAATCGAAAGTTACAATTGGCGTGTCCTTGTTTATGGGAGACCAGAAAAGAATTTACTTATGAATCATCTGTGGGGGCTGTCATTCCCAGATGCCTGGGGTTTTTACCTCTCTGCAGGAATCTGGCAGATGCATAGTGCTAGTAACAGCTATTCGTTTGGAAGAGGGCGTTGCATGACTCAGCCTCCAGGCTTTACTTTCCCTTTGGCATAAGGAGGTTGAATCTCCTGAGATTTTTTTATTTTCCTTTATACTGCTATTACAGCCTGACAGATTCTTCTTGCCAGCTGCCTGGAAAAAAAAAAAAAAAGCACCGAGAACAGCAGGTTTTTCAGCAAAGAAAGAGTTTAATTCTCCCAGGTCCAGCCAAGCTTGAGGATGGGAGAAATTTCCCAAATCCACCTCCCCAGTAATTCAGAGGCTGGGGGGGTGGGATTTGGGTTTTTTGTCTGTTTTTGAGATAGGGTGTCACTCTGTCTTCCAGGCTGGAGGGCAGTCATGGTGCAATCATGGCTCACTGCAGCCTTGCCCTCTGGGGCTCAAGCTATCCTCCCACCTCAGCCTCCCGAATAGCTGGGGCTATAAGCGTGTGGCACCACACCCAGCTAAGTTTTGTATTTTTGTATACAGATGGAGTTTCACCATGTTTCCCAGGCTGGTCTCAAACTCCTGGGCTCAAGCTATCCACCCACCTTGGCCTCCCAAAGTACTGGGGTTACAGGTGTGAGCCACCACACCTGGCAGAGGCTAGGGTGTTTAAGGGTACTTTGGTGGGCGAGGGGCTGGGGAACTGAAACAATTGATTGCTGGGGATGAAATCACAGACAATCTAAATTGTCTTCACGCCACTGATTCAGGTCTTGGGAGGGGGTCTGAAGGCCTGTTGATGTCTTCTTGGTCTGCCAAAATGCTAAATTCGAAAAATATCTCAAAGACCATTTCTTTAGGTTTTATAATAGTGATGTTATCTATAGGAGTAGTGGGGGAAGTTATAAATATTGCAGTCTCTGGTTACATGACTCTGGGGCAGTAAGCAACTTATAGAAGAGCAAGCTAGAGGCCGGGCACAGAGGCTCATGCCTGTAATCCCAGCATTTTGGGAGGCTGAGGTGAGAGAAGAGAGATAGACCCTCTCATATTGTTTTATATTGTTTTATACTCAGAAAAGGAAAGAGAAGCGAAACTAAAGGCAGGTAACCTGGCGCCTAGGAACCAGACCCGAAACCAAGGAACCAGACCCGAAACCAGGCCTGAGCCTGCCTGACCTAAACCTGATAGTTAAAATTCGACCTCTGACCTAGCAACTGATGTTATCTATAAAATCCAGACATTGTATGGAAGGACATTGTGAAACCTCCCGTTCTTTTCTGTTTCACTCTGACCACCGGTGCATGCAGCCCCGTCACGTACCCCTTGCTTGCTCAAATCGATCATGACCCTCTCATGCGGACCCCCTTAAAAGCCCTTAAAAGGAACAGGAATTGCTCACTCAGGGAGCTCGGCTATTGAGAGAGGAGTCCTGCTGATGCTCCCGGCCGAATAAACCTCTTCCTTCTTTAACTCGGTGTCTGAGGAGTTTTGTCTGTGGCTTGTCCTGCTACAGAGGCGGGAGGATCACCTGAGTTCAGGAGTTTGAGACCAGTTTGGCCAACATGGTGAAACCCCGTCTCTACTAAAAATACAAAAATTAGCTGGGCGTGGTGGTGGGTGCCTGCAATCCCAGCTATCACGGAGGCTGAGGCAGGAGAATGGTGTGAACCCAGGAGGTAGAGGCTGCAGTGAGCTGAGATGGTGCTACTGCATTCCAGCCTGGCGACAGAGCGAGACTCTGTCTCAAAAAAAAAAGCAAGCTTGGCAGTGGCAGGTCATTTAACTATGCTTATTCTTTAGCAAAGGTCAGGCCCCTTCCATAATTCTAACCTGAGACCTATTGTTAGTTTTCACAAATATGGTTGCAATTTTTGAAAACGATGGGGATCAGTTCAAAGAAAGGACTGTTATGGCCTCAGCACAAGAATGAGCAAAAGTGGCTGGGCATAGTGGCTCACACCTGTAATCCCAGCACCTTGGGAGGCTGAGACAGGCAGATTGCTTGAGGCCAGGAGTTCGAGACCAGCCTGGGCAACATGGTGAAATCCCGTCTCTACCAAAAAATTAGCCGGACGTGGTGGCACATGCCTGCAATCCCAGCTACTCGCAAGGCTGAGGCATGAGAATCACTTGAATCCTGAGGGTAGAGGTTGCAGTGAGTCAAGATCACCCTACCGCACTCAAGCCTGGGTGACAAAGTCAGTCCCTGTCTCAAACAAAAACGAGAACAAAAACAAAAAAACAAGAAGATAGAATGAAGTCAAATATTTATAGGCTGAAAGGAAGAAGCTAGAAAGGGAGAGGAAGGGAAGTGTAAGACAGAATGTCATAATTGGTACGGCAACATCTCAGAAGAGGTGGGAGGAATCGAATTGACAGCCTGTTGAAAAAAATGAACTTAGAAAAGGAAAGGGAATTTGTCTTCTGATACTGAAAGGAGGAGGAGATGGATGATAGACTTACAAGTGAGTTTGAGGGTTGGGGAGAAGGAAAGTGATGGAGATGCCTCCTGCAGGTCTTTGCTTCCTGTTTTTCTCAGGGAAGTAAGAGGAGAGGTTATTTGCTAAAAATGAATGGGTCAAAGATGAATAATGGCTATAGAACATTTACTATGTGCCACAGAGGGCTTTGCATACAAAATCATGCACAATTCTTTTGATAGCCCTATTACAATTCTGCTATACAGATGGGCACATTGATGCTCCACTGGATTCTCCTGTGCTCAGTCTCTAGCATCTATTCTGAGGTTCCTTCTCTATTTCTCCACTTCTTCAGTGATATCCCTCAGTCGCCTGACTGTAAATATTATCTGCAAGACTCACCTCCAGATCTACATTTCTAGTCCTGACTTGTGCTGCAAATTCCACCCAATAGTTTATCTTGCATTTCCAAAAAAGGCTTGTGATAGGAATTTCAAAACTACCATGGACAAAATAGAACTCTTCCTAACCCTGCACCCCAGCCTCCCCACAACCTGTCAAAATAATGCTAAAAATTCAGAAATTATCTTGAAAGTGCATCTTCCCTTTCCTTTCCAACTACTTCAACCCCATCCCAAATCATCAAGAAGTCTTGTCAATTTGATTTCCCTAGTATTTTGAGACCATCCAATTCTTTAATATCTCCACCACCACCACTAGTCTAGTCCACCAGCTCTTCGTACATGGACCACTGCAACAGTATTCTAACTGCCATCCCTGCTTTCACTATTGCCTCCCTGCAACCCATTCTCTGCATTTCAACCAGAGTGAGATATGTGTGTATATATGGGGAAATTTAAAAACATATACATAATATAAAAAATTAGCCAGAAGTTGTGGCATGTACTTGGGAGGTTGAGGTGGGAGGATTGCTTGAACCTAGGAGTTTGAGGCTGCTGTGAGCTATGATTGCACCACTGCATTCCAGTCAGGGCAACAGTGAGATCCTGTCTTAGAAAAACAAAACAGAGGCTGGGTGAGGTGGCTCACGTCTGTAATCCCAGCACTTTGGGAGGCCAAAGCTGGCAGATCATGAGGTCAAGAGATTGAGACTATCCTGGCTAACATGGTGAAATCCCGTCTCTACTAAAAATACAAAAATTAGCTGGGCATGGTGGCACGTGCCTGTAGTCCCAGCTACTTGGGAGGCTGAGGCAAGAGAATCACTTGAACCAGGGAGGCGGTGGTTGCAGTGAGACGAGATCACGCCACTGCACTCCAGCCTGGTGACAGAGTGAGACTCCGTCTCAAACAAAAAAAAAAAAAAAAAAAAAAAAAAGAAAAACAAAACAGAACAGAACAAAACCAACAACTACCACCACCACTACCACCAACAAAAACACAAAAAACCCCACACACATAAATAGGATAGTATACCACATTTCTTTATCCTACCACAGCAGCTCCAAAAGTTATCAATAATTTCCCCATCTTTATCTATTTTCCCACTAACACATTTTCTTTTTTTTCTTTTAGGTATTTTAAAGCAAATCCAAGATATATCATTTCAACCATAAATGTTTCAGTAGATATCTCCAATAGGTACGAATTTTAAAGAGTAAAACCAGTATGGAATAATTACACCTAAAAATGATCAATTATTTCTCAATATATGCTTTGTTATTTAATTATTATTAAATTAAACACATTGCATTTGGTTGGTATGTCTCTCTAGCTTTTTTTTGTTGTTGTGTTTTGTAAGACTATACTAGTATACCTATTTTATCCATTTGTTTTTGGAAAATAAAATGTTATTTATCCTGTAGAATACTCCACTTTCTGTATCTAGCTAATTGATTCCTTGTAGTGTTGTTAAACATGTTCTTCTAACCTCCAAATTTCCTGTAAACTGGTAGGTAGAGCTTGAGGCTTAATTAGATCTGGGTTCAATTCATTTGGCAAGAATACCTCATAGGTTGTACTGGGCTTTTCCTATTGCATGACATCAGGTGGCACAAGCCATGTTAAGATAGATTAGTATTTTCAAGTCAAAATAATTTCTAAAAAGTTTTAAATCATATCACTTATATCCTTGATTAAAACTATCTAGTGGCAACTAATTGCACTTAGAATGAAATCCAAATTCTACAATTTAATTTGCTAAACATTAAACGGGTTGAGTGCAGTGGCTCATGCCTGTAATCCCAGCACTTTGGGAGACCTGGGACGGTGGACGGCTTGAGCCCAAGAGTTTGAGACAAGCCTTGGCAACGTGGCAAAACCCCATCTCTACAGAAAGTAAAAAAAATTAGCTGGGCATGATGGCATGCACCTGTAGTCCCAGCTACTTGGGAGGCTGAGATGGGAAGATCGCTTGAGCTCAGGAGGTCAAGGCTGCTGTGAGTCATGATTGCACCACTGCACTCCAGCCTGGGTGACAGAGCAAGACCCTGTCTCAAAAAAAAAAAACAAACAAAAAACAAAAAAACAAAACAAAAAACAGCCCCCACCCACCAAACCAAAAACAAAGCCCTACATGACCTGGACTGAATGTGTCTCCGAGCAGCATCTCATACCACTCATCCCTTTATTCATAAAATCTAGCCACATTGCATTCACTGTCTTCCCAAAACAACACTTCCATCTAAAATGTTCTCCCTGCTGGGTGTGGTGGCACATGCCTGTAATTCCAGCACTTTGGGAGGCCAAGGCGGGTGGATCACTTGAGGTCAGGAGTTTGAGACCAGCCTGGCCAACATAGTTAAACCCCGTCTCTACTAAAAATACAGAATTAGCTGGGCATGGTGGCACGAGCCTGTAATCCCAGCTACTCGGGAGGCTGAGGCAGGAGAATTGCTTGAACCTGGGAGGCAGAGGTTACAGTGAGCTGAGGTGATGCCACTGCACTCCAGCCTGAACAACAAGAGTGAAACTCCATCTCTGTAATCCCAGCACTTTGGGAGGCGGAGGCACGTGGATCATGAGGTCAGGAGTTCGAGACCAGCCTGACCAACATGGTGAAACCCCGTCTCTACTAAAAATACAAAAATTAGCCAAGTGTGGTGGCATGTGCCTATAATCCCAGCTACTCAGGAGGCTGAGGCAGGAGAATCACTTGAACCTACGAGGCAGAGGTTGCAGTGAGCCAAGAGGGCGCCACTGCACCCCAGCCTGGGCCACAGAGCTTGTTTTGTTTTCAAAAAACAAACAAACAAGCAAAAACTCCATCTCAAAAAAAATAAATAAATAAAAAAAATGCTCTTCTGCTCCTATTTTGGCATGATCTGCTCCTCCTTGTCATTAATATTCAGATAACATATTTCAGATTCATTTTTCTTGTCATTCAGATTTCCCTGACCTCTCCCTTTAGAGTATCTACCCTGTCATTCTCTATTACATCACCTTATGCTACTTCTCTGCATATAAATTTCTACATTTGCCTTTTTTTTTGGTTTATTTATATGCTTGCAGTTTTCTTCTCCCAACATCTCAAATTATAAGTTTCATGGGTCCTTTAGTACCCAACATGAAAACATTTATATCGTGTTTTACTCCATGTTCGTTATTTCAATCAAACCTGAATCTTGTCTCTAGATGAATTGTCACCACATTCAGATTCTTTTATAACTTGTTCAAATGTTTAGGGTCTTTTCATTTATAGTCTCACTACTCAAAATGCGGTTCTCAGATCAGCAGCATTGACGTCACCTGGGAGCTTTTTAGAAACATAGACTCTGTTATAAATAAAGTTTTGGTGCCACAAAATAAATAGCACTCAAATATAAAATTTTCTTTTTTTCTTCTCAGCAAGGCAATTTACTCCTATAGAAGGGTGTGCCCTCACAGATGGAGCAATGGTGAGTGCACAGCTGGACAAGGGAGGGGAAGGAGTTCTTATTCCTGAGGCATGTGGCCCCTGCTGCTGTGTTGTTCCCCTGTTGGCTAGGGTTAGACCGCACTGGCTAAACTAATTCTGATTGGCTAATTTAAAGAGTGACAGGGTGAGTGGTTTGGTGGGAAAAATGGTTATGGCAGAGCCAGAAATAGGAATGAGTCAGGGTGGGGAATGAGTCAGGGCAGAGCAGGTAATCAGAATGAGTCAGGGTGGAGCAGGTAATCAGAATGAATCAGGGTGGAGCAGGTAATCGAAAAATATTGCTTTACGAGGAAATTAAGTTTAAAAGTAGAAGGCAAAGAATTGAACATACTGACATACTGATTCTTTGAAGGGAAATTCAGAACTCATATCTAACAACTCTCAGGCTACATCCCAGATTATGATTTAAATAATAATCTCCATGTGAATGATGCCTGGAGGTAACTTGTTCACCTAAAGTTTGAGAAGCACTGGCATGTAGTCAGTAACTATCAGCCCTAATCTGTGCCTCTCTGTAATGCAACTCTAATTTATCTTATTTACCTAATTTCTTTGTTTTTTTTTTTGAGACGGAGTCTCGCACTGTCGCCTGGGCTGGAGTGCAGTGGCGTGATCTTGGCTCACTGCAATCTCTGCCTTCTGGGTTGGCGCCATTCTCCTGCCTCAGCCTCCCGAGTAGCTGGGACTACAGGCACTCACCACCACGCCCGGCTAATTTTTTGTATTTTTTAGTAGAGATGGGGTTTCACCATGTTAGCCAGGATGGTCTCGATCTCCTGACTTCGTGATCTGCCCGCCTCAGCCTCCCAAAGTGCTGGGATTACAGGTGTGAGCCACCGCACCTGGCCTATTTACCTAATTTCTAGAGAAGTCAAATTATTCACTGATGGCCTTCCAAACACACCCAGAGCTGTACCACTCTTACCTCTGAAATACCTTTTCTCTTCTCCTTCAAATATCAAATGATTTCCTTTTATTTTAGGTGAAGACTTTTCAGACCATCATACCCACTGGAGACCTTTTTTTCTCTTCACTGCGTTGCACTGTTACCTGTTTAGATAATTATTTCCCCACCCCTTGAGGAGGGAGGACATTCTCCTGTGTGTCTTATTACCCCTTTTCAAGATGTAGGCCTTTAACATAATAGGTTTTTATTATATATGTATGTGGCTTTTATTTCATTGTTTCCTAAACAATAATTTTATTCTAAGTCTTGGAGTAGTTCCCTACAGAACTGCATAAAATAATATTGATTGGGCCAGGTGCGGTAGCTAATGCCTGTAATCCTAGCACTTTGGGAAGCTGAGGCACGTGGATTACGGTCCACTGAGGTCGGGAGTTGAGACCAGCCTGGCCAACACTGTGAAAACCCCCTCTCTACTAAAAATACAAAAATTAGCCGGGTGTGGTGGCGCATGCCTGTAATCCCAGCTACTCGGGAAGCTGAGGCAGGAGAATCGCTTGAACCCGGGAGGTGGAGTTTGCAGTGAGCCAAGATTGTGCCACTGTACTGCAGCATGGGCAACAGAGGGAGACTCCGTCTCAAAAAAAAAAAAAAAATGATTGAATGCTTGTTACATTCTTATGTTCCAGTGTGCTGCATACATTTAAATAATTTATCTCATTTAGTCTTCACAGTGGTCTTGTGGGTGGACATTGCCATATGATTTCACCTACAAGGAAACGTAGACTTCAAGATTAAGGGACTTGCCCAAGGAGCTGAAACTTGTAGCGAGTTCTCTAATTCCCTACCTGAGCACATTCCATCCCCTCACGGTTTCTGTAAGTGTGTGGAGGTTTCCTCCTCTTGTTCCTTAGTGCCTTGCATTTTATGATCATGCATCACTTTAAGAAAAGAGAAAATAAAAGTGGGAACAATCTATATATTTTCAGATAATCTGGGTCCAAAATTTAGGAAAACATTATTATACTGCCACCTTCTGGCTCTTTTGAATACTTACACATTAATAAAGGATATCTGAAAGCAGGTCTGTCCAACTCTTTCAGATCTGGTGCTGACATATTACATTTTGTTTATAATTATTTTTCTTTAAAGACAGAGACAGTAAAAATATTTCTTTAGTGAATTGAGAGAGTTCTTCTCAACTTAATACATATCAAATATGGAGGATAAAATTAAATATATTCAGAGGTTGGTTATTATTTTTGTTTGTAGAGGATGGAGAAAAACGTGTACAGTTAAACTTTACTGGTAATTCAACAGTCCCCTTTTTTTTTTTCGGAGACCGGAGTTTTATTATTACTCAAACCAGTCTCCCTGAGCATTCAGTGAGCAGAGTTTATTTATTTTTATTTATTTTTTTATTTTTCAGACCGAGTCTTTCTCTATCGCTCAGGCTGGAGTGCAATAGTGCTATCTCGGCTCACTGCAACCTTTGCCTCCCAGGTTCAAGCGATTCTCTGCCTCAGCCTCCTGAGTAGCTGGGCTTACAGGAGCCCACCACCACTCCCAGCTAATTTTTGTATTTTTAGTAGAGACGGGGTTTCACCGTGTTGGCCAGGCTGGTCTAGAACTCCTGACCTCAAGTAATCTGCCCGCCTTGGTCTCCCAAAGTGCTGGGATTGCTGGTGTGAGCCATTGCGCCTGGCCCGGAGCAGAGTTTTTAAGGATTACTTGGTGGGTGTGGGGAAGCCAGTGAGCTAGGAGTGCTCATTGTCCGGAGGTGAAATCATAGGGAGTGGAAGTTGTCTTCTTGGGCTGAATCAGTTCCTGGTTGGGTGCCACAAGATCAGTTGAGTCAGTTTATTGATCTGGGTGGTGCCAGCTGATCCATCAAGTGCAGGGTCTGCAAAATATCTCAAGCACTGATCTTAGGAGCAGTTTAGAGAGGGTCAGAATCTTGTAGCCTCCAGCTGCATGACTCCTAAATCATAATTTCTAATCTTGTGGCCAATGTTAGTCCTATAAAGGCAATCTAGTCCCCAGGCAAGAAGGAGGTCTGCTTTGGGAAAGGGCTGTTACCGTCTTTGCTTAAACTATAAACTACAAAATTTCACCTCAAGTTAGTTCAGCCTATGCCAGGAATGAACAAGGACAGCTTGGAGGTTAGAAGCAAGATGGAGTCGGTTAAGTTAGATCTCTTTCACTGTCTCAGTCATAATTTTGCAAAGGAGGTTTCAATCCCTCCCTTTGGGTTTTATAACACCTTAATCTTCAGGTCAACAGCCACCTTTTGGCCATTAGGTTCAACCTCTTCCAATTACAGTTTTTAAGATTAATGTTAATAAAGGTGTGGGTATAAAAGCACATTCACTGCATGTGAGGGTATAAAGTATTATTGGCTTTGGGGAAGGCAATTGTATTTCATTAATAAAAAATAAAAATAAAAGCCAGGCATGGTGGTTCACCCCTGTAATTCCAGCACTTTGGGAGGCTGAGGCAGGTGGATCACTTGAAGTCAGGAGTTTGAGACCAGCCTGGCCAACATGGTGAAACCCCGTCTCTACTAAAAATACAAAAATTAACTGGGTTTGGTGGCTCATGCCTGCAGTCCCAGTTCCTTGGGAGGCTGTGGCAGAAGAATTGCTTGAACCCAGGAGGCAGAGGTTGCAGTGAGCTGAGATCATGCCACTGCACTCCAGCCTGGGCAACAGAACAAGACTTCATCTCAAACAAACAAACAACAAACAAAACCATGGAAATTTTGACCAAGAAAATTTACTTTATGAATTCAACTTACGTATATTCTTTTTAATGTCTGTAAAAATGTATATATGTAAAAGATATAAATTTTACATTGTTTATGAAAGATTAGGAAAACCCAGAATACTTAAGAAAATGATGATACTATGCTTATGCAATGTCATTCTATGCAAGTGATATGGTTTTGCTGTGTCCCCATCCAAATCTCAACTTGAATTATATCTCCCAGAATTCCCATGTGTTGTGGGATTGACCCAGGGGAGGTAATTGAATCATGGGGATTGGTCTTTCCTGTGCTATTCTAGTGATAGCGAATAAGTTTCACAAGATCTGATGGTTTTATCAGGGGTTTCCGCTTTTGCTTTTTCTCATTTTCTCTTGTTGCCACCATGTAAGAAGTGCCTTTTACCTCCTGCCATGTGGAACTGTAAGTCTAATTAAACCTCTTTTTCTTCCCAGTCTCTAGTATGTCTTTATCAGCAGCATGAAAACAGACTAATACAGTAAATTGGTACTAGGAGTGGGGTGTTGCTGAAAAGATATCTGAAAGTGTAGAAGCAACCTTGGAAGTGGGTAACAGGCAGAGATTGGAACAGGTTGGAGGGCTCAGAAGAAGACAGGAAAATATGGGAAAGTTTGGAACTTCCTAGAGACTTGTTGAATGGCTTTGCCCAAAATGCTGACAGTGATATGGACAATAAAATCCAAGCTGAGGTGGTCTCAGATGGAGATGAGGAACTTGTTGGGAACTGGAGCAAAGGTGACTCTTGTTATGTTTTAGCAAAGAGACTGGTGGCATTTTGCCCCTGCCCTAGAGATCAGTGCAACTTTGAACTTGAAAGAGATGATTTAGGCTATCTGGTGGAAGAAATTTCTAAGCAGTAAAGCATTCAAGAGGTGACTTGGGTGTTGTTCAAGACATTCAGTTTTATAAGGGAAGCAGAGCATAAAAATTTGGAAAGTTTGCAGGCTTTGTGATAGAAAAGAAAAACCCATTTTCTGGGGAGAAATTCAGGCCAGCTGCAGAAATTTGCATAAGTAACAAGGAGCCTAATGTTAATCCCCAAGACCATGGGGAAAATTTCTCCAGGCCATGTTAGAGATCTTCACAGCAGTCCCTCCCATCACAGGCCTGGAGGCCCAGGAGGAAAAAGTGGTTTTGTGGGCCAGGCCCAGGGTCCCCATGCTGTGTGCAGCCTTGGGACTTGGTGCCCTATGACCCAGCTGCTCCAGCTGTGGCTGAAAGAGGTCAACGTACAGCTTGGGCTGTGGCTTCAGAGGGTGGAAGCCCTAAGCCTAGGCAGCTTCCATGTGGTGTTAAGCCTGTGGGTGCACAGAAGTCAAGAATTGAGGTTTGAGAACCTCTGCCTAGATTTCAGAAGACGTATGGAAATGCCTGGATGCCCAGGAAAAAGTTTTCTGCTGCGGTGGGGCCCTCATGGAGAACCTCTGCTAGGGTAGTGCAGAAGGGAAATGTAGGGTTGGAACCCCCACACAGAGTCCCTACTGGGGCACGGCCTAGTAGAGCTATGAAAAGAGGGCCACCATCCTCCAGACCCCAGAATGTTAGATCCACCAACAGCTTGCACTGTGCACCTGGAAAAGCCACAGACACTCAACGCCAGCCCATGAAAGCAGCTGGGAGGGAGGCTGTATCCTGCAAAACCACAGGGGCAGAGCTGCCCAAGACTATGGGAACCCACCTCTTGCATCAGTGTAAGCTGGATATGAGACCTGGAGTCAAAGGAGATAATTTTGGAGCTTTCAAATTTGACTGCCCCACTGGATTTTGGACTTCCATGGGCCCTGTAACTCCTTTGTTTTGGCCAATTTCTCCCATTTGGAACTGCTGTATTTACCCAATACCTGTACCCCCATTGTATCTTGGAAGTAATTAGCTTGCTTTACAGGCCCCTAGGCAGAAGGGACTTGCTTTGTCTCAGATGAGACTTTGAACTGTGGACTTTTGGGTTAATACTGAAATGAGTTAAGACTTTGGGGAACTGTTGGAAAGGCGTGATTGGATTTGAAACGTGAGGACATGAGATTTGGAGGGCTAGGGGTGGAATGATATGGTTTGGCTCTGTCCACACCCAAATTTCAACTTGAATTGTATCTCCTAGAATTCCCACATGTTGTGGGATTGACCCAGGGGAGGTAATTGAATCATGGGGGTTGGTCTTTCCTGTGCTATTCTTGTGATAGTGAATAAGTCTCACAAGATCTGATGGTTTTATCAGGGGTTTCCACTTTTGCTTTTTCCTCATTTTCTCTTGTTGCTGCCGTGGAAAAAGTGCCTTTCACCTCCTGCCATGTGGAACTGTAAGTCCAGTTAAACCTCTTTTTCTTCCCAGTCTTTGGGGTGTCTTTATCAGCAGCATGAAAACAGATTAATACAACAAGTGACTTAAAAAATGGTATAAGCATGCTGGCAATAATAACTGATATTATAAGAGCTTTGTAATGTGTTTTAAATATTGGCCTGAAACTGGGAAATATTATACAAAATAAGTCCATTTTCATATTTCTTACTAGCAGATATTTATGCAGTAAAAACTGCATTTTGGTTTCTGCTGCTAGAAGAGAGATGCACTCAGATTTTTAAAAATGGAATATGAGGCAGTAAAATATAATCTTAGCTTTATAATCTATGATACAATAAATAAGATAAAAATAATTTGAGTATAAGTTGTACTATGTAGTTTCTACTTAATACAAATATGAACTAACAAAAAGAAAAATTTAGTGCTCCGTGAAACGCATGCCATGAGGCTGAATCTACTGTACAATATCTTTTTACTTATATTCATTTCTCTATGAATAAAATTTTAAATAGTTATGATAATGATGACTGATCTAATTTATTAAGTCTTTTCTACATGCCAAGTGTTGTCCTAAGTGCTTAACAGGTAATGTCACTTGATCCTCTCTATGATTCTGGAAAGACTTGTAAAGGTAATATTCCTATGTAATAAAATTGAGAGTAAGGAAAGTTAAGTGAGTTGCTAAAGATCACACAGCCAGCCAGTGGTCAACTCAGGACTTGAGCCCAAATATTCTGAATTCATATGAAACGTTTTTTCTGTTATACCAAAATGGGTCAAAAGGGAAAAAAATAGTGCAAATACCTGTATTAGAATGTTTGGTAATGTATATGAAGTACTTAACTCACTGTCTGGCATGCAGTAAGTACTGAGTAAATGTTGACTCTTTTTCCTTCTTCCTTCTTCCTTTCTCCTTCTCCTTCTCCTCCTTCTCCTTCTCCTTCTCCTTCATCTTTTTGAGACAGAGTCTTGCTCTATTGCTCAGGCTGGAATGCAGTGGCATGATCTCAGCTCACTGCAACCTCTGCCTCCTGGGTTCACGCAATTCTCTTGCCTCAGCCTCCCTAGTAGCTCAGGTTACAGGCGCCCACCACCACACCTGGCTAATTCTGTATTTTTAGCAGACGGGGTTTCACCATGTTGCCCAGGCTGATCTCGAACTCCTGACCTCAGATGATCCACCTACCTTGGCCCCCCAAATTGCTGGGATTACAGATGTGAGCCACCATGCCTGGCCCTCTTCTTCTTCTTATGTTGAAAGAGAATAAGGGTAGGTCTTTTTCTAGTAATGTCAACAAGCATCTTTTCCACTCAGCCCTTTCACTGAAAATCCTGAAGGGCATTTTCATGTTTCACACGAATAAACAGTGTAAGCCCCAAGAGAGCAGGAGCTTTGTCTGTTCTGTTCACTGCTATATTCCTGAGGCCTAGACGAGAGCCTTGCTCACATTAGGTGCTCAGTAAACATTTGACAACTAGATTGAGAAACCATAACATTTTCCTGTTTCTTTTTTCATCTTTTTGACTGTGACATTATTGACCTATTCTAGGTCTGCTATCTTGCAAACTTTGTGTGCTTTAGAGTAGTACTTTTCAAGTTGTAGTGGTGAAAGAAATCTCCTCGGCACTTGGATGGAGTACACAACGCCTTATGCCTCTGTTTTAATTATTTCTTTATTACTAAAAAAATTTTTGGCCAGGTGCAGTGGCTCACTCCTGTAATTCCAGCACTCTGGGAGGCTGAGGTGGGTGGATCACTTGAGGCCAGGAGTTCAAGACGAGCCTGGTCAACACGGTGAAACCCCATTTTTACTAAAAATACAAAGATTAGCCCAGTGTGGTGGTGGGTGCCTGTAATCCCAGCTACTTGGGAGGCTGAGGTGGGAGGATCACTTGGACCCAGGAGATGGAGGCTGCAGTGAGCCGAGATTGCACCACTGCACTCCAACCTGGGTGACAGAGCAAGGCTCTGTCAAAAAATTTTTTTGGGGGTGGTTTTTCTATCAAGTTCTGTTTTTTTTTTTTTTGAGATGGAGTTTCACTCTTGTTGCCCAGGCTGGAGTGCAGTGGTGCGATCTCGGCTCACTGCAACTTCTGTCTCCTGGGTTCAAGTGCTTCTCCTGCCTCAGCCTCCTGAGTAGCTGGGATTACAGGTGTATGCCACCATGCCCCGCTAATTCTGTATTTTTAGCAGACGGGGTTTCACCATGTTGTCCAGGCTGATCTTGAACTCCTGACCTCAGGTGATCCACCCACCTTGGCATCTCAAAGTGCTGGGATTACAGGTGTGAGCCACCACACCCAGCCAAGTTTTTAAGTTTTTTTTTGTTTTGTTTTGTTTTTTTGAGACGAAGTCTCGCTTTTATTGCCCAGGATGGGGTGCAATGGCGTGATCTTGGCTCACTGCAGCCTCCGCCCCCCGGGTTCAAGCAATTCTCCTGCCTCAGCCTCCTGAGTAGCTGGGATTACAGGCACCTGCCGCCATGCCTGGCTAATTTTTGTATTTTAAGTAGAGACAGGGTTTCACCACGTTGGCCAGGCTGGTCTTGAACTCCTGACCTCAGTTGATCCCCCTGCCTCGGCCTCCCAAAGTGCTGAGATTACAGGCATGAGCTACCGTGCCTGGCCTTTTTTTTTTTTTTTTTTTTTTTTTAAGACAAGGTCTCACTCTGTCACTCAGGCTGGAGTGCAGTGGCATGACGATCAGGGATCACTGCAGCCTCAAACTTCCAGGCTCAAGTCATCCTCCTGCCTAAGCCTTCTATGACTTGGGACCACAGGCACATACCACCATGCCTAGCTAATTTTTTTAAATTTTTTGCAGAGATGGGTTCTCCCTATGTTGTCCAGGCTGGTCTCTAACTCCTGGGCTCAACCAATCCTCCTGCCTCTGCCTCTCAAAGTTTTGAGATTACAAGCATGAGCCACCACACCTGGCGTTGCCTTATGCCTTTGGACAGGAGTCAGCAGCAATCTGTTTGCTCATAGCAATCGGTTGCAAATGACAGAGCAGCTTAACCCATTTGATTGAACCACTGGAGTCTTGGAGATAGCAGTGGTGATGATGTTGCAGCCAAGAAACCCTTTGCAAAGTAGATGACCAGTTCAGTCATGGCAGCAGAGTGGACTGTAGGAGAAGGTGAGGTCAGAGTGGAAGCTTTGAGAGCCAGAGGTGCTGGCATTACTTGCTTAGCCCTGCCACAGCTGAGACTGAAAGACTGATACACTGCTTAATTGCTTTCCTGTCTTTCCCTTACCCCCTAATATAGTATGGATGTTTGTCCCTTTCAATTCTCAGGTTGAAATGTGATCACCATTGTTGGAGGTGGGGGGCCTAGTAGGGGGTATTTTGGCCATGGAGGCAGATCCCTCATGAATGGCTTGGTGCCCTTCTTGTAGTAATAAGTGAGTTTTCACACTGTCAGTTCACACGAGAACTGGTTGTTAAACAAAAGAGCATGGCACCTCACCTCTCTCTCTTGCTCCCTCTCTTGCCATGTGACATACTGGCTCCCCTTGACTTCCCCCATGAGTAAAAGTTTTCTAAGTCTTCACCAGAAGAGCAGATGCTGGCACCATGCTTCTTGTACAGCTTGCAGAACCATGAGCCAAATAAACCTCTTTTCTTAAATAAATGACTCAGCCTCAGGTATTCCCTTATAGCAACACAAAACAGATGAACACACCCCTCTTTTCTCTTTTCTTCCACATGATCAGTACTCTTTTCTAGTATAATACTTCTAAGTTGCTCAGACTGGAGATGAATTGTTTGAAGCAAAGAATAAATTGTTAAGGCTATAATGTCAAGCCTCATGAAAGAGAATACTTAGGTCAGGGTTATCTGGAAAATATCCCTGAAAGTGCATGAACATTTACATGGAAGAATTTTTTTGGTTGAAAGAGAAGTAAAAAAAGGGAGGGCAGAGGACAGAGACTGCGTCACAGTTAAGTCTTTTCAATGAACTCGTATTACCGATAACTCATGAGAAACACTGCTTTAATGTATTCCAAAATAATCAGGCTCAATAGCACCTTTCATTGCCTAGGAGCTTAATTCATCAGTGGCATTCCTCCCATGATTTTTTTGAAGGTTTCTCTCAGATAAAATATAAAATGGTTAAGAAACCCAATTTTAGTTATAGGCAGTGTCATATTTTTTATGTTCTTGCTGAAGGGACTTAGGGTGAATAGAGGGTCAATTTTATCTTTTTGCACTAGAAGGGAACACAGGCAATTACTCAGCAGAGTATTTACTAGTTATGAGAGTGAAAAAAGTTCCCTTGGCATAAGGTATGAGGAATTTATTGGATTAGATTATATAATAAGTTTTCTTGGAATGGGTCGCATCAATATACTTTATAGCACTTTACTAGGGTCATTCATCAATAATGGATCAAGCACTAGGTAAAACCTTTCCTAGTTAGAAACTCTCTGGCTGAAGTTGCAGCCCTGAGATCTGGGATTGTGTCTATGAATGTTAGTCAGTGTGCAAAATGCTATGAGCACCTACTATGGGCCCAAAGGCAGAGCATCATCGAGTCTTAAAATGCAGCTTGTTTGGAGGAATGCTTACAAATGTTTGCCAGAAGAAGGGCCACATAATTTCCCTGCCATGCAAAGTGAATTGTAAAGGGAGTAGGGATGCAATCTCATGTGGTGCAGGGTTGTTCCTGAGCAGAGGTTTTAAGATGGATGAAGGCTGGCTTTTCAGGCTCTAATTGTGAGTGGACAAGATGGGATCTGGTATACAAGTGCAGGAATTTGCCTCAGCAAGGAGCATGTGGAGTTCACCTATGGTGACAAAAGGTAAGGCAGAGTATTTTGGGCACAGATGTTGGTGGGTGGATGGATAGACAATAAGAATGTGTGTAAATACTCTTGCAATGGATTCCATTTTATCAATGACATAAGAAAATTATTGGCTAAGAATGAATATGAGACAGTAGATATTGGAGGTGTGAGGGAAAAATGAAGTGTGAAATAGTTATCCACAGTCTTTCAGTGTAAGAATTCTTAGATTCTTTCAGTCTGAGCTATACTCATCAACTTTCCCCATCACACACACTCACCTATCCCTGGCATCCAAATTATCAACATTATATAGAAACCAGTGAAGAAAGATTCACGGTGATGAACAAGAGAAGAATATCACAGGGCACAGACATGCAATGGTTAAGCTCAGTACTGATTCTACCAAGCCCCATGGGGCTGAGAGGTAGCTCTGTTCCTGTCACCTAAAGTCTTGGTAGCATCAACTCACCCATCTTCATGCCCATCCCAGTGCCCCCCAAAGACATCAGCTTGATTACATGGGTAGGAGTAGGGGCAGAGGCATTTTCCTCTCTGGAATGCCTGCACAAGAGTATTCTTTTTTTTGTCGACAGGGTCTCACTCTGTCATCCGGGCTGGAGTGCAGTGGTGCAATCTCAGTTCACTGCAACCTCTGCCTCCCAAGTTCAAGCAATTTTTGTGCCTCAGTTTCCTGAGTAGCTGGGACCACTGGCATGCGCTACCACAGATAGCTAATTTTTGTATTTTTAGTACAGACAGGGTTTCACCTTGTTGGCCAGGCTGGTCTCGAACTCCTGACCTCAAGTGATCTGCCCGCCTTGGCCTCCCGAAATGCTGGGATTACGGCATGAGCCACCGTGTCTGACCCTGCCCAACAGTATTCTTAACCAATTTGCTCTGATAAGTACCCCAGGAATTCTGAAGATGGAAAAGACACAGTTTGAGTCCAGACTTACCTTCCTTCCATTCAGGGCCTCTTGAGGAGAAACATGAAACAGAATTTCTAGCTACTGAGTTAGGAACATAGAGAAGCAATTCACTGTAACAGGAAGAAAGGCAGAGTGTATTGATTCAGTGGGAGCAGGTTTAAGTTTTTTCAGTTTGTTTTGCTCAATGAAGTAGGAAAAAAGATTATTACCAGAAAGTGAGTTTATGGGAATAGGTTTAGAGAAGAAAGTGTGAAATAATCGTAGTGAATTACTTGGTGGACTAGGCAAAGTGGTGTGATTGCCACTTGAAGGTCCACTTGAAGTTCATAATCATGAATTTAAAGTAAGACCAATCACAGAGTATAGTCAGCGAACAGGTGGACTGTATTTAAATAGGGTTGTGATTTTGACATACTACATTTTGACATGTTAGTTAGCATGGTAGAGATAAATGAGGGGGTGGAATGAGGATAATTAACAAGGGTAGGTTAGACTGAAAGAATCCAAGGATGCTTAGACTGAAAAACTTATGGCTATTTCATGATTTTTTTTCTCTTCTCATAACTTCAAACTCTCTGTCTCTCTCTCTCGCTCGCTCTCTCTCTCTCACACACACACACAAACATAAACACATACATACAGGGAGTTTGCGTATACAAATTACGTACATGTAAGAGGAGAAATAAAAGCATATATTTGTATTTTCTTTTCTTTTGTTTTTTTTTGAGATGGAGTTTCACTCTTGTTGCCCAGGCTGGAGTACAATGGCGCAATCTCGGCTCACTGCAACCTCCGTCTCCTGGGTTCAAGTGATTCTCCTGCCTCAGCCTCCCGAGTAACTGGGATTACAGGCATGTACCACCGTGTCTGGCTAATTTTGTATTTTTAGTAGAGATGGGGTTTCACCATGTTGGTTGAGCTGGTCGCGAACTCCTGACCTCGTGATCTGCCCTCCTTGTCCTCCCAAAGTGCTGGGATTACAGGCGTGAGCCACTGTGCCTGGCCTTGTATTTTCTTATATTTGTATGAAAAGAACTCTGAAAGGGTGCCCCAAAACTAACACAAGTGGTTACTAATGAGAAGATAGGGAGGAGGATAGAGATGGGCAGAAATGGAGTCCTTCCAATCCTTTGCAAACCCTTCCAAAAAATAGAAGAGGAAAGAACATGTTCCAACTCATTCTACGAGGCCCCATATTACCTTGAAGCCAAAAGCAGAAAAATATATCAGAAGAAAAGAGAACTACAGACCAATATTCCATATTAGTATAGACATAACATGCCTCAAAATACTAGCAAACAGAATCAAACAGTGTATAAAAAAGGATTATACACCATGGCCAAATGAGGATTTATTTTAGGAATGTAATGTTGTTTCAACATGAACACCAATCAATGTAATGCACCATATTGAGAATAAGGGACAAAAAACACATGATCATCTGAATAGATGCATACAAAATTTTGACAAATTCCAACAGCCTTTCATGACACAAACATTCAACAAAATAGAAATAGAAGGGAACTTTTTCAACATTATAAAGGGTGTCTATGAAGAACTCATATCTAAAATTATACTTAATGGCCGGGTGCGGTGGCTCACACCTGTAATCCCAGCACTTTGGGAGGCCGAGGTGGGCGGATCACGAGGTCAGGAGATCGAGACTATCCTGGCTAACATGGTGAAAATCCGTCTCTACTAAAAATACAAACAATTAGCCAGATGTAGTGGCGGGTGCCTGTAGTCCCAGCTACTCAGGAGACTGAGGCAGGAGAATGGCATGAACCTGGGAGGCGGAACTTGCAGTGAGCCAAGATTGTGCCACTGCACTCCAGCCTGGGTGACAGAGCCAGACTCTGTCACCAAAAAAAAAAAAAAATTATACTTAATGGCGAAGACCTTAAAGCTTTCCTTCTAAGATGAAGACCAAGACAAAGATGTTCTCTTTCAATTTCTGTCTTCTATATAACATTGTACTGTAGTTTCTAAACAAGGTTATTAGGCCAGAGAGAGAGAGAGAGAGAGACATCCAGATTGGAGAGGAAGAAGTAAAATTATTTCTACTTGCAGATAACATAGTTTTAGATACAAAATTATAAGGAACTGACACACAAAATACTATTACATCTAACAAACCAGTTCACCTAGGTTGTGAGATACAATGTCCACATACAAAAATCAACTTTATTTCTATACACTATCAACTAACAATCTGAATTTTTTTTTTTTTTTTTTTTTTTTTTGAGATGGAGTCTTGCTCTGTAGCCCATGCTGGAATGCAGTGTTGCAATCTCGGCTTACTGCAACTTCCACCTCCTGGGCTCAAGCAATTCTCATGCCTCGGCCTCCCGAGTAGCTGGGATTACAGGCACCTGCCACCATGCCCAGCTAATTTTTGTTTTTTTAGTAGAGATGGGGTTTCACCATGTTGGCCAGGCTGGTCTCAAACTCCTGAACTCAAGTGATTTGCCCGTCTTGGCCTCTAAAAGTGCTGGGATTACAGGCATGAGCCACTGTGCCTGGCCAGAAAAAAATTTAAATTCCATCTATAATAGCATAAAACAGAATAGAATAAAATGCTTGGGAATAAATTTAGCCAAACATCTCAAAATTTATACATTACAAACTTTAAAACATTGCTGAAAGAAATTAAAGAAGTCTTAAATAAGTAAAAAGTAATATCATGTTCATGGATTGAAAGACTTATTATTGTTACGATGGTAATACTACCCAATGCAACCTAAAGATTCAATGCAATTCCTATCAAAATCAAAATGGTGTTTGTTGTAGAAATGAAATAATTGATCCTAAAATTCACATGGAATTGTAAGTAACCCCAAATAGCTAAAACAAACTTTAAAAAGAATTATGAGTTAGAAGATTCATACTTCTTGATTTCAAACTTTATTACATGGTTGAAGTAATTGAAATACTGTGGTATTAGCATAAGGATAGACATTTAGATAAATGGAATAAAAAGGGTCTAGGAATAAACCCATATACTTATAGTCAATCGATTTTTGATAAAAGTGCCAAGAATATTCGATGGGTAAATAAAAGTCTTTTCAACAGATGGTGCTGGGATAACTGGAGATCCATCTGCAAAAGAATGAAGTTAGACCCCTATCTCACAACCTATGCAAAATAAACTCAAAACGGATGAAAGACCAAAAAAGAGCTATAAAACTCTTTGGAAAAGAAGGATTAAATCTTCATGACTTTTAATTTGTCAATACATTCTTAGATATGACAACAAAAGCATAAGCACCCAAAGACAAATTAGATAAATTGGACTTCATCAAAATTAAAAGCTTTAGTCCATCGAAAGTCTATTAAAACTTTTCTCACCAGAAAGTGAAAAAAGAACCTACAGAATGAGAGAAAATACAAGCATATTTCATTTTATTGTGCTTTGCTTTATTGCGCTTTACAGATATTGCATTTTTTAAAACAAATGGAAGGTTTTTGTGCTAAACTCTGTGTTAAGCAAATCTATCAGTACTGATTTTCCAATGGCACATATTCACTTTAGTAGCATTTTTTATCATTAAAGTATTATTATTATTATTATTATTATTGAGATGGGGTCTCACTCTGTCACCCAGGCTGGAGTGCAGTGGTATGATCTTGGCTCAGTGCAACCTCTACCTCCTGGGTTCAAGAGATTCCCATATCTCAGCCTCCCAAGTAGCTGGGATTACAGGCGTATGCCAGCATGCCCACCTAATTTTTGTATTTTTAGTAGAGATGGGGTTTTGCCATGTTGCCCAGGGTGGTCTTGAACCCTTGGCCTCAAGTGATCTGCTCACCTCGGCCTCCCAAAGTGCTGGGATTACAGGCATGAGCCACTGTGTGTGGCTGAGAGTTTGATTGTTATATGCTTTGGGATAGTCCTATTTAAGTTGAATCTGTTTGATGTTCTCAGATCTTCTTGTGCCCAGATATTTATATCTTCCTCAAGCTTTGGAAAGTTTTCTGTTATTATTTCTTTGCATAAGATTTCTATCCCTTGTTCTTGTTGAGCTCTGGATTTGTTCTTTTAAGGTAATTCTCTATGTCTTGTAGGTGCTCTTTGTTCCTTTTTGTTCTTTTTTCTTTTTCTTCTCTGACTGTATATTTTCAAATAGCTAGTCTTCAAGCTCATTAATTTTTTTTCCTCTGCTTAATCCATTCAGTTCTTGAAAGTCTGTAATGAGTTCTTCAGTTCAGCAAATGTATTTCTCAGTTCCAAGATTTCTGTTGGATTTTTTTTATTACTTCAATATCTTTGTTAAATTTCTCTGATAAATTTCTGAAGTGCTTTTCTGTATTATTTTGGAGATCACTGAGTTTCCTTAAAAGTGCTGTCGAATTCTTGGTCAGGGAGCTCACAAATTGCCATCTCGTTAGGGTCAATCACTGGATTTTTGCTTTGTCCTTTTGAGGGAGGTTGTCATTCCCTGTTTACTGTTGTTTCTCATCGGTATAAATTTATGTCTTTGCATTGAAGAATTTATTTATTCCAGTGTTCTCTCTCTGGCTTGTTTTGGTTTTTATTGGATATATTTTCTTAGCAAGTCATTACTGCTAGGTCACTGCCTTTTTTCAGCTTTGGGTGGCACCTTAAGTCCAGGTTCTCCTTGGCTCGACAAAATGACTGCAGTGTTACATATCCCAAAGGAATTATCTTGGCCATGTGGGTAAGCTTACTAGGGGTGTGCACAAGGGGACCTATGAAACATACTTCCTATAGTGTGCTGCTGCTGAATACCCACTCTAATTTGGCATTTCCTTTGGCCAAGTTATAGAGCAGAGTTTCCAGGGCTGGAGATGCTAATCTTGCCTCTACCTTTTGTCGCTGCCCATTCTTAGGTATATTTCTCCCTTCAGACAGCTACAATGCTTCTCATGGGTTAAAGCAAGGACAGGTCTCCTGCCGGAAAATCCAAGATGTTGGAAAAGCTGGTTGGCCACTTCAATCTCAGTTTTTCTAGTATAGAAACGGTGCTTTGGGGGGAGATTTTTTTAATGCACTTGTTGCTGGGCAGAATGGGGTGGGCCTTGCAGATGAAGAAGAATCATCTCCTACGATCTGCTCAGAGTTTTTTTTTTTTCTTTTTTCGTTTCTCTGCGGCCCCAGGATCTGTCTCATTCTCATATTTGAGTTCTCGGTTGTTGCTGGTGAAAATCTTAGTGCCGTATATTTGTTTTAGGTTTTCTGTGGGGAGTAGTGAAGCCAGTTTACTTCTACACCGCTATTTTAAAACCTTCTTCCTGACTTATTCACAAATGAGGTAGCCTCTTCTTCATCCTGCATTGGACTACATGTTTTGAGATTTTTTTTTTTTGATAACAAAGCATTATTAACATAATTTGTTTCATCTTTTGATTAATCAAAGTTATAATATATGCAAATGTTAACTGGACCTTCTGATTAATGTGAGCCATACCATCACTATCACAATGCTAGTTGATATAATCTTCAATCCAAAGAAAAGAGTTTTGATACTTTAATAGGCTGCTGCACTCTCATTTTGGATCACGTAAATTTAAAAATATCCCTAGGTACACATTGACTATCTTCACAAACTCATAAGAATCTAATTTCATATAGTTGGCAATTACCCTGGTAGTAATTACAGTTGGGTTCTTTCTGGACTCCTGGACTGAGTGTTTGTAGGTTGACTTAGTTGCGTATTATGGAAGGCATATCTTTGGATAAACTGTTTTTTTTCAGAGACAAAGTCTTGCTCTGTAAACCAGGCTGGTGTACAGTGGCATGATCATAGCTCACTGCAGCCTCAAACTCCTGGACTCAAGCTATCCTCCCATCACAGTTCCCAAGTAACTAGGACTATAGGCATGCAACACCACCATATCTGGCTTTTTAATTTTTTTTTACTTTTTGTAGAGATGAGGTCTCACTATGCTGTGCAGGCTGGTCTCAAACTCCTAGTCTTAAGCTATCCTCCTGTCTGGGTTTCCCAAAGTGCTGGCATTATAATCATGAGCCACTGTGTTTGACTAATAAACTGTTTTGAGACAGAATGAGTGAAGATGGCTGAATAGGAGCAGCTCCAGTCTGCAGCTCCCAGCATGATCTCTGCATTTCCAATGGAGGTACCTGGTGATTTCTGCATTTCCAACGGAGGTACCTGGTTCATATCACTGGGATTGGTTGGACAGTGGGTGCAGCCCACAGAGGGTGAGCAGAAGCAGGGTGGGGTGTCGCCTCACCTGGGAAGTGCAAGGGGTTGGGGGATTTCCCTTTCCTAGCCAAAGGAAGCCGTGACAGACTACCTGGAAAAATGGGACTCTCCCACCCAAATACTGCACTTTTCCCAAGGTCTTAGCAACTGGCAGACAAGGAGATTCTCTCCCGTGCCTGGCTCAGCCAGTCCCATGCCCACAGATCCTTGCTCACTGCTAGTGCAGCAGTCTGAGATCGAACTGCGAGGTGGCAGCCTGGCTGGGGGAAGGGCGTTCGCCATTGCTGAGGCTTGAGTAGGTAAACAAAGTGGCCGGGAAGCTCAAACTGGGTGGAGCCCACCGCAGCTCAACAAGGCCTACTGCCTCTAGACTCCACCTCTGTGGGCAGGGCATAACTGCACAAAAGGCAGCAGACAACTTCTGCAGACAAATGTCCCTGTCTGACAGCTCTGAAGAGAGCAGTGGTTCTCCCAGCACAGCGTTTGAGCTCTGAGAACGGACAGACTACCTCCTCAAGTGGGTGCCTGACCCCTGTGTAGCCTAACTGGGAAACACCTCCCAGTAGGGGCTGACAGACACCTCATATAGGCAGCTGCCCCTCTGGGACAAAGTTTCCAGAGAAAGGACTGGGCAGCAATATTTGCTGTTCTGCAATATTTGCTGTTCTACAGCCTCTGCTGGTGATACCCAGGCAAACATAGTCTGGCAAACTCCAACAGACCTGCAGCTGAGGGACCCATTAGAAGGAAAACTAACTAACAGAAAGGAATAGCATCTACATCAACAAAAAGATCATCTACACCAAAACCCCATCTGTAGGTCACCAACATCAAAGACAAAAGGTAGATAAAACCACAAAGATTCGGAGAAACCAGAGCAAAAAAGCTGAAAAATTCTAAAAATCAGAATGCCTCTTCTCCTCCAGAGGATCACAGCTCCTCACCAGCAACAGAACAAAGCTGGATGGAGAATGACTTTGATGAGTTGACAGAAGTAGGCTTCAGAAGGTTAGTAATAACAAATTTCTCTGAGCTAAAGGAGGATGTTTGAACCCATTGCAAGGAAGCTAAAAACCTTGAAAAAAGGTTAGACGAATGGGTAACTAGAATAAACAGTGTAGAGAAGACCTTAAATGATGTGATGGAGCTGAAAACCATGGCACGAGAACTTTGTGACACATGCACAAGCTTCAATAGCCGATTCGATCAAGTGGAAGAAAGAGTATCAGTGATTGAAGATCAAATTAATGAAATAAAGTGAGATGACAAGGTTAGAGGAAAAACAGTAAAAAGAAATGAACAAAGCCTCCAAGAAATATGGGACTATTTGAAACGACCAAATCTACATTTGATTGGCATACCTGAAAGTGATGGGGAGAATGCAACCAAGTTGAAAAACACTCTTCAGGATATTATCCAGGAGAACTTCCCCAACCTAGCAAGGGAGGCCAACATTCAAATTCAGGAAATACAGAGAACACCACAAAGATACTCCTCGAGAAGAGGAACCCCAAGACACAATTGTCAGATTCACCAAGGTTGAAATGAAGGAAAAAGTATTAAGGGCAGCCAGAGAGAAAGGTCAAGATACCCACAAAGGGAAGCCCATTAGACTAACAGTGGATCTCTTGGCAGAAACCCAACAAGCCAGAAGAGAGTAGGGGCCAATATTCAACATTCTTCAAGAAAAGAATTTTCAACCCAGAATTTCATAGCCAGCCAAACTAAGCTTCATAAGTGAAGGAGAAATAAAATATCTCACAGACAAGCAAATGCTGAGAGATTTTGTCACCCCCAGGCCTGCCTTACAAGAGCTCCTGAAGGAAGCACTAAACATGGAAAGAAACAACTGGTACTAGCCACTGCGAAAACATGCCAAATTGTAAAGACCATTGATGCTATGAAGAAACTACCTCAATTAACAGGCAAAATAACCAGCTCAAATCATAATGACATGATCAAATTCACACATAACAATATTAACCTTAAATGTAACGGGCTAAATGCCCCAATTAAAAGACACAGACTGGCAAATTGGATAAAGAACCAAGACCCATCAGTGTGCTGTATTCAGGAGACCCATCTCACATGCAGAGACGCACATAGGCTCAAAATAAAGGGATGGAGGAAGATCTACCAAGCAAATGGAAAGCAAAAAAAAAAAAAAAACAGGGGTTGCAATCCTAGTCTCTGATAAAACAGACTTTAAACCAACAAAGATCAAAAGAGACAAAGAAGGCCATTACATAATAGTAAAGGGATCAATTCAACAAGAAGAGCTAACTATCCTAAATATATATGCACCCAATACAGGAGCACCCAGATTCATAAAGCAAGTCCTTACAGACCTACAAACTTGGACTCCCACACAATAATAATGGGAGACTTTAATGCCCCACTGTCAATATTAGATCAACGCGACAGAATGTCAACAAGAATATCCAGGACTTGAACTCAGCTCTGCAACAAGCAGACCTAATAGACATCTACAGAACTCTCCACCCCAAATCAACAGAATATACATTCTTCTTAGCACCACATTGCACTTATTCTAAAATTGACCACATAATTGGAAGTAAAGCACTCCTCAGCAAATGTAAAAGAACAGAAATCACAACAAACTGTCTCTCAGACCACAGTGCCATCAAATTAGATCTCAGGATTAAGAAACTCACTCAAATGCAAAAATTGGAAGCATTCCCTTTGAAAACTGGCACAAGACAAGGATGCCCTTTCTCACCACTCCTATTCAACATACTGTTGGAAGTTCTGGCCAGGGCAATCAGGCAAGGGAAAGAAATGAAGAGTATTCAATTAGGAAATGAGGAAGTCAAATTGTCCCTGTTTGTAGATGACATGATTGTAATGGGTGCAGCACACCAACATGGCACATGTATACATATGTAACAAACCTGTATGTTGTGCACATGTACCCTAGAACTTAAAGTGTAATAAAAAAAATTTATATGTATATAAAAAAGAAAACCCCATCACCTCAGCCCAAAATCTCCTTAAGCTGATAAGCAACTTCAACAAAGTCTCAGATACAAAATCAATGGGCAAAAATCACAAGCATTCCTATACACCATTAACAGACAAAGAGCCAAATCATGAGTGAACTCCCATTCACAATTGCTGCAAAGAGAATAAAATACCTAGGAATCCAACTTACAAGGGATGTGAAGGATCTCTTCAAGGAGAACTACAAACCACTGCTCAATGAAATAAAAGAGGACACAAACAAATGGAAGAATATGCCATGCTCATGGATAGGAAGAATCAATATCATGAAAGTGGCCATACTGCTCAAAGTAATTTATAGATTCAATGCCATCCCCATCAAGCTACCAATGACTTTCTTTACAGAATTGGAAAAAAATACTTTAAAGTTCATATGGAACCAAAAAAGAGCCCACATTGCCAAGACAATCCTAAGCCAAAAGAACAAAGCTGGAGGCATCACACTACCTGACTTCAAACTATACTACAAGGCTACAGTGACCAAAACAGCATGGTACTGGTACCAAAACAGAGATATAGACCAATGGAACAGAACACAGGCCTCAGAAATAACACCACACATCTACAACTATCTGATCTTTGACAAACCTGACAAAAACAAGAAATGGGGAAAGGATTCCCTATTTAATAAATGATGCTGGGAAAACTGGCTAGCCATATGTAGAAAGCTGAAACTGGATCCCTTCCTTACACCTTATTCAAAAATTAATTCAAGATGGATTAAAGACTGAAATGTTGGACTTAAAACCATAAAAACCCTAGAAGAAAACCTAGGCAATACCATTCAGGACATAGGCATAGGCAAGGACATGATGACTAAAACACCAAAAGCAATGGCAACAAAAGTGAAAATTGACAAATGGGATCTTATTAAACTAAACAGCTTCTGCACAGCAAAAGAAACTACCATCAGAGTGAACAGGCAACCTACAGAGTGGGAGAAAATTTTTGCTATCTACCCATCTGACAAAGGGCTAATATCCAGAATCTACAAAGAACTCAAACAAATTTACAGGAAAAAAACAAACAACCCCATCAAAAAGCGGGCGAAGGATATGAACAGACACTTCTCAAAAGAAGGTATTTATGCAGCCAACAGACACATGAAAAAATGCTCATCATCACTGGCCATCAGAGAAATGCAAATCAAAACTACAACGTGATACCATCTCACTCCAGTTAGAATGGCAATCATTAAAGTCAGGAAACAACAGATGCTGGAGAGGCTGTGGAGAAATAGGAACACTTTTACACTGTTGGTAACAGTGTAAATTAGTTCAACCATTGTGGAAGACAATGTGGTGATTCCTCAAGGATCTAGAACTAGAATTACCATTTGACCCAGCCATCCCATTACTGGGTAGATACCCAAAGGATTATAAATCATGCTCCTATAAAGACACATGCACATGTATGTTTATTGAGGCACTATTCACAATAGCAAAGACTTGGAACCAACCCAAATGTCCATCAATGATAGACTGGATTAAGAAAATGTGCACATATACACCATGGAATACTAAGCAGCCATAAAAAAGGATGAGTTAGTGTCCTTTGCAGGGACATGGATGAAGCTGGAAACCATCATTCTGAGCAAACTATCACAAGGACAGAAAACAAAACACTGTATGTTCTCTCTAATAGGTGGGCATTGAACAATGAGATCACTTGGACACAGAGCAGGGAACATCCACACACCAGGGCCTGTTGGGGGCTGGGGAGCTGGGGGAGGGATAGCAGTAGGAGAAATATCTAATGTAAATGATGAGTTCATGGGTGCAGCAAACCAACATGGCACATGTTTACCTGTGAAATCAAACCTGAATGTTGTGCACATGTACCCTAGAACTTAAAGTATAATAAGAAAAAAATAAACTGTTTTGATAAAAATTTCTCTTTGGCTCACATTTACTTATGCATATTTAAAAGAAACTCATTTATTGTTCATGAGTGTGAAGCTTATATGTGCTCAGGATGATGTAGTATGTTTTTTATATATCTTGAATCTCATCAATCCTATAAAAAGTTTCATTACCCTTTTTTATGTAAGAAAATTGAGGCCTATGAGGATAATACAGATAGCAGATTGTGAACTCTAAATTTGGGACAAGATTTGTTTGATGCCTTTTTTGGCAAGACACATTTTCTTTCCAGAAACAGGCCCACATCAGTAGAAGATGAAAAGGAGCAAGAAGAGAATGAAACCAATTTTTTTGTGAGTCTGGGTAATTTATTACATTTCATGTATATTTAATTACATAGGAGCAGCGATGTTTACTCATATGCTCACTTTGAAAGTTTGCATTTGGAAACTTGGTCACATAAATATCAAAGAAATAGATTGGTGGTGCACTAAAGTGAAGATCTATGAATCACAATATCTACCTTCCAGACCATCCTTTTGGCCCTGGTGACCATGAAGCATTTTAGTAAGATTGCTGTTTCTTTTAGTGCTATGTGTATCCCTACAGTATCCCATAATTCATTCAAAGAAACAAATGAACAAACAAGCAAACAAACAAAGAACAAATAATATATTAGGATGCTTATTCTTTTTTTTTTTTTTTTTTGAGGTGGAGTCTCACTTTGTCGCTCAGGCTGGAGTGTAGTGGTGTGATCTTGTCTCACTTCAACCTCCACCTCCTGGGTTTAAGCGATTCTCCTGCGTCAGCCTCCCAAGTCGCTGGGACTAAAAGTGCGCACCACCATGCCTGCCTAATTTTTTTTTTTTTGTATTTTTAGTGGAAATGGGGTTTCATCATGTCAGCTAGGCTAGTCTCAAACTCCTGACCTCAAGTGATCCACCTGCCTTGGCCTCCCAAAGTGCTGGGTTTACAGGCATGAGCCACCACATCCAGCCAGGATGCTTATTGTTTTGTACTTTGAATTATAAAATAATAAAAGCTAACAAAATAAAATTAAGTAATTATATTTTTAAAAAATCAGAAATACATTCATTAATGTATTAAAACTATAAAACTAGTGGAAAGTAAAATTCTTAGTCCCACCTTTTTCTATTCATTCTGTTTCCATCTCTTCACCTAGTTTCCTTCCCACATTAATCTTCAGATAAGAATTTTTATTAGTTTCTTTGTGCATCCTATGAGAGTTTTTTCATGCAAATGCAAACAAATAGAATATATACTCTTATTGTCCTCCCTTCTTTTAACCCAAAATGCCATACTCTTCTGCACCTTTTTTTTTCACCTCTAGAGTATATTTTGTAGATCTTTCCATATCAGTGCACAGAGTGTTTCTTCCATTTATTTAGCTGAATAATATTCCATTTAATGTGTGTACATACTGTGGTTGGGCGCAGTGGCTCACGCTTGTAATCCTAGCACTTTGGGAGGCCCAGGCAGGTGGATTGCCTGAGCTCAGGAGTGCAAGACCAGCCTGGGTGACATGGTGAAACCCTGTCTCTCCTAAAAATACAAAAAAAAAAATTAGCTGGGCATGGTAGCCCATGCCTGTAGTCCCAAATTACTCAGGAGGCTGAGGCACAAGAATAGCTTGAACCCAGGATGTGGAAGTTACAGTGAGCCAAGATGGCACCACTATACTCCAACCTCGGCAACAAAGCAAGTCTCACACACACAAAAAAATAAAGTGTGTATATGCTATACATTATTTAACCAATCCATCATTGATGACTATTTGGATTGTTTCACTGTTTTTTGTTTGTTTGTTTGTTTTTGAGACGGAGTCTCACTTTGTCGCCCATGCTGGAGTGCAGTGGTGCAATCTCAGCTCACTGCAACCTCCACCTCCCAGGTTCAAGCGATTCTACTGCCTCAGCCTCTCAAGTAGCTGGAACTATGGTGCATACCACCATGTCTGACTAATATTTGTATTTTTAGTAGAGACAGGGTTTCACTATGTCGGTCAGGCTGGTCTCGAACTCCTGACCTCAGGTGATCCACCAACCTTGGCCTCCCAAAGTGGTGGGATTACCGGTGTGAGTCACTGTGCTCGGCCCAATTTTTTTTTTTTTTTTTTTTTTTTTTTTTTTTTTTTTGAGCCATGTTCTTGCTTTGTTGCCTAGGCTGGAATGCAGTGGCACGATCATGGCTTACTGATGCCTCAATCTCTTGGGCTCATGTGACCCTCCCACCTCAGCCTCCTGAGTAGCTGGGACCAGAGGCATGCACCACCATGCATGGATAATTTTTTAAATTTTCTTGTAGATATGGGGTCTTGCCATGTTGCTCAGGGTGGTCTTGAATTCCTGGCCTCAAGCAATCCTGCTGCCTTGGCCTCCCAAAGTGCTGGGATTATAGGAGCAAGCCACTGTGCCCAGCTGAATTGTTTATGATAATTTGCATACTAGTTCATATTTATTGGACTAAGCTTACTATATTCTGGGCATGATGCTAATTGTCATATTTGGATTATCTCATTTAATATAATAACCCTAGGGGTTAGACAATATGATTTCCACCTTTCAGACAAGAAAACAGCAAGTTAGAGAGATGAACAAATCTGCCCAAGATTTGAACCCAGATTATCTGTTTTCAGAGCACATATTTGTGTAAATGAAACACAAATTAGAGGCCCACAGCACTTTGGAAGGCCAAGGCAAGAGGTTCACTTGAACTCAGCAGTGTGAGACCAACCTGGGCAACATGATGAAACCTTAGCTCTACAAAACATACAAAAAATAGCTGAACATGGTGGCATGTGCCTGTGGTCCCTGCTACTCAAGAGATGGCTCAGGTGGGAGGATCACCTGAGCTCAGGAGGTTGAGGCTGCAGTGAGCTGTGGTCACACCACTGCACTCCAGCCTGGGTGACAGAGTGAGACCCTGTCTCAAAAAAATAAAAAAACAAACAAAAGAAATACAAATTAGTACTCGTTTTGCTTTTCGAAAAATTTTCCTTCTAAGAAGTTTCTAGTTAGGTATTTGTGACTATTCTTCCCTGGTTACTAAGATTTTTTTTCACAAACATTTTAAGAGGTTGCACAATTCAGGATTTTACTTCTTTGTGTTTTTTTTTTTTTTTTTTTTTTTGAGACGGAGTCCCTCTCTGTCACCCAGGCTGGAGTGCGGTGGCACGATTTCAGCTCACTGCAGCCTCTGCCTCCAGGGTTCAAGCAGTTCTCTGGCCTCAGCCTGCTGAGTAGCTGGGACTACAGGCATGTGCCACCACACCTACTTAATTTTTGTATTTTTAGTAGAGATGGGGTTTTGCCATGTTGGCCAGGATGGTCTCGAACTCCTGACCTTGTGATCCACCCACCTAGGATTTTACTTTTTTTAACCACATTGTTTATTCTTTCTTGGCCTGTGGAATATTTAATGATGAGTCTGATATGAAAACATATCTGTTTAAAGATTGTTTAAAGAGTTAAAGCTTAAAATTATGGGGTGGCCTGACATTTTCTGAGTGATTGATTTTTATTTTAGGTCTATTGCATGCTGAGCTCTTGGTATGAAAACAAAAACAACTTTCTGTTTAGGCACCACAAGTTTGAAGTGTAGATCAAATAAATGACCTTGTCCTTTTTTACCCTTCCTCCACAGGACTTTACATAAGGCGGTTACAGAACCACTGAAATCTTTGTATTTTATGTCTTCCTTCTCAGAGCTGTTTGACTTAATTCAAATTTAAACCAAATGAAATGTATCTTGTACTTGCAGGCTACTGCTACAATGTGCATTGCAATAACTGAAAAACCCAGATGCCATTCAGAAACCCAAACAAATCTGGGCCTTCTCCTAAATTTAGCAAATGCCTGTCGCTATTAAAAACCATAACGACAAAACTTCTTATCTCCTCGTGATTGTAATTTGATTCTTGCCATCTGCAGCCATCAGGGTCACCAGGGCAAAGTCTTGTCCAGTGTGGAAAAGTACAATGGCACCTGTCCAGAAGTCTGTCCAGAAGTGAAGTGTGAAACCTTGTATTTCCTAATCTATTTAAACCTTAAACAACTTTCTTATGAAGAACTGGATGGCAACAGAGAGTATTAATCTAGTGGCCTCACTTCAAATTAATGCACAAATCAGAGCATTTAATGCAGTGCTTCCAGCAGAGATGGGCAGCATCTTATTAAGTGTAATGATAAAGCATTTAATAATCATCATTTTACTGAAATCTTCTTTGAATAAGGCATTGCTTGGCAGCCATTTTTCATTCTCAAACTGTTCACAGTGTGACACTTTAAATGGAAAAAGCAATACCACCTGGAGTACTTATTAGCTTAACAAGCACTTGCCTGGGAGCCTAGGAAGATTGACTGTGTTTCACTCCCTCCTGAGTGGTTTAACTCCAGAGCTTAATGATATTCTTTGACTCTAGGGCCTGGAGCAGTCTGCCACTAGGGGATGCTCTTGCTTCTTCTCTCCAACTCCCGGCCGGTTCAATTCTGACCTTATCAGCCTCAACACAAGAGAGGAGGAAAAAGGAGGCTTTTACTCTTCCCCAGTGAGTTTGTTCCTCCGAAACCCCCAGAGTCAGCTAAATCTGTTGGAACAATTCAGAGCAAAATGAAATGACTAGTAAATGAAACAGCTTCGTTAAAATGTTTTCAAATATCTCCCTGTGGTGGACCAGAATTGCTTCCTGATACCATCGGTGGCGTAATAGTTTCATTAGGGTTCGGGGATGTTAACAGTGTTTGAGGAGCTGCCAAGGGAGGTGAGGGCAAATGGAGAAGAGCTGGTGTCACAGGAGATGAGGAGAGGGCTGTGCTCTTATTGACCCTTCCCCAGTCTGGCAGAAATCTGCTTCATCCCTCTACCGATTTAGCTTTGGCTCAGACACCATTTATTTGCCAAAGCATGCCCATATACCAGTTTTGGGGTTTGTTAGAAATAAAAGTCCAGGAGGTCACATGAACTTGAGAAATTCTGGGTTGAAAAAGTTAAAAAAGTTTTACTTGTTACGGAACTTTCAGAACATTTAATTTACAATGCACTAGGCTTTGCAAATCCAAGGCTGGGCATTTGCTGGGAGTAATTGTTGACTGGGTTCTTCATCTTGAAATTCTCCTGAATTGGCTTGATGTTGCATTGTTTTGGTTTTTCTTCTTTTTCTGTAACCTCTCCTTTTTGGGATTTTTTTTCTTCTTACTCCTGAACAGGGGCAGTTCTTGTGGTTTTATGGTTCTTTATGTTCAGTCTCTAGAAGATTCATTGAAGTCCATGATTTTAGTTATGTACCTCCATGCTAGCGGCTCCACCCATGTCCCCCTCCAAGAGACATAGGTGAAGCCTGTCTCTTCCCAAAGAGACCTACATTTTCAGTTATATGTTGGATGCTTTCCCCAAAGTAAAAATGTCCCCTTTCCAAAACCATCTCTTCCTTTTTGGCTTCTAATTTTCTTCCTCCTTTAAATTTTTCTTAAATTCTTTCAATTCTCTGAGTCAATCAGACTGGAAACCATATTTAATCACTAAACCCTGTGAATTCTTCTGGCTCTTTTGTCTATCTTTCTTCTTTTTTTTTTTTTTTCTGAGACAGCGTCTCGCTCTGTTGCTCAGGCTGGAGTGCAGCGGCGCCATCTTGGCTCACTGCGACCTCTGCCTCCCAGGTTCAAGTGATTCTCCTACCTCAGCCTCCCAAGTAGCTGGAATTACTGTTGCCCACCACCACGTCTGGCTAATTTTTGTAGTTTTAGTAGAGATGGAGTTGTCACCATGTTGGCCAGGCTGGTCTTGAAATCCTGACCTCCAGTGATTCACCTGTCTCAGCCTCCCAAAGTGCTGAGATTACAGGTGTAAGCCATCGTGCCCAGCCCCTTCTTTTTTTGTTGTTTCTGTTTCTGTTTTTGTTTTTGAGACAAGGCCTTGCTGTGTCACCCAGGCTGGAGTGCAGTGACCTGATCACAGCTCACTGCAGCCTCAACCTTCTGGGCCACCTCAGCTTTCTGAGTAGTTGAGACAATAGGCATGTGCCATCACGCCCAGCTAATTTTTGTGTCTTTTGTAGAGACAGCTGTGTCTATCCCTTTTTAAATGAGGCCATGATCCCCTTGTCTAAACTACTGAAATAAATTCCAAGTCACGCTTCCTACTTCTTTTCCTTACCTATTCTATGTAGGCTGCACACAGCTACTGTTTCAATCTAAAACACTGCTCTGATTCTTTCTTAAAAACTTCCAGTGGGTGAATTCTCAGTGACTCATTGTGTGAATAAAGTCCGTACAACTTATGCCAGCAGTAAAACTTCCCACAGTATTGCTCCCACCTGCATTTAAAGCCTTTGTGCTAATGGTTCCTCCATTAAAATTGCAGACAGAAGAAATGCTCTTGTGATGTTACAGATATGAAGGTAGGAGTGTGCAAGGCAACTGGGAAAAGGAAGTTTCTGTAACCCTTTCAGAATTGAATAATGTATGGGATACCTGAGATGAACAACTCAAGTTCTAAATTACTATAAATATATCCAAATCATCCTCTAGATAAAGGATATTCTGTAAATGGGCTAATATGGTCCTTTATAGCATGTAAAGAATAAAAATAAGGAAGGATATAGCTTAAGGCTTCTACCTGTCAAAGCTGATAGCCTATCATATTACACATTTTAGAAAATATTGATCAAATTCAGAATGAAAAAATTAATACATGCATGTGTATATAAATAAAAAGCTACTGTAGCAGATGCTGTTGGTACCCTACCCATATTCCTTCATCGCTTGCCTCTAAATGACAAAGGTGAACACCTGCAAATATTGCAAATGCTACAATTCCCTGCTTGAAAACCTTTACTTATGGCTGCAGGTGTGTGCTTAGCTTGCCCCCAGGGCAAGCTGGTAGTGCCAGAGAGCCAATGGGTTCAGAAGCTACCTTCATCATCAGCAATGGGTTTCCTTACTCCTTAATAGGACTGACTCTTTTTATTATTATTTTTTTTTGGGACAGGCTCTCGCTCTGTCACCCAGGCTGAAGAGCAGTGGTGCAATCTCACTTCACTGCAGCCTCTGCCTGCTGGGTTCCGGTGATTCTCGTGCCTCAGCCTCCCAAGTAGTTGGGATTACAGGCATGAACCACCATGACCGGCTATTTTTTTTTTTTTTTTTTGTATTTTTAGTAGAGATGGGGCTTCACCATCGTGGCTAGGCTGGTCTTGAACTCCTGACCTCAAGTGATCCACCCACCTTAGCCTCCCAAAGTGCTGGGATCACAGGTGTGAACCACCACACCCGGCTGGACTAACTCTTAATTGCAGAGTTGGTGTGCAATGTCTTTCAGAGTTCCTCATTAGAACTGAACTCAAATTGCCCACTGGAGTCTCTTGCTTGATAAAACACCCTTTATTGACTTTCTTTTCTCCCCAATCTCACTTTTCCACTTTCAGCGGTGCTTTCTAAGATTATCTCTTAAAACAAAAACAGCTTGCAATTGAATTCTTGTCTCTGAATCTACTTCTGGGGGAACCCAAACTAAGAGAGCCACTGAAATGGAATTGCATATTGAGAATTTAAGATGAGTCTATGGCATCTGGAATTTATGCAGTTGGAGCTGAATAAAAAATATTTCTTTCAGGAGTCAGGATCTTTGTCTCTGTGACAAAATTTCTTCCACATAAATCACTAAAGCTTTGAACAAAAGATGAGGAAGCTTTGTCTCTGGAAACCACCATTAATTCATGAGGGGAGGATAGGGGTTGTCTTTATTATTCCAGTGCTTTGGATATAGGAAGAAAAATTCATTAAAGCTAGAAAATCTTCACTAATGGAATGTTTACTTATAAAATTATTCTTAACTCAAATTTTCTTTCCCGCTTAACATTTATTCTACCTCACTCATAATGCACTAGCAGCTAGTGTTAGAATATTTGATCCAACAATACAAATAAAACTGTAGCTCAATTTTTTCTTGTTTTTTTTTTTTTTTTTTTTTGAGATGGAATCTCACTCTGTCTCCCAGGCTGGAGTGCAGTGGTGCGATCTCGGCTCACTGCAACCTCTGCCTCCCAGGTTCAAGAGATTATTCTCTCTCAGCCTCCTGAGTAGCTGGGACTACAAGTGCATGCCACCATGCCTGGCTAATTTTTTTGTGTTTTTAGTAGAGACGGGGTTTCACCATATTGGCCAGGCTGGTCTTGAACTCCTGACCTCGTGATCCGCCCGCCTCGGCCTCCCAAAGTGCTGGGATTACAGGCATGAGCCAGCGTGCCTGGCCAACTGTAGCTCAGTTTCAGTAGGAAATCTAAAATCTTGCAAAATAAGCAGCATTTTAGCAAATGTATGAAGGTGATGTTGGGGACTTGCTAGAATCAATGCAAAGCTATGGACAAATGAAGACCTGGTAGAATAAGACAAAATAAAAAGCAAAGGAGAGAAAATGGATGTGGATAATGACCCTGAGAAGAACTTCCCAACACAGTGATCTGATTATCAAAGGATTAAGTGAAGTTCTTGAGAAAATTAGTGATGTCCTCAAATATGTTTGCAAAAATTGATGTTCTTTGTGATTATTCTGTGAAAGTTAAGCATGAAGGGATGACTATTGAGTTGTGTTAGGCTATACTTTGGGGAAAAATTCTACTCGAGAACATTCCATTTACATTTTGAGTGACAGAACTGCATTTAAATATTTTCTTTCACTAAATATTTAATCTCAAAGTCTGGTGTATAACACCTTTTAAGAGAATCACGGAAACATCCACTTAGTTTAGTAGATTGAAACAAGAAGGAGGCTCATCCCTTGCCTTACAGAGTCTCCTTTGGTTGAAAATCACTTAAACATTGAACTGAGAACATTTGCTGTGTTTCCTGATTTATAGATATGTTTCTAAGAAACATATCTATAACTTCCAAACAATACCAGCTGGCTGTAGCTAAGGCTGTGTAATTGATAAGATGCATCTGGTTTCAAGGCACAGATTAAGTACAAGGTCAGGCTCTTGCTGTTGCTGGAGAATCCGGTTGGGGTAGGAGCTAAATCTCAGGACCACTTGCTCTATATATGAGTGCCAAGATAATCTAGAGCAGGGAGAGGCAGAGAGGCAGGCAGCCTGCTGGGCTCTTCCTGCTGTTGAAAACTTACCCGGCCCTTACAGAGAAAATTTTCCTCCTCTCTTCTGCCCTGAATGTTTTCCCAAACATGAAGGTAAGACAATAATTTCATTACTTTTGTAATTTCATTACTATCTTTTCAAATGAATGGGGGTAATATAAATGTAATTTAAATGAAGAGGTGTAATACTTAACTGAAAGACATCAAATAAGTAGAAGGCCAGAGGAAAATACAGAAGAAAAAGACCTGGGGGTGATTTTTAGAAATCCTTATTTAAACGTATTTAACAGTTCAGCCAAAGTGAATTCCTTTTTCTTATCTTGTGGTGAAATTATAGGTCTAGAGGTCTGGGAAGCAGGAATTGGAGACAATGTTTATGGAAGTCCCGATAAAGTCATAAAGAAATACAATAGTACTATTGTTATTTCTTGGGAAAAACTTTCCTCTGGTGTATTTATTTTTTTTTTTTGCTTGTTTGGATTTGGAGCCATGCAATAGGGTCCTGTGATTTATCTAAGAGCTAATAGAAAAGCAAATTTGCAGACTTGGAACTTGAGAATTTGAAATCCTGGATGAAAGAGTCAGCATTGTGAGAATAGAAGATACGAGTAGATGGAATAAAACTAAAGGTCTACCAAGTATACATGTTAGCCCAATGCAAAAAGGCCAAATATTAAAAAACAAAACAAAACACAACCAAAAAACTATTCAACTAAAGATAAGACCAAAGATAGAAATCACTATCATAGACTAAATCTCTGGAATGCAAAAATAAGTTGAGATTGCTATTCAAATTTTATTATTGTAAATTTTGGTATTTAAACTTTAAAAATGTTGCATTGTAAGACTGTAGGAATAATTTCACAGATCTGTCAGTGGCTAGATTGCTTCCATAGTCACTGTATTGTCCACTGGGGCACCGAATCCAAGCTCGCTCATTATTGGGGTTAGCGGAGGAGCAAAATATAGGTCTTGATTTGCCCATGCCTTCTGTGAAATTAAATAATTAAAAATTAAACACAAATAACAAAGTTAATTTGTTTAAAGTTATGATGGGCAGTCATAAAAAAGAATGAAATCATGTCCTTTGCAGCAACATGGATGCAGCTAGACGTCATTGTCCTAAGAAAATTAACACAGGAACAGACAACCAAATACCCCATGTCCTTAACTTTAAGTGGGAGTTGAATATTGGGTACTCATGGACATAAAGATGGCAACACTAGACACTGCACTCCAGCCTGGGCAATAGGGTGAGACTCTGTCTCAAAAAAAAAAAAAACAAAAAAAAAACAAGAAAAGAATATGATGCTCTTCTGAAAGTCATCTAGCCAAAATGTTTTTTCCTAATATTTGTGTTAACTATTAATCTTTTACTTTATTTTACAATGAGAACTCTTAATAATTGCTTTGTGCTTAAAAACATGTTTACAATCATTGATTATTATAATATTTTACTGCTGTAATAATAAATATACTTCTATCCTTTAATTAGTTGACAAAATATCAACAAATATAGCAATTAATTTTTTAAAAATTTTACATATAGGGGCTTTCCAGCAAAGATTGGGAAGCCTGATAGGCAAGTTCTAAAACAGCTGTAACACTAAAGCAATTATTTCACTCCAAGTCGCATGTAGAGTTCTTACCTGTATTTGAAAGTGGACATTCATATTTTTACAGTAAACCTGAAGGACATGCTTTGGTGATATGTGACAAAGAAGGGACACTTGTGAAAGCTTTGGGCTATCAAGAAGCTAGAAATGGTTTCTATGTCAGACCTTTTAAGAGGAAGCAATATTTTGGCACCACAGCCCCCATGTGAACTAAATTCAGAGAGACAGTCACAGGATTCCCTTTGGTTCTCTCTGTGTTCTTGGATAGGAAATAACTTGGGTCTGAGGTGTTTGAGAAGGATGTCAGGGCCAAGGGACTTCCCTTGAAGCTGGCTGTGGGCCAGCCATTTGTTCTGTCCATCCAGGACAGAGCTGAGCCTGGAGCCTGTGAACCTAGGGAATGGTCGTCACAGTGCCCAAGCACAGTGATGGTCAAGCACAGTAATGTCTCAAATCAGGATTGTAGCTGGGACATACTGGAAGAAGGAGGTGGAGCTAATGCTCATTCAGTGATGATAAAGAGGAGAAGATAATTCAGGGGAATGTAGTTCCAGCTTAGCTACATTGGCACAGAACAAAAATACCACACAGCTTTTCTTTTCTTTTCTTTTCTTTTGAGACAAAGTCTCACTCTGTCGCCCAGGCTGGAGTGCAGATGCGATCTCTGCTCACTCCAACTTCCGCCTCCCGGGTTCAAGCGATTCTCCTGCCTCAGCCTCCTGAGTAGCTGGGACTACAGGCGTGTGCCACCACGCCTGGCTAATTTTTGTATTTTTTTTTTTTTTTTAGTAGAAATGGGGTTTCACCATATTGGCCAGGCTGATCTTGAACTCCTGACCTCATGATCCGCCTGCCTCGGCCTCCCAAAGTGCTGGGATTACAGGCGTGAACCACCACGCCCGGGCCCATATACTTTTTCAACCAAGCAATTCTTTTATAGAGTCAGTTCAGATGTATGTCTATCACTGTCATTCATGTGATTTATTTGTGTTTGTTCTATCTCTCTTGTTCATTTATAAGGTATTTTTTCCAAAGGTAATTATCCTAAGGCTAGCAAAATTCCAAAAAATGCTTTTGGTTAGTAGATTCACTTTGTATAACTCATGAACAGAACTGGTCTTGTAATAAGCAGACCTTGATGGGTTATAATGAGTATGTATGAAGAAGGTGATGACAAAGGCATCCATGATGATAAAAAGTATATTTCCTAAAATTTCATTGAAATTCTTTATTTTAAAAAATACTTTTAAATTTGAGACAAGATCTTGCTCTGTTGCCTGGCTGGAGTGTAGTGGTGCAATTATGGCTCACTGCAGCCACTACATCCTGGGCTCAAGTGATCCTCCCACCTTAGTCTTCTGAGTAGCTGGGACTTCAGGTGCCCGCCACCATGCCTGACTAATTTTTTAATTTTTTTTAGAGACGAGGTCTCACTATGTTGCCCAGGCTGGCCTCAAACTCCCGGGCTCAAGTGATCCTACCACCTCATCCTCCCCAAATGCCAGGATTACAGGCATAAGCCACCAAACCTGGCTGAAATTATTTTAAAACACCTGTGACAGAATGTTAGAAATAATTGTTTTCAGTATCCACATTTTGGCTGAGAGTCAAAGGCCAAGAACAAGTACTCAAGATTTTTTGAAATTTTATGGTTTTTTTGGAAATTTTATTCATTTATTTATTTTATTTGTATACATTTAAGGGGTACGAGTGCAATTTCGTTACATGGATATGTTGGGTAGTGTTGAAGTCTGGGCTTTCAGTGTATCTATCTCCAAATAATGTACACTGTACCCATTAAGTAATTTCTCATCACTCTTCCCCTTTCTATCCCCAACTCTTCTGAGTCTCCAATGTCTATTATTCCATACTTTTTGTCCATGTGTACACATTATTTAGCTCCTACTTGTAAGTGAGAATATGAGGTCCTTGATTTGATGTTTCTAAGTTGTTTCACTTAATATAATGGCCTCCAGTTCCATCCATGCTGCTGCAAAAGACATGGTTTCATTCTTTTTTAAAAAATTGAACAGTATTTCATTGTGTATATACTGCATTTTCTTTATCTGATCATCTGTTGATAGACACTTAGGTTGCTTCTATATCTTTGCTATTGTGAATAGTGTTGAGATAAACATACGAGTACAGGTATCTTTCTGATATAATGATTTCTTTTCCTTTGGGTAGATACCCAGTAGTGGGATTAATGGATCTGATGGTAGTTCAATTTTTAGTTCTTTGAGAAATCTCCATACTGTTTTTTATGGAAGTTGTACTAATTTACATTCCCACCAATAGTATATATTGGTGGTAATATATACTATTCCCTATTCTCACTTATCTCTGCATTCCTACAAACATCTGTTATTTTTGACATTTTTAAAGAGAGATGGGGTCTTGCTCTGTTATCCAGGCTGGAGAGTAATGGTGCAATCATAGCTCACTGCACCTTTGAATTCCTGGGCTCAAGTGATCCTCCTGCCTCAGCCTCCTGAGTAGCTGGTACTATTTGGGCATGTGCCACCATGTGCAAATATATATATATATATATATATATATGTATGTATGTATATTTATATATTTTGAGATGGAGTTTTGCTCTGTCACCCAGGCTGGAGTTCAGCGGCGTGATCTCAGCTCACTGTAATCTCCACCTCCTGGGTTCAAGTGATTCTCCTGTCTCAGCCTCCCAAGTAGCTGAGACTACAGGTGTGTGCCAACATGCCTGGTGAATTTTTTGTATTTTTAGTAGAGATGGGGTTTCACCGTGTTAGCCAGTATGGTCTTGGTCTCCTGACCTCATGAATTACGTGCCTCAGCCTCCCAAAGTGCTGGGATTACAGGTGTGAGTCACTGCATCTGACCGCCCCAGATAATTTTTTAAGAATTATTTTTTGTAGAGACAGAGTCTTACTATGTTGCCTAGGCTTCTGGCTTCAAGCAATCCTCCTGCCTAGTCGTCTCGAAGTGTTGGGATTACAGGTGTGAGCCATCACATTCAGACCGTTTTTTCACTTTTTAATAGTAGCCATTCTGACTGTGTAAGATGATATCTCCTTGTGGTTTTAATTTAATTCTCTGATGATTAGTGATGTTGAGCACATTTTCATAGGCTTGTGAGCCATTTGTGTGTCTTTGAAAAATGTCTATTCATGTCTGTTGCCCACTTTTTAATGTTTTTGTTGTTGTTGTTGTTATCATTGTTTGAGTTTCTTGTAGATTCTGGATATTAGTTCTCTGTCAGATGCATGATTTGCAGATATTTTCTCCCATTTTGTAGGTTGTCTGTTCACGCTGTAGATTATTTCTTTTGTTGTAGAGAAACTTTTAATTTTAATTAAGTTCCATTTGTCTAATCTTGTTTTTGTTGCTTGTGCTTTTGAGGTCTTAGTTATGAATTCTTGGCCTAGACCAATGTCCAGAAGAGTTTTCCCTAGGTTTTCTTCTAGTGTTTTTATAGTTTCAGGTCTTACATTTAAGTTTTCAATCCATGTTGAGTTGATTTTTATATAAGGTGAGAGACAGGAGGACCTTCACATTTTAAAGTGAGATGCTAGACATTCTATGCAATATTACAAAGAGAGTATTCCCAAATCTGCTTGGTAACCCTTAGGCCGTCCCCATTCTCAAGAGAATACAAGATTGTGCATAGGAGATATAGGAAATGCTACCCTTTGCACATTTAAGAAAATGTAAAGGTACAGACCTCCTTTAGCAGAATAAGTAAGCCCAGCAGTATTAGTTACAGCGTGGACATTCAGAGTTTGGCAGGACACGGATGTGTGCAGGGATCCCATGGCCCGCATATGGATGGTTAAAAGGGAGCCAGATTTGGATTGTCTGAGACACTGCCTGAGAGAGTGCTTGACTGCAGGATGAATCAACCCCAAGAAATGGCATCAGTTTGGAAAGGACTCCCAGGAAGCAGGCATGGGTGAGAATCGAAAGTGATTAACAAAGGGATGAATCATTTGTGCCAGAGTACAGTGGCTACAGAGTAGTAGGAAGATGTCCAAAGAACCACAAAAACACTGCGAGAGATAAAGAATCAGCAGTCAAACGTCTAACACATTGATTTGCCATCACCATACTCCAACTGGATCAGTAAAGTAAGATTCTGTTTTACTCTTGTCTCTTTCATTCCTGTTGCTCTGATTTTGGAGAGGAAAGAGGCAGCTTGGGGAGGTGGGGAAGAGGAGTCAGGTGGCGCAATTTTGAAGTGGACCCCACTCCTCCCTCATTACAAGCACCCAGAAACTGAAAGTAAGAGAGAGAGAGATTTAAAATTGGAGGATAAATTGAAGTTTGAATATTATAATAGATTGTTATCTGAAAATGTGACTAGCGGTTAATGCCTAAAAATGACTAGGAAAGCTGTGAGATAGGCTTTCCCAGGGACAAGAAAAAATGAGCTGACACAGCACAGAGGAAAGCCACATTGTTGGAAAAGAAAAAAAACACACCCCACATAGCTTATAATTTAAAACAAAAACATCTTAAAAATTATATGATCCACATGTTTGTTGAAGTCAGAAAAGTATTCATAATCTCCCCCAAATAACCTCCCCCAACATTGTTCATGGTTTCCCAACTCCTTGGCACCTTTTCACCCTTTCGGATATGCTAATCAGCACAATAGGCTTAAACATTTTTAGAACTCTAACAGCCAGAAGCAGGCAGGCAGAATTTTACAACTGAAAAAAAGATACCTAATAAGAGAATGGGTTATCTAAGAAGGATAGTGGAAAGATCCAGAAAATAATGTTAAGAAGACTTTTCATAGGTACATTGAGAAAAAGAGTTTTGGGGAGTTCAGGAAGAAGAGAGAAAATATTGGACTATTAAAATGTGAGATGATTTTAAAGTCCTTTATCCAGAGTTATAAATTGGATGCATTTGATATTCTTAGAGAATCAGTAAAGATTTGAATTGTATCTTCTCCATCACCTTCAGCTGTCAGTTAAAGTAGGAAAATACATACAGTTAAAGTAGGAAAATATATAATAGCAACTACCTATAATTTGACAACCAGAAATAAACTATTATGCTTTATTATATTTCTTTCTAGATTTTGTTTTTCAATGCACATTTGATTTTTCAAACAAAATGTAATCATATTTTACGTACAATTTTGTAACCTATCAGATCCTCAATATTTCGGCTTGTGCTATCACATAAAGATGATTATAAAAGGCCTCAGGAGTGTTTTAAACACCAAAAGGACCACCCACAGTGCTAAAGAATAAGATGAGAGTCACCGCCCCCTGCCTACTGCTGTGCTTCAACCTTGATTACCAATTTAGGAAGCTTGGTTTCTTTTTAAAATCAGCCATTTGCATTGCTACTTCATTCAGGTTTTCTCTCCTCTTGGTATCCCTCCGGAGTGCTGTAGTCAGAACCGGAGTGGAATAAGGGATTAAAAGATGATGGGACCTTAAGGAAATGCTTGAAACCATTTAAGTCTACTGAGTATTTTCAATTTGTGTGTCCACGGCATCACCCAACCCTTACTTATCTTTACAGAATTCAACGGTAGGAGATAGGGTTTGACAGGATTGTACCAAATTTTAATTTTTTAAAAAAAGCATTTATTTATCTTTGTAATTTCTTTTAACTGACAAATAAAAATTGTATCTATTTATTGTGCACAACATGATGTTATAAAATATGTATATATTGTAGAATGGCTCAGTTGAGCTAATTAGCCATATGCATTACCTCCCATATTTTTGTAAGGAGAATACTTAAAACCTACTCACTTAGGAGTTTTTCAGAATATAATACATTGTTCTAGAGCAGCCTGGCCAACATAATGAAACCCCATCTCTACTAAAAATTCAAAAATTAGCCAGGCATGGTGGTGCTCACCTGTAATCCCAGCTACTTGGGAGGCTGAGGCAAGAGAATCACTTGAATCTGGGAGGCAGAGGTTGCAGTGAGCCGAGACTGCGCCAATGCACTCCAGCCTGAGTGACAGAGCGAGACTCCATCTCAAAAAAAAAAAAAAAGAAAAAGAATATAATATATTGGTATTAAGTAAGTCACCGTTTTGTATGATAGATCTCTTGAACTTATTCCTTCTATGTAACTGAAGTTTTGTATCCTTTGACCAACATCTTCTTCAACAATCCCCACCCTGCCTCCACGGCATTTGGTAACTATTTTACTCTTTACTTATTAGACTTCAACATTTTTAGATTCCAAATATAAGTATTTTTCTGGAAAGAAAAATACTGAATGTTTTATTTCTGCGTGTTTTATTTCACTTAACATAATGTTATCTGGGTTAATCCATGTTGTCACAAATGACAGAATTTTCTTCTTTTTTTAAGGCCAAGTACTATTTCATTGTGTCTCTTTACCACATTTTCTTTATCCCCTTATCCTCTGATGGACACTTAGGTTGGTTCTGTATCTTGGCTATTGTGAATAATGCAGCAATGAACATGGGAGTGCACATTTCTCTTTGATATGATGATTTCATTTACTTTGGCTATATACCTTGTAGGGGATTGCTGAATCATATGCTAGTTCTATTTTTAATTTTTTGAAGATCCTTCAAACTTCTATTTAAAATAGAAACTTAAAAAGATAAGCAGACTCACTTAGCCTTTTCCATGGTTCTTTCACTTTTTATACTGCCAAGTCACAAATCTTGACTTGTACAAATGTAATAGTTTTCAAATCGTTTAAGAAATGTAAGCTAAAACTATTAATGACAACTACAGTAGCACTAAAATAACTTATCAAAGGATACACATGATGTAAATTCTGACATCAAAAAAATATAAACTGTTTGACGGGAGAGTAAAAATGTAGAGTTGTGTGCAAAGTTAAGTTGTAATCACCTTGAAATAGTCTGTTGTGATTATAAGATGTTCTCTGGAAGCCTCATAATAAGCACAAAGCAAAAATCTTTAGTAGAAGCACAAAACAGAAATAGTATTCAAAGAATACCACTGTTGAAAACCGTGAAACCACAAAGACAGCAAGACAGAAAGAAAGAAAAATGTATCTTCCAGCCTGGGCAACATAGTGTGGCCCTATCTCTACAATAACTTAAAAAAAATTAGCTGGATGTGGTGGCACGTGCCTGTGGTCCCAGCTACTCACAAAGGCTGAGGTGGGAGCATCGTTTGAGCCTGGGAGGTCGAGGGTGCAGTGAGCTGTGATCACACTACTGCACTCCAGCCTGGGCAACAAAGGCCCTATCTCCAAAAAAAAAGTATCTACAATACAACAACAACAACAACAACAAGAACAACAACAACAACATAACAAAATGGCAGTAGTAAGTCCTTATCTATCAATAATTACCTTGAATGTAAATGAATTAAGTTCTCCAATAAAAAGATATAGAGTAAGTGAATGAATAAAAAAACAAGACCCAACTATATGTTACCTGCAGGAAACTCACCTCACTTTTAAGGGCACACAGATTGAAAATTAGGCAGTGGAAGAAAGATATTCTACATCAATAGAAACCAAAAGAAAGCAGGGATAAATATATAAGACAAAATAGACTTAAAGTAAAAAACTGTAAAAAAAAAAAATAAGGACATTATATGATGATAAAGGAGTCAACTCATCAAGAGGGTATAATAATTGTAAATATATATGCACCCAACTTCAGAGAACCTAAATATATAAAATAAATATTAAGGATATGATGGAAGAGACAGATTGCAATACAATTATAGTAGGGTATTTCAGTATCCCACTTTCAACAATGAAAGATAATCCAGAAAATTAGTAAGAAAACATTGGAATTGAATATCACTTTAGACCTAATGAATCTAACAGACACACACACACACACACACACAGAACATTCCAACCAACAGCAACAAAATACACATTCTTCTCAAGTGCACACAGAACTTTCTCCAGGACAGATAACATGTTAGGGGAAAAAGCAAGCTTCAGCAAATTTAAGAAGATTGAAATTATATCAAGTATCTTTTTTTTTTTTTTTGAGTTGGAGTCTTGCTCTGTCACCCAGGCTGTAGTGCAGTGGTCTGATCTCAGCTCACTACAACCTCCGCCTCCCAGGCTCAAGTGATTCTCCCACCTCATCCCTCCCCAGTAGCTGGGACTACAGGCGTGCACCACCACATCCAGTTAATTTTTGTATTTTTAGTAGAGACGGGGTTTCGCCATGTTGGCCAGTCTGGACTCAAACTCCTGACCTCAAGTGATCTGCCCACCTTGGCCTCCCAAAGTGCTGGGATTACAGGTGTGAGCCACCACACCTGGCCTCAAGTATCTTTTCTGACCACAGTGATATGACACTAGAAATCAATTATGGGAGGAAGCTAGGTGTCATGTTATGTGCCTGTAGTCCCAGATAATTGGAAAGCTGAGGTGGGAGGATTGCATAAGTCCAGGAGTTCAAGGCTGCAGTAGCTATGACTGTGCCAGTGCACTCCAGCCTGGGTGACAGAAAAAGACCCTGTCTCTAAAAATAAATAAATAAAAATAAATGAATGAATATAGGGGGAATTTTGAAGAATCCACAAATATATGGAAATTAGCATGCTCCTCAACAACCAATAGGTCAATGAAATTAAAAGGGAAATTAAAAATTTTTAGATAACAAGATTTTTATCTTGTTATCTTGTTATCTTAAGATAAACAAAAATGGAAACACAACATAGGAAACATATGGGATACAGCAAAAACAGTTCAAAGAGGAACGTTTATAACAGTAAATGCCTACATCAAAGAGAAGGAAGATTTAAAATAAATAAGCTAATGTCATACCTCAAGGAAACAAAAAGAAGAATAAACTAAGCCAAAGTTAGCATAAGACAGAAAATAATAAAAATCAGAGCAGAAATAAATGAAATAGGGACTAGAAAAACAATACAAAAGATAGACAAAATAAGTTCTTTTTTGAAAAGATGAACAAATTTGACAAACTAGATTAATTTAAAAAAAAGAGAAGATTCATAATACCACAAAAATACAAAAGATCATCAGGGACTATCATCAACAATTATACACCAACAAATTGGATAACTAAGAAGAAGTGGTTAAATTCTTCTGTCCATTTAGGTCCTGAAAAGTGTTTCTGTAAAGTGTTGTTCAAGTTTAATGTTTTCTTATTAATTTTCTGTCTGGATGATCTTCCAGCATTGAAAGTGAGGTATGGAAGTTTTCTACTGTTATATTGCAATCCATCAGATCCCATGGATCTGAAGAAAGAGATGGGTTGCAATACAATATTTACATATTGTATAAATATAAATATCTGTTTTATATGTTTAGGTGCTCCAAAGCATACAACATACAAAGACTGAATCATAAAGAAATAGAAAATCTGAACAGACCAATAATGAGTAAAAAGATTGAATCTGTAATAAAATGAGTAAAAAGATTGAATCTGTAATAAAAGTTCTCCCATTAAAAAAAAAAAAAGCAGAGGACTTGATGGCTTCATGGCTGAATTCTACCAAACATTTATTTTTTATTTTTCCTCACTGTCACCATTTTTATTCAACATAATACTGAAAGTCCTAACCATAGCAATTAGGCAAGACAACAAAATAAATGGCATTCAAATTTAAAGGGAAGAGGTCAAGTTATTCTTGCTTTTAAGCAACAGGAACTTATATTTAGAAAAAAATGTAGGCTGGGCATGGTGGCTCATGCCCATAATCCCAGCACTTTGGGAGGCCAAGGTGGGTGGATCACCTGAGGTTAGGAGTTTGAGACCAGCCTGTCCAACATGGGGAAACGCCGTCTCTACTGAAAATACAAAACTTCACTGGAGGTGGTGGTGCACGCCTATAATCTCAGCTACTCAGGAGGCTGAGGCAGGAGAATTGCTTGAGCTTGGGAGGCCGAGGTTGCAGTGAGCCAAAATCATGCCACTGCACTCCAGCCTGGGCGACAGAGCAAGACTCTGTCTCCAAAAAAAAAAAAAAAAAAGGTAAAGACTACACTAAATAAATCTTAGCAGTGATGAATGAATTCAGTAAATTTGCAGGCTACCAAATCAACATGCAAAAATCAGCAGCATTTCTACATGCTAACAGAGATGATTCTGAAAAGAAAATCAAAAAATAAATTCCATTTATAAAAGCTATAAAATAAAATACCAAGGAATAAATTTAATCAAAGAAGTTAAAGATTCTACAAAAAATACTATAAAACACTGATGAAAGTAATTTAAGAGAACACAAAAAAGGAAAGATATCCCATGCTCATGGATTGGAAAAATTAATACCATTAAAATATCTATACTCCCCAAAGTGATCTACAGATTCAATGTAATCTCTATCAAGATACCAATGAAATTATTCACAGACATAGGAAAAATTCTAAAAATTTATGAAACAGCAAAAGACTCCAAGTAGCTAAAGAAATTCTGAATAATAACAGTGCTGGAGGCATCACACTACCTGCTTTTAAATTATACTACAAAGCTACAACAAAAGTAGTTTATTAAAAAAAAACAAAAATAGTTTATACAAAAAAAAAGTAGTATGCTAACAAAAATAGCATACTACTGTCCTAAAAACAGACACATAGATGTCTGAACAGGATAGAGAACCAAGAAATAAATTCATGTATTTACAGCCAACTCATTTCTGACAAAAGCAGTAAGAACATACATTGGGCTGGGCATGGTGGCTTATGCCTGTAATCCCAGCACTTTGGAAGGCCGAGGTGGGCGGATCACGAGGTTAGGAGTTCGAGACCAGCCTGACCAACATGGTGAAACCCCGTCTCTACTAAAAAAAATACAAAAATCAGCCAGGCATTGTGGTGCGCACCTGTAATCCCAGCTACTCAGGAGACTGAGGCAGGAGAATGGCTTGAACCTGTGAGGTGGAAGTTGCAGTGAGCTGAGGACATGCCATTGCACTACAGCCTGGGTGACAGAGCAAGACTCTGTCTCAAAAACAAACAAACAAAAACAAAACAAAAAAAATACATTGGAGTCCACGCGCCTGGCTCATTCCTGTAATCCCAGCACTTTGGGAGGCCGAGGTGGGTAGATCACAAGGTCAGGAGTTCAAGACCAGCCTGGCCAACATAGTGAAACCCCATCTCTACTAAAAATACGAAAATTAGCCAGGTATGGTGGCACATGCCTTTATTCCCATCTACTTGGGAGGCTGAGGCAGGAGAATTGCTTGAACCCAGGAGGTGGAGGTTGCAGTGAGCTGAGACCGTACCACTGCACTACAGCCTGGGCAACAGAGTGAGACTCTGTCTCAAAAAAAAAAAAAAAAAAGGAAGAACATACACTCGGGGCTGGGCGCAGTGGCTCAGAGCTGTAATCCCCGCACTTTGGGAGGCTGAGGTGGGCGGATCATGAAGTTAGGAGTTTGAGACCAGCCTGACCAACATGATGAAACCCCGTCTCTACTAAAAATACAGAAGTTTTGCTGGGCGTGGTGGCATGTGCCTGTAATTTCAGCTACTCAGGAGGCTGAGGCCGGAGAATCGCTTGAACCCAGGAAGTGGAGGTTGCAGTGAGCCGAGATTGCACTACTGCACTCCAGCCTGGGTGACAGAGTGATACTCTGTCAAAAAAAGGAAAAAAAAAAAAAAAAGAAGAACATACATTGGGGAAAGGACAATCTCTTTAAGAAATGGTTTTGGGAAAACTGGGCATCCATATTTATAAGAATAAAACTAGATTCCTATCTTCTGCCATATACAAAAATAACTCAAAATGAATTAGACTTAAATGTAAAATGTGAAATTATGAGACAACTAGAAGAAAACATAGGGAAACAGCATAGCTCAATGGTCTAGGCAACTTTTTTTGGGGTAAGATCTCAAAAACACAGAAAACAAAAGTAAAAATGGGCAAATGGGATTATATCAAGCTAAAATGCTTCTACAAAGCAAACAATCAAAAGAGTAAAGAGAGACAACCTATGGAATTAGAGAAAATATTTGCAAGCTGTTCATCTGACAAGGGATTAAGAATCAAAATATATAGGGAAGTAACTCAGTAACATATATTAATAATAATATTAATCTGATTAACAATGGGCAAATGCTCTGAATAGACATTTTTCAAAAGAAGACATACAAATGGCTAACAGGTATATGAAAAAATGCTCAATATCACTAATTGTATTAGGCCATTATTTGTGTTGCTATAAAGAAATATCTGAGACTGGGTAATTTATAAATAAAAGAGGTTTAATTGCCTCGTGGTTCTGCAGGCTGCATAAACATGGCATCAACATCAGCTCAGCTTCTGGTGACGCCTTCAGGGAGATTTTACTCATGGTGGAAGGTGAAGCAAGAGCAGACATGTCACATGGCAATAGTGAGAAGAAGAATGAGTGAGGGGGCCAGGTGTGGTGGCTCACGCCTGTAATCCCGACATTTTGGGAGGCTAAGGCAGGCAGATCACCTGAGGTCAGGAGTTAAAGACCAGCCTGGCCAACATGGTGAAACCCTGTCTCTACTAAAAATACAAAATTTAGCCAGGCATGGTAGCAGGTGCCTGTAATCATAGCTACTCAGAAGGCTGAGGCAGGAGAATCACTTGAACCCAGGGGGTGGGGTTGCAGTGAGCCGAGATTGTGCCATTGCACCCCAGCTTGGGTGATAGAGCGAGACTCTGTCTGGAAAAAAAAAAAAAAAAGAATGAGAGAGGGGGAAAATGTCATGCACTTTAATGAGACTCACTATTGCAAGGATGACACTGAGGGGATGGTGCTAAACAATTTATGAGAAATCCACCCCTTCCAACAGGCCCCCACCACCAACATGGGGATTACGTTTCAACATGAGATTTGAAAGGGACATCTAAACTATACCATTCCACCCCTGGGCCCCTGAATCTCATGGTCTTCTCACACTATAAAAGACAATGATACCTGCCCAATAGTCACCCAAAGTCTTAACTCATTCCAGCATTAACTGAAAAGTCTCAAGTCTCAAGGACAAGGTCCAATCTGGAGATAAGTTTCTTCTACATATGAGTTTGTAAAATCAAAACAAATTACTTACTTCCAAGATAGAATTGGGGTACAGGCATTGGGTAAACTCTCCTTTCCCAAAGAAGAGAAATCAGCTAATAGAAGGAGGCTACAGGCCCCATGGAAGTCTGAAACACAGCAGGGCAGTCATTAAATCCTAAAGCTTCAAAATAATCTCCTTTGGCTCCAGGTTCCACATCCAGGACACACTGCTGCGAGGGGTGGGCTCCACTCCACCTCTTGGGCAGCTTTACTTCTTTGGCTTTGCAGGGTTCAGCCACCACAGTTGCTCTCATGGGTTGGAGTTGAGTGCCTAAAGCTTTTCCAAGCTCAATATGCAAGCTACTGGTGGATCTGCCATTCTGGGGTCTGAAGGACAGTGATCCCCTTTCCACTAATTCACTAGGTAGTACTTCAGTGGGGAATGTGTGGGGGGGTTCCAACCCTGCATTTCCCCTCTTTACTGCCCTTGTAGAGGTTCCCTGTGAGGGCTCCACCTCTACAGCCGGCTTCTGCCTGGGCAACCAGGCTTTCTCATACATCCTCTGAAATCTAGGTGGAGGCTGCCAAGCCTCCTTCACTCTTGCACTATGTGTGCCTATGAGCTTAACACCACATGGAAGCTGCCAAGGCTTACAGTTTGCACTCGCTGAAGCAGCAGCCCAAGCTGTATCTGGGGCTCACTGAGCCAAGGCTGGAGCTGGAGAGTGGCCTGCATGCAGGGAGCAGTGTCTTAAGGCTGTGCAGGGCAGCAAGACCCTGGGCCTGGCCCATGAAACCATTCTTTCCTCCCAAACCTCCTGAACTGTGATGGGAGGGGCTGCCTCAAAGATCTCTAAAGTGCCTTCAAGGCCTTTTCTCCATTGTCTTGGCTATTAACACTTGGCTTCCTTTTAGTCATGCAAATCTCTCTAGCAAGTGGTTGCTCCACAGCCCTCCTTGAATTCTTCTCCTGATGATGCTTTTTCTTTCTCTGCTGTGTGGCCAGGCTGCAGATTTTTCAAACTTTTATACTCTGCTTCCCTTTCATGTATAAATTCCAACTTTAAGTCTTTTCTTTGCTCCTAAATCTGAGTGTAGGCTGTTAGAAGCAGCCAGACCGCATCTTGAAATTTGCTGCTTAGAAGTTTGTTCTACTAGATACCCTAAGTTATCACTCTTAAGTTCAAACTTCTACAGATCCTTAGGGCATAAACAATGCAGCCAAGTTCTTTGCTAAGACAAAACCAAGTGACTTTTGCTCTAATTCCCAATAAGTTTCTCATTTCCAGCTGAGACTTCATCAGCCTGGACTTCACTGTGCCTATCACTATCAGCATTTTGGTCACAATCATTTAACCAGTCTGTAAGAAATTTCAAGCTTTCTTTCATTTTTCTGTCTTCTTTGGGGCCCTCCAAACTCTTCAAACCTCTGCTCATTAACCAGTTCCAAAGCTGCTTTCACACTGTTAGGTATCTTTATAGCAATGCCCCAATTCTCAATTTTCTGTGTTAGCCTGTTCTTTGTGTTGCTATAGAGAAATATCTGAGGCTGGGTAATTTATAAAGGAAAGAGGTTTAATTGGGTCATGGTTCTGTAGGCTGTACAAGCATGGCATCAACATTTGCTCAGTTTCTGGTGAAGCCTGCAGGGAGATTTTACTCACGACAGAAGGCAAAGTGGGAACAGGCATGTCACATGGCAATGGTGGGTGCAAGAGGTAACCCAAACATTTAAAGTAGAGCTAATACTACTCATTCTCAAACCCTTCCAAAAAATTGAAAAGGAGGGAATACTTTCAAATTTTTTTATAAGGCCAGTGTTATCCTGATATCAAAGCCAAAGAAGCACATTACAAAAAAAGAAAACTACATGCCAACATTCTTGATGAACATAGTGAACATAGATACAAAAATCTCAACAAAATAGTTGCAAACTGAACAACACATTAAAAGTATCATCTACCATTATCAAATGGGATTTATTCCTGAAATGCAAGGATGGTTCAACACAAATCAATAAATATGTTGTATGAGATTAACAGAATGAATGACAAAAACTATATGATCATCTTGTTAGATGCAGAAAAACATTTGACAAAGTTTGACAACATTTCAAGATAAAGACTCTCACCAAGTTAGGTACAGGAGAAAAGTACCTTGACACAATAAATGCCACATATGAGAAGCCCACAGCTAACATTATACCCACCAGTGAAAAATTGAAAGCCTTTTATTTAAGCTCTGGATCAAGACAAAAATGCCCACTTTTGCCACTTTTATCCAACATAGTATTGGAAATTCTTGCCAGAGCAATTAGGCAAGAAAAAGAAATGAAAGGCATCAAAATAGAAAGGGAAGAAGTGAAAATGCCTATGTTTGCTGGTGACACAATCTTATATGTAGAAAACCCTACAGAATCCACCAGAAAACTGTTAACTAATAAATGAATACAGTAAAATTGTAGAATATAAAATAAACACTAAAAAGTACATTTCTATAAATTAACAACAAACTATATGAGAAAGACATTAAGAAAACAATCCCATTTTCAATAACTACAAAAATATTTAGGAATAAATTTAACCAAGAAAGTTAAAGACCTGTACATTGCAAATTATGAAACATTGATGAGAAATTGAAGAAGACATAAACAAATGGAAAGATATCCCTTGTTCATGGATTGGAAGAAAATATTGCTAAAATGTCCATACTACCACAGTGATCTAGAGTTTTAATGCAATCTTTATCAAAATTCTAACATCATTTTTCAAAGAAATAGAAAAAAATCTTAAAGTTCATATGGAATCACAAAAAACCCCAAATGGCTAAGGCAATCATGGGCAAAAAGAACAAAGCTGGAGGTGTTACTCTGCCTGATTTTAAACTATACTACAAAGCTATAGTAATTAAAACATCATGATCCTGGCAAAACAATAGAGCCATCAACCAGTGGAACAGAATAGAGATCCCAGAAATGCACCCCACATATATGGTCGATTGATTGTTTTTGCAAAGGTGCCAAGAATACACAATGGGGAAAGGATAGCCTCTTTAATAAATAGTATTGGGAAAACTGGATATCCACATGCAAAAGAATTAAATTGTACCCTTATCTAGCATTGTATATAAAAATCTACTCAGAATGGGATAAAGCCTTAAGCATAAGACCAGAAACTGAAAAATTACTTGAAAAAAATCTAAGGGAAAAACTATATTGTTCTAGGTAGGGATTTTTTGGATCTGACTCCAAAAGTACAGGCAACTAATGCAAAAATAGACAAATAGGATTACAACAAACTAAAAAGTTTCTGCATGTCAAAGGAGACAATTATCAGTTTTCAGAGATGACCTACAGATTGGGAGAAAATATTTATAAGTCATACATTCAAGAAGATGCTAATATCAAAAATATATATGGAGCTCAAACAACTCAATAGCAAGAAGACAAAAAACCCAATAAAAAATTGGCAAAATACCAGGGAAGGGAGATGGAAGGAAAATAAAAATAAAAAATGGGCAAGAGACCTGAGTAAACATTTCTGAAGAGAAGACATGCAAATGGCCAACAGATACATAAAAAAAGTGCTCAACGTTGCTAATCATTAGAGAAATGCAAATTAAAATCACATTGAGTTATCGTCTCACACCTGTCAGAATGGCTATTATCAAAAAGACAAAAGGTAACAAGCGTTGGTATGGATGTGGAGAAAAGGGAATCCCTGTACACTTGTACACTTGGTAGGAATGTAAATTAGTACAGCTCTTATGGAAAACTGCATGGAGGTTTCTCATAAAACTTAAAAAAAATTATCATATGATCTAGCAATCCTACTTTTGGGTATTTACAAAAGTAAATGTTCATTGCAGCACTATTCACAATAGCCAAGTTATAGAATCAACCTAAGTGTCCCTCAACAGATGAATGGATAAAGAAAATGTGGTGTGTGTACACAATGGAATAGTATTTAGCCTTAAAAAGGAGGAAATTCTGTCATTTATGACAACATAGATGGAATTGGAAAACATTATGTTAAGTTAAATAAGCCAGGCACAGGAAGACAAATAGCACGTGTTCTCACTTATATGATGTAAAACAATGGAACTCGTAGAAGCAAAGTAGAATGGTGGTTACAGAGACTGGGGTAATAGGGAAATAAAGGTCAAAGGGTACACAATCTCAGTTAGCAGAAATATATTTTGAATTCTGTTGTACAGTGTGGTGAATATAGTTAAATTGGGGTATCATACATTCCAAAATTGCCAAGAGTAAATTTCAAATTTCTTTGCCACAAAAAATGTTAAATATTTTAGGTGATAGATATGTTAGCTAGCTTGATTAAATTATTTCACGTTGTATTGAGAAATCATAACATCACTTTGTACCCCATAAATTTATACAATTATAAATTGTCAATTTATAGTTATAAAAAGAAATACAAGCTAAAATAATACTTTATTGTTTTTCTTCTCCAGGTGATAAGCTTATTCATTTTGGTGGGATTTATAGGAGAGTCCCAAATTTTTTCAAGGTGAGGACTTTTTGGGTTGTGTGTAAAAATCATTAAATTTAAAAAATGTTTTAGAAATTCTTTAGTCTAATTTTGACATTGCACTTTGAATCTGTGTATCCCTCCAACATATTTTCTCTTTCCATATTTTTATAAAAGACAATGATAATAAAAGTGTGTGTTTTTAATTATTCTTCTTTTACTTAAAGAAGAATAATTCTCTTGTAAAATTATTTTTAAAAATTGAAGACTAAAAGTATAAGTTTTTTGTCTCAGTGCTGTGGTTTTATCTGTAATGCAGATAATCACAGTGGACTTATATATCTTAGAGCAATATTTGGTCTTTAAATGTAATCCTTGCAAAGCATCCTCTGGATTTTAAAGGTTGAGAGTTTTTTAAGAAAATAGTCTTACCAGTTCTTGAGGCCTGGAAAAAAGCCAGCATCGTTTATCCAAGGCTTTGTTATGCTCTCACTGTGTCAGGTTGACGAGACAGAGACAGGTCAGTTCATTTTATGGAACTATCAGAAAATGTGTCAGGGGCTGTGCTAGGTACTGGGGATACCACAAGGAGCAAGAAGGCACTGGGAGCATGCTGGGTGATTCATATCTTGAGCCAGTTCATTGCAATATGATGTGTTAAGGGCTCTGAGAGAAGCCTGCTCAGGGTGATGTGGAAGCACAGTAGGAAGGTCAAGCAAACTTCCTCTCCTAAGCTTCCATGTTTGGGGAAGCCCTCTGCACTTCCCCAGGACAGAGGCTAGAAAAATAACAGTAAGTTCAGATTGTTCAAGGGTCAAAAGTATTCAGGTATTTTGATCATTGGTACCATACGAAAACCACAGGTTGGCAAGATTGGCCCTGTAAAAGCAGCCGAGGCACACACTACAGAATGAGAGTCATTACTTTCAGAGTAACCTGACCCTCTTAAGACATGGAAGAATCATCTTGACTCAAGATATCACCCAGCCGAGGAATGTGCTGGGAATCCAGAAATCAGGAATACTAGTTCTTTTATCCTTCATAGAGCATCATTTTATGCAAGGCTTCCTTAGTCTCTTAAAGCTGACTCAGGTAGTCTTTTCCATATGACACGGCCAGAATGTGAGCATTGTATGAGAGTCAACTCTCCATTTTCACATGTACTTTATTTTAGTGGAGCTGTTTAAGCTCAGATTGCCCTCCTTGGTTGTGTGCTTGAAAAGTGGCCTAAATGAACAGGGGATGCATTTAAATAAATTCCTGTCCATTCAGCCTCTGCCAATTTTTAGTTTTCCACTTCTTATGGGGACTTTTTATAGTTTCTTGTCTCTCAGTTAAGTGTTTCTGGATAACTTTTCAACTCATCATTCAGAATCCCTTCAAAGGCCATAAAACCTTCCTCCTTTCAAAGGCCGTAAAACATATTCATATATGTTTTCACCTACCCTCTTAAGTGAAACTCTCCCTTATCTATATTCCCATAACACATTATATTGAATGCATTTCTGTTCTGAAATTCATCAAATGAGATATATTGTACTATGATTATTTGTTTATACATCTGTGTCTCTGTCCTTCCTTCTATCAATAGTCAATGACTTACCTCTTTTTTATTTTTTTTGAGATGGAGTCGCCCTCTGTTACCCAGGCTGGAGTGCAGTGGTGCAATCTCAGCTCACTGCAATCTCTGCCTCCCGGGTTCAAGCAATTCTTCTGTCTCAGCCTCCCAAGTAGCCAGGATTATAGGCATGCACCACCACGCCTGGCTAATTTTTGTATTTTTAGTAGAGACGGGGTTTCACCATGATGGCCCTGTTGGTCTTGAACTTCTGACCTCAAGTGATCTGCACGCCTCGGCCTCCCAAAGTGCTGGGATTACAGGCATAAGCAACCATGCCCGGCCAATGACCTACCTCTTTTATTATTTCTACAATTCTAGTGTCTTTAGAACCTGGTACGTAATAGATTTTTTTTTTTTTTTTTGAGACAGAGCCTCCCTCTGTCGCCCAGGCTGGAGTGCAGTGGTGCAATCTCCAGTAACTGCAGCCTCCATCTCCTGGGTTCCAGTGATTCTCCTGCCTCAGCCTCCCGGGTAGCTGATATTACAGGCACGCACCACCCTGCCTGGCTAATTTTTTTGTATTTTTAGTACAGACGGGGTTTCACCATGCAGGCCAGCCTGGTCTTGAACTCCTGACCTCAGGTGATCTGCCTGCCTCAGCCTCCCAAAGTGCTACGATTATAGGGTTGAGCCACTATGCCAGCATAAGAGATGTTTATTAAGTGTTAATCTCTAAGAAAGTGGGGCTCCCTCCATTTTTATATATTTTAGGATACTTTTAGTGTCTCTTAGGAAAAAATATTTGAGGCAACATTGAACTATTTTTGACTGTTTTCACTGTTCTTTGTGTTCCCTTGCATATCTTTCTACCTGCTTTATGATGGACAATTTGACACTGTGGCAGTGCCTCCTCTCCAGTCAACTGCCAGTGGGACTCCTATACCCCTTGGTCAGAATGCAACGGCTGTACCAAGACTCAGGTAGGACCATGCAAAATTTAGTATTTGATTATTTATTGCAGAAATACTTAGGCATGGCCAAAATGGTATTAACTTTTGAATGTTCATAAATAGTGTCAATGTTTTTTGAAAACTATGTTAGTAATTTTGAGGGGAGAAAAGTATGACTTGTTTAATAATTAATATTGTAATAAAGTAACTTGTAATATTGTAATAAAGTAACTTGAATGTTCATTTTTCTGGATCTTATCTTGGAGCTAGAGATGTATATAGGCTAAAAGTTCAAGGCAATTTACTAACTCTTTAACTATGAGAGAAATAGGAATAACATAGAATGAAATTTTTAGATAATTTAAAATGTTTTATATTCACTGAGTTCAACTTTTCTTCTCATCTCAAACAAATAGCAAAATGGCTGCTTGATTTTATTTCACAAATAGCGAACAACCATGAAAAAAAAATGTTTCAAAATGTCTTAAAGTTTAATTGCTAAGTAATACAAAAACAATGTTGGACTTAATCTGGATATTATAAAAAGCTTCTAAAAATGTTTGTATTCCTTATTATAAAATGTTCATTGGAGAAAATACAGAAAGTTATAAAGAAATAAAGCATTATTCACAATTCTGCCTTTTTCTTTTTTTTTGAGTCGGAGTCTCCCTCTGTCGCCAGGCTGGAGTGCAGTGGCACGATCTCGGCTCACTGTAACCTCCGCCTCCCTGGTTCAAGTGATTCTCCTGCCTCAGCCTCCCAAGTAGCTGGGACTACAGGCATGTGCCACTACACCCAGCATGTGCCACTACACCCAGCTAATTTTTTGTATTTTTAGTAGAGATGGGGTTTCACCATCTTGGCCAGGATGGTCTCAATCTCTTGACCTCGTGATCTGCCCACTTCGGCCTCCCAAAGTGCTGGGAGTACATACAGGTGTGAGCCACTGCACCTGGCCAATTCTACTATTTAGAAGAAACAAATTGTATAACAGCATTTGGTATTTATTCCCTCAGCTCTGTCTACTTTTTCTCTGTGTGTGCTTATAATTTAAAAAAATGAGATTATCATAGTTTTGTATTCTATTTTAATCTAACATTATACTATCAGCAAAATAATTTATAACAGCAGTATTATATTCCATGATATGAATATAGCCTTCTTATTTTTCCACTTTTTTATTGTTTGATATTTAAGTTGTTTCCATTTCTGTTATAAAGAAAACTTTAATAAACATTTTTGAATGCAGATATCTGTCCTATTTTCCCATAATTTTCTGAGGATAATCCTAGAAATAAAATGTTTGTCTTAAAGTTTCTGAACATTTCAAGAGTTAAATATTCTAGAAATAGCCCAGTTTGGGTAAAAATATATATTTAAAAATCACTTTTAATTATTAACATAACAGAATCATACCATAGAAGATAATTATTATTTTGAAGCATCATCATTAAGGTCAGGTATTTATTTAGTACCTACATGAGTAGTATTTTCAAAACAAATTACACAAATAGAGAATTTGGTTCTAGCAAGTATAATAAATAACAGCTCTGATTACAGGCAAACAGGTACATGAATAACAAGCAAAGGTCAAAGAAACATCAAACACGTTAAATATTTTTATCATTTAAAAAGAAGAAAGAACACTAAATAGAAGCAGAGAGATAGAGGGTGTTTTTTATACAAGCAATTTTTTTCTTTGAGTGAAGGTCATTATGCAATGGATACATCCTAGATTATAAAAACAAAATTTTCATTCAGAAAGAGACAAGTGAAAATGAGAAAGGGGTTGTAGGGTCAGACTTTGACAAGTGAGAATGAGACCGTGGAGAATGGCTGCCATCAAGGGCTCCCTGGTAATATGGAGAAGAAAAACACTTTCTTATGCAAACAACACCATCTGGGCTCTGGAACTTCACAAAAGGACACTGTTAAGTCACACATGAGCGGCATCTTCATCACTTACAAAGGGACTAAAAATGGTATCAAGAAACCTTACCGAGTTCCATTCCCCGCTCGTATTCCTCTGTGGCTCCTTTGCTTAAACACAATGAAAGGCACCAGAGCCATGCTCGGGCTGGTACGTACCTGCTCAGAGTTCAAATTAAGCTACTGTGACCCCTCATGCCAAGGAATTCCCACTTCTAACCCAATTTAGGATGGATGAATAAGTTCGACATTGATATGTACAGCAACTCTTCCCTGTTGATCTTCACTCAAGGTTTAAATCCTCAGGACGCTCAGTTTTGGTTCCGTTTTGTTTTGTTTTGTTTTTTAATGGAGAAGAGGTGAGTACAGGAAGAGGCCTGGAAGATGCTCACTGATTGCCAGGGGTAGATCTTTGTGTTTAAATTTTCGATACATGTCTTCGTAGTGAATGAGGATTAAATAAAGTTTAGTATGAATTAGTTGTAAGTTTCTCATTTAGTTTGATAATTTCTTCAGTTTTCCTGTATTATTTTCCCTCAAGAAGTTTGTATTTTACATATTCCTTTGTAGATGTAGCTTCACCTTTGGATTACTTAGGCTTCTGTTCTGTAAATTTGACTTCTGTATTCATGTATTTCTCTCTGAATTGTTTTTGCTTGCCTTTCTTCCTGAAGAAGGCTTACAGTTTAGCTGAAAGTAATCGCCATCACTCTTCTGAAGGTTTCCCTAACTCTGCTTCATCTTAACCCCTTTCCCAGTACCTTATCCTCTCTTCAGAAAAAGTCATTTCACTTTCTCTAATGAGCTCTTGGAACACAGATTTGGTAAATATATTAATCATTCTATGCTCTAATCTATTTGCTTATGTGTTTACCCTCTAAGCTTTACTCAGGTTACTTTTTTTTATCTTTCCTTTTCTTCTGTTTTTTTTTTTTTTTTTTTGAGACAGTGTCTCACTTTATTGCCCAGGCTGGAGTGCAGTGGCATGATCTCAGCTCACTGCAATCAGGTTACTTTCTTAAAGATTCACTAACATCTGTTTTTTTTTTTTTTTTTTTTTTTGCATTTAATCCTGAAAGTCAATATATGCCTGGGATCTCTCTATAAATAATAGCCGAAATGTTGCTTAACTCAAGGACAAGTAGGTCTGTGGATTCATTGATTTTGAGGTTTTATTTCTGTAGAACACCAGAACAATTTTCCAGATGTTGTTTTTCTAATTGTATTACTTTCTCTCAGATTTTATTACTCAGATAAAGGAAACTAGAGATTTCTTTGAAAACAAACAACTAAACAAACAAACCACTGCCTGCTTTGTGTTTAGACTCGCAGGCGGTCAGTTGCTGTGTATGGGCAGTATGGGGGCCAACCTTGTGTTGGAAATGCTTTTGAAACACAGTCCTGTGAACCTACAAGAGGATGTCCAACAGAGGAGGGATGTGGAGAGCGTTTCAGGTGCTTTTCAGGTAATTTGTTTTCCATAGGCTCAGCATGCAGATTGTAAATTCAAATGTTATTTGGTGAACTTGCTCATTATATATTTGTTAAATTTTACTGAATTTATATTGGCCTAAAGTTAATTCCACCAAATATCATCGGGATTTTTGTTGGTATGTTAATCACACACTCAGCTATCATTTTTTCAAATGCAAGGGGATGCATCTGATAATAAACATAGGAATGCTCTTTGTCCCTTTGAATGGAACTCTGGTTACTGACAGACCCAAATAGTTCTTGACAGTGTATTTTGAGTAAAGATGCAGTGAGTCTTGTACATATATTGAGATTAGACGAAAGCAATGTTACTGCCTAAATTATTATATCTACAAGAAAAGCAACCCTAATGAGCTGATTAAGGAGCAATACAGTTCTCTCCTATGCATGGGGTGATTGAAACATAGTTTTGGCATTGAATGTTATTTGACCAATACTCTATGTTGCATTTATGCAGTCAGATTAATGTAACAACATTTAGTAAACACTTATGATTCTTGTTTCAAATAGTGTTGAAAATTGTATACACAAGTGAAACACATGCCTCTTCTCTCACAAATATTAAAGTTTTATGGGCAGAATAGTACATAAATAATCCCTGTGTTAGAAGTGCTCCTCAGTGATACTTGTCGAATGCTTATTTTACTTTCAAAATCCAAATTAGATAACAACTCCTTCAGGAAGCCTGCCCTAAATCCCCAACTGATAGAAGTAGTTAACCAATCACTTCCATATGTTCCTTATGCATATTGTACCATCTGTCATTTGGATTATTCGTTGGCCTGAACGTCTCTCTTGGTGAACTGTGAACTCCTTGAAGACATGAATTATATTTCTTACATGTTGGCTTCTGGAGTCCCTGGTACATAATACGTTCTCAACAAATGTTTGCTGCATTGGATTGAGTGGCAGTATAGCAGGGTACATGTCCTATAAGGACAGCTGTGCACCAAACATCCTATGAGGACATAGAGGAAGAACATGCATCAGAGCCTGTGAGGCAGCGATGGCTTTCAAGAGGAGATAATGTCTAATTTGATTCTTGAAGGACAAGTAAGAGATAGGTAAAGAAAACCCTTCTAGGCAGAGATAACTAACTAAGTGCAAGATCATTGGAGATGACAGAAGGCTTGGCCTTTTATTCATGCAGGTAGTCTGGTATGACTAGGGTATAAGAAGCTAGTAGGAGAATGGCTGGAGATGATGCTGGGGAGATAGGCAGGAACCAGATCATCTGGTACTCTCCAGTGCTTCCTTGGTACTCTAGATTTATGGCTATCATAACAATTATGATCTATGTCTTTGTAGTATTTCCTATTAGATTGTAAAGTATATGAAAAGCTGGCAAAGGCCATTTTTATTCATATTTGTATCCCAGCCCCTATTGTGCTACAGAAATGTTGAATTTTAACCTTTTGATAAAATTGTCCAGCTCTTAAAGCTACAAATTTAAATTACCAAAAAAAAGCTCAACTTTGTCATCTTAGAATGACAGAAAAAAAGTGAAAGTTGAAGGGCAGGAAGTCAGTCTATTTTCCCAGTAGTTGGAATTATATAATTTAGACAAGTTGCTTGATGATTATGGGTGAGATCCTGAAATTCTGAATTCAGATCCTATTTTCAGTTTTGTGTCTAATTGAGTTAAGAAGCATTTCCATGTGCCACAAAATGGAGACAAAATACTCACTAGTCCTTTTGCAGACACTCTGAGGATTTATCTCCCATTTACATCGGCGTATCAGTGCAGTGTTGCAGGTGGCAGGAAAACCCTTTTTGGTCCTGGGTAGTGTTTCTCCTCTTCCCTCTTTTACATTTGCACGTGGATTTTTCTTGTGTTCAGGTCAATGCATCAGCAAATCGTTGGTTTGCAATGGGGATTCTGACTGTGATGAAGACAGTGCTGATGAAGACAGATGTGAGGACTCAGAAAGGAGACCTTCCTGTGATATTGATAAACCTCCTCCTAACATAGAACTTACTGGAAATGGGTAAGGTGCTGGGTAGCCTCCTAAGTACATCAGTGAATTGTAGTTTTAAATTTTATTTTATTTTATGGTTTGGTAAGTCTAAGAACAAGTCTCGTAATAGGCAAGAATCTTCATTGGCTCAGAGCTCTTTGCCACATCCTGAGACAGTATTTTTGTTCACACATGTATACCTGTAGACACATGTGGTGAGATGCAGAGTGACCCCTTGTCCTGGGATGGTCCTAGTTTTAGCACTGAAATTCTAATTCCAAGAAACCCCTCAGGCCCAGGGAAACCTGGACAGTTGGTCACTTCATGGGGGTTGGAAGAGAGGGAGAGGGAGAGAAAAAAGACTAATTCAATAATGTGGGGCTATTCAAGAGAATGAAGAGACAATAGAATGAGAACAGGATGAGAAGAGAGACAGAAGCAAGTGTGTTGTAATATCCAGGCTGAACAGCAATTGTCTAAACTAGCCAAGAAACTTCGTTTCCAAGTGAAGGTTGGAAAATACTGTGTTTACCTTATCAAAGAGAATTCTGAAGAATTTTTAAGGGTCATATGACTTGTTAAGGTTTCAAGACCTAAAAATAACCTATTTTAGAGTGAAAGAAGTAATTTTTCTGAAATATTTTAAAATTTATTAACAGAGAAATAGGGTAAAATTATTTGAAAGAGTACACCATTCAGCATGCTAAGAGGCAATTAGTTAAAATTTATTATAGAGAGCTCTCTTTCCTCAAGAGTAACCTTAATTGTATTGGTTTTATCTACAGATTCAATTCAAAACCAGCTGTTGCCATAGATACAAAAGAGCCATGTGTTTCCCAAATATGTTCTTAGACGGAAAGAATGTTGGATTTTCCAAGCCATTAGTTTTAGCGATTATACCAAGCAGGGGAAGCTGGATAATGTATGGTGTGCATTAGGATGCTGTGCTCTTCATTTGAGCTCTCTCAAAGAAATGTTTAACTGTAATGCATTTTAAGAATTTCTAGAGTTCTCTAATAAATTTTTTTCCCACCAAGTGCTATTTCTGGTTTTTAACGGCTTTTTATTTCCTCCTTCTCTTCCTCCTCCTTTTAACAGTTACAATGAACTCACTGGCCAGTTTAGGAACAGAGTCATCAATACCAAAAGTTTTGGTGGTCAATGTAGAAAGGTGTTTAGTGGGGATGGAAAACGTTTCTACAGGCTGAGTGGAAATGTCCTCTCCTATACATTCCAGGTACTTACGATGTTATTGATTTCTAATCTGGAATTGTCAGACAGCATTATTTATATGATATTGACTTTTAGGTATTTGTTGAGAATTTACTTATGGCCTAACGTGTGGTCAATTTTTATAAATGTTTTATGTTGACTTAAAAAGTATACACAGTGTTTTTGCTTTGGGGTACAGGGCAATGATACTTTTAACATGTGTCATTCAAGCTGACATATCCTTATACCTCATTTGCAACTTCATGTTCTATATGGGCCCAAGACCTTATTGTCTGTGCCAGTACAGGCATTAAAACTTAAGGCCCTGTCCATGACTGATAATGATAGTCTCCTGACACTGCTACAGTGTCAGCTCACTTAAAATGCTTTTATTTTAAAATAGTGAACTATTTCATATATACAAAAGAGTGTGGATAACATGTATGTGTAATTTGAAGAAAACTGCCCTTATATGCTCACCATATGCCTTAAGAAATAGAATATCGCCAGTGACTTAAAGGCTCCTCTATGTCCCTCTCTGATCACATCCCTCACACTCCTCAGGCAACCACTATCTTATATTTTGTATTAATTATCCTTGTTTTTTCTATAAATGCTTGTTCTTTATATGTCTTTGTCCCTAAATATAAATTTGTGATTTAATTTTGCCTATTTTTTCCATTTGTATAAATAGAATCATATCTATTCTTCTGTTACTTTTTTCACCAAAAGTTATGGATTTGAGATTTACTCATGCTGTTGCAGGTGGCATTTTTATTGGTGTTTCCAATTTTTTCTTATGAAAATGCCTTGAATATTCTTGTGCCTGAGTCCCATACAAATGAACTAGAGCTTCTCCAGGGCATACACCTGGAACTCAAATTGCTACCTCACAGGATACGTATGTACTAAATTTTACTAGGTAAAGTATCCAAAATGGCTTGATCATTTCATACCCCAGCAGTGGGGATGAGTGGCCTCCACTTCACATTCTTGCCAACATTCATATTGCTTAACTTTTTAATTTTGCTTATGATCTCAGATTTCCTCTGGCTCCAGGCTTCTGTTTCTCAAAAGCTATTTCTGTCATGCACACCTAAACTCACCCATGAGTAGGTTTTGATCAATGCAAAACGTACTCATGCAAAACAGTTACGGCTTTAGGAAACTTTATGGAAGATTTAGAAGGAAGATAGAAGGGAGATTTTCTGTTGCAGTAATGCAAACATGTTGAAGCAATAGCAGTTGGCATCTTCTATCTTAAAACATTCTTCCACAGCCTCAACACAATGAAATTTCTGGTCTCATCGGGTGTTAGCTTCTTTCTTGCTCTTGTCTTTCAAGATCCCCTCTCTCACTCCTTTTCCTCCCTTTGTCCCCAAACTCCAAAAATGTCTAATTCAGCTTTTAATATTGATTACTTCTAAATTTGTAAACCCAAACTACTGAAATGTTCAGACAAAGGGGCCTTTTGCTTACCCGAATTAACCTTCTCCAGAAAGCAGCTTTGATTACAAATAGCAAACATACCATCTTCCAATTTACCATAGAATAAGTTAGTTGCATTTAAGAGTTATTGAGTAATATAAATGAGAAGTAAAACAGATCTGAAAAATAATTGTAGCTACCAGTTTTTGAATACCTACTGTGGCATCTACACTATTTTAGGTGATTAGCATAGGTTTAATTCTCACAGCAGCTTTGGAAAGTAAGCAATATTTTACTATTTTATATATGTAGAAATTGAGGCTCAAGAGGACTTCAGCTGACATACTCAAAGTCACCAAATTAAAAAGTAGTAGAGCTTAGATCTGGTCTGTCAGATTTCACAGCCTTTTATTTTTCCATTATATTTTACTCTCCCCATGTGTTTCATTTAATTTGTTTTTCAATTCTAAATTCAACATGACGAATAACATGTATTACAATTTAACCTTTGGCCAGAAAGGAGAATGTAAGATAGGCATATATAGATAATTTTTTTCTCTCTCTATACCTTAGAGAATGTGTTTCTAATTCTTTCATAATTATAATGTGGAGACTTACATGTATATTTTTGAAAGGGTCAAATTTAGAAAGTTACAGAGCAGAGAAAATAATAAGAAAGAGCGTTTCTGACTTCGTTGGAAGGTAGACAGGCAGGAAGTCTGCATTTCTGAAGAAGAGGGATAATTTATTAACAACGTGATCCTGGCATTCATTTTCCACAGCAGGGCTTGGTCTTTAGATTGACATCTGAAATGCCTTCCCCATCACCGAATGTGAAGGTGTTTGTCAGAGTAGAGGGAAATTATAGCCTGCTATAGAATGAGGAACAGAGATGTTTTGAGGAGCCAGTCTGAGGGAAGTGAAGTGGAAGCAACAGGCAGTGAGTCAGCCATGCAAATGCTAAACCCAGGTGTGGACGCAGAGGTGGTGAATGTCCTCCATGGTTCAAATAAATTCATCTCGGGCCCACTGGGTATTCAGCTTTCTTTGAAGTGGAAAGTGACTTTTGGCTTATTGGAACATAAATATTAGTAATAAACATAAAACAGAATTGGCCAGTCTCTCTTATAATCCCTGTTTCGGTTTCTAGCATCATGGTTTATCCAGGGCAAACCCAATTTCTTGTCGAGTAAGCTACTTAACTTTGATGCTGTGCACATTCTCTGTCTACTTATACTTTTTATGTGACAAGGAAGGCATTTGTGGCTTGGGAAGGTGCCCCTCTGCCTTGTTCAGCCTGAGAGATGGCAGAGGACTATTGCGTTTATTCTCAGTGTGTGATGAATTGCAGAAGGGAATGAATTATGATCAAGGTGGAAAAACTTCATGGCTTCTTCTGTGTTTGGTCTTGAATATACTTCATTATATATTTTGAAGAGAAATCCTAAATGCATATCAAATGAAAAACAAAAACAAATTCTAAAGGCAATTTTAATGAATGCTACATTATCTAAGCCTTTGCTTCCTCTGTTGGTATGAGGACTAGATACCTGAGATTTCTAAATCTACCTTGTTAGCTAGGAATAATTTAAATGATGGTTAAAAATATCTCACATATAAGAACCCTTTATATACTAAGCACTGTTCCAAGAGCTTTACATGGATCTATTTTCCTTATAATAACCTAAGGAGGTAGGTACTGGCATCTCATTTTACAAATGAGAAAACAGAGGCAAAAAAGCTAAATAGCTTATCCACAGCATAGAAGATGACAAAGGTGGGATTTGAACTTTAGAAGTCTGGCTCCAAACCCCGTCGTAGCAGACACTATACTTACAAGCATTTTATATAGTATATATGTATGTATATACAGTGAATATCTCTATATCCATATGTATATCGTGTCTCATTCTATATGTGGGTGGGAGTGGGAGAGAGAGAGAAAATGGAAAAACAAGAGTGCAAGAGGAACACTTCTTTTTTTTTTTTTTTTTTGAGAGGGAGTCTCATTCACCCATTTGCCCAGGCTGGAGTGCAGTCGTGTGATCTTGGCTCACTGCAACCTCTGCCTCTTGTGTTCAAGTGATTCTCATGCCTCAGCCTTCCAAGTAGCTGGGACTACAGGCGTGTACCACCATGCCTGGCTAATTTTTGTATTTTTAGTAGATACAGGGTTTCACCACGTCTGTCAGGCTGGTCTCGAACTCCTGTCCTCAAGTGATCCACCCGTCTCGGCCTCCCAAAGTGCTGGGATTACAAGCGTGAGCCACTGACCCTGGCCTGAGGAGCACTTTTGAATAACTGAATGAAGTTCAAACTGGCTGGATTACAGAGTGAAGTGTGAAGAGTTGTAAGAAATGAGGTTATGAGTGATTGGGAAAGTAAATAAAAAAGACTTTTTTTCTGGTTAGTTAAGGAGTTTGGATTAAAAAAAGAGTCGTTAGAGAGTTTAAGAAGGGTTGCTACTCTTATGAACGGTGGAGAATAGATTGGAGGGTGGCCAACTGGGGGAAAGAGTCTTGGTTAGAAAACTGTTGTAATAATCCCTGAGGGACGTAATAGTGGCCTGAGAAAACTTGGTGAGCGGCTGAATGCGGGGTATGATGGAGAGCGAGCAGTCTGGGATATGAATGGGTTTCTGACTTGGACCATTGGCCAGATGAAAATACAACCCTCTGAGATGGGTAAAGACCCATTTGCCGGGAGAAGACAAATCCAGTTTAGGTATCTGAAGTATGTCCAAGTGCTCAGGAGAAAGTGTTTGAGCTGGAAATATACATTTGGTGATTATTAGTATAGGAATGGTAATTGAAGCCACAGAGTAGAGAACACTGTTCCTCTTGGAATTAGCATAAAGGAGTAATAGAAGGAGATGCGTAAAGGAGTCTTAGAAGGAACAGCCAGAGAGAAAAAAAGAAAACTAGAAAGCCAAGAGAAGAGAATATTTCCAGTAGGAGAGAGTGGTCAACAGTGCCGAATGATGTTGAGAGAAGTGTTCACTGTCTGGTGAAATAAGGAAGGTGCCGGCAGCATTGCTGAAAGTCAGACCATTGTAGGCGGAAGAGTGAAAAGGAGGTGAGGAATTTAAGATAATTAATTATAGTCGACTCATTTAAGGTGGTGAGATGGGAAAGTAGGAAAGAAGGAATATATAGTAACAGGTAAAGCCTTTCTTATTTTAGTTGGTTGTGTTAGAACATGTATGTTTTGATAGAAAGGAGCCAGTAGAGCAAGAAAAATGGAAGCTGTAGGAGAGGGAACAATCAATCCATCTAATCCACCCTTTGAAGAGGTCAGAGAGAATGCGATACAGAGAAGAGAGAGAAAATTTATCCTAAGACAAGGGGAGGGACACCTATGGAGAAAAAAGAAGGAAAGAAAAGTTAATAAGTTTGTAGATTTGTTAGCTAGCAGTTTAAGAGGTCTCTGAAGATGGGAGTTTTTGTAAAGAAAGAGGTAAGATCATCTTCTGAGAGTGAAGGAAGTGTGGCTGTAGGAAGTGTGGCTGAAGGAGAGTAGCTGTAGAATCGAGGAATTGAATTTTGAAAAATTTTCAAAACTTTGCAGAATTTAAAAATAGGTACTGTAAAGAATGGGAGAAGGAGAGAACTGACTAGAGAAATAAAGTATTGTTGGATGGCTTTGAGGATTCTACTGAAGTTGAAAAGCACGAATGGATTTGTAGTGGCATCAGTCTGTACAGTTGTGCGATTTTCTTTCCTTTTTTTTTTTTTTTTTTTTGAGACAGAGTCTTGCTATGTCACCAGGCTGGAGTGCAGTGGCGCGATCTCGTCTCCCTGCAACCTCTGCCTCCTGGGTTCAAGCGATTCTCTTGCTTCAGCCTCCCGAGTAGCTGGGATTACAGGCACGTACCACCATGCCCAGCTAATTTTTGTATTTTTAGTAGAGATGGGGTTTCATCATGTTGGCCAGGATGGTTTCCATCTCCTGACCTTGTGACCCGCCTGCCTCAGCCTCCCAAAGTGCTGGGATTACAGGCATGAGCCGCCGCGCCCAGCCAGTTGTGCAATTTTCTGGAGTAGTGCTAAGCGGCCTGGCCTAGCAAGCCCGGGCTGGGTTTTTTGCCAGGAAAACATGATAGCAGGTCACCTAGGCAAGGAAGTTAAATCCATTGGCAAGAGAATGGTTGAAGTCATGAGCCAAGAAGCCTCAACTGAAACAGGAAGGAAGTGAAAAAACTGAAAGTATTGATAGGGAGAAAGAGGGAGAATAAGTGGAAGAACATGTTTCTGTAATGTTAAATAATAGATGTGGCAATAATAAAATGAGAGTTAAAAGAATAAGAGATGTTAGAATATAGGATGGTTGAATTTGGGATTTCAGAGGAAGAATCAGTCTTGGAGAATCCAGGATCTAAGCTGGAAGAAGGAAGGTATTAATTAAAGAAAATTTAATAAGACCACACCACTTTGAGAAAGATATTCCTGCAGCTATGTGTAGGTAGATAGGAGTGAGAAGATGCTGAACTAAAGCAGCTGAGAGGCTTATTTGTATTTGAATTGTGGATATAAAGACAGGGGGAAATAGGCTAATTTTTTTTTTTTGCATTGAAAGGGATGTGTATAACTTTTCTTTCTCCAAAGAGATAATAAACTAAATATTTTTTAAATCAATAATATATATGTATGTGTATATATGTATATACATATGTGTGTGTGTGTATATATATACACATATGTATATATACGTATATATGTATATATACGTATATGTATATATACATATATACATATATATACATATATACTATATATACATATATACATATACACACACACACACACACACACATATATATTGTCCCAACCCAAGCTGAATTTTTGCATCTGACTTTTAAACAAACCAATTTCATAATGTAATGGAAATAATGCTCTAATAAAAGATTTGCTTAAATCCATCTTCTTATTTTTCTTATCTTTTTAGCATGCATATCTAATACTCAATGGGGATAGTGATAACAGTCATATTGTATTTTCTGGCATTTTGGTATATTTCTTTCTTGTATTTTTTGACTGGGCATATACTTGCATGATTGTAGTTAATAGCATTTTCACACTTATACCTGTCTTCTTATTTAATGTGACAACATGAATATTTTGCTTTCACAAGCATCATTTAGTATGACTGTGTAATATTGTCATTTTCTTTCCTTTTAGTTTTCAAAAAAGTATATGATTTCCATCAGTTCAATTTTCTCTGTCCTTATGCTTGGATCTCAAACGCAGATGTGTATGTATATATAATAAAAACACAAATGCTTGTGGAAGGAGAATTCCCAATTTGAATATTTATATAGAACAAACACAGTGAGAGGGAGTCTTCTTGCCTGATTTGTTTTATTCCCACAGGGACTGACATTTTTAGCAAATTAGTTGTCTATAATTTTAACAAATCAAGAGGTTTTTACATGAAGAGTCAGATTTATCCCTTGGAAAAAATCAGACAATTTGTCAATACCAGAACCTGTAGTTATATCTAGTGACTGTCTAGTGGATTTGAGTGTTGTGTGTCCCTTTTAGACAGGGTATGTGTTCACTTTTTCATCACCATGCTGTCCACTGGAGGTTTCCAACATTGATATTACTTGCCAGTTCCCTGTGGGCATTTCATTTTGACACTTGATCTAAAGTAAAATAAAGGATAAATGAATGATTGTCTCTTCAATAAAAGCTGAAGCTGCCACTCCTCATTTAGCTACATGTGACTAACCTATTGTCTACTTTAAAATTCTTTTGGGGTGACCCTTTCTTCTATCTAGCAAAGAAAAAAATGCAATTTTAGCATTTATCCAAGTGAAACAGAATTAGAAAATTCAATCCACTATTGGATCACATAGAACATTCCAAAAGAAAGTCCAAAAGAGCTAATTGTTTCATATCACCTATTTGCATCTCTGTTCCCCTTTATTAGATGAAAAATCAAGAACCAAGTTCTTTCTAGTTCTCTGTCAGTGTAGCTTTTGTTAATTTGCTCACTTCTGGGCCAAATGCTGACATTAAAGGAACATAGAAGTTGTTTGTACCTAAATGCATTTTGTGAATCACTTGGGATTGCCATTGTTGGTACCATGTGTCCTGCTTAATAAAAAATAATCATAGAATGAACTCTTTCCTTATAATCATACAGGCCTGGTCTTAATGAGAGTCACAGTTGCTTTGTGCCAATGAAGAGCTTTTCTCTTTGGGAAGATTGCATGAAGAAAGTATGCATGATAAAAGATCCATGACAAAAGTATCTTGGGTATCTCCAAGCATTAATTTAGTCATAGCAAAATTTTTCATTTTCTTTGTAGGTGAAAATAAATAATGATTTTAATTATGAATTTTACAATAGTACTTGGTCTTATGTAAAACATACATCAACAGAACATACATCATCTAGTCGGAAGCGCTCCTTTTTTAGATCTTCATCATCTTCTTCACGCAGTTATACTTCACATACCAATGAAATCCATAAAGGAAAGGTTAGTATAAAATATCAGTTAACTTTTCCATGTTTTACTCTTTTTAAGTATTGCTCACATTAATAAACTTGTATTTATCAAAAGGATCAGCTTTCATATTAAAATTAGTAATAGTAATAGTATTTCCTTTAAGAGTCAATGCAATGTCTTTCTCTAAAAGGTACAATATTGTCTCATTAAATCTCTTTGATAATATATTTATTTATAGCGGCCAGGCACAGTGGTTCAAGCCTATAATCCCAGGACTTTGGGAGGCCAAGGTGAGTGGATTTCTTGAGCTTGAGCTCAGGAATTTGGGACCAGCTTGGGCAACATAGCAAGACCCTGTCTCTATAAAAATACAAAAATTAGCTGAGCATGGTTGTGCATGCCTGTAGTCCCAGCTACTTAGGAGGCTGAGGTGGAAGGATCACTTGAGCCTTGGAAGGAGGGGATGCAGTGAGCCATTATCACGTCACTGCACTTCAGCCTGGGCAACAGAGACCCTGTCTCAAAAAAAAATACATATATATATATGTATATTTAGTTATAGTTTTAAACTTCTCATTAAAAATATTTGCTTTTATTTGAAGATGTTTACAAAGCCCTTATAACCTTGAAATCTTCTATTTTAAATGATTTTAAATTTCTTGAATTTGTGATTACTGGTGATACTATTTTAAGTGTCATATACAATTTTAAAAAATCTAATTAATGCTTATATATGCTTCTTAAATGCAAATGCTAGAGGCTTTTTAGAAGGTGCATGAAGAAAAAATACTTTAAAAACACTTTATTACTTTTGAGATACCAACATTTTTATCTAAGGAAGTTAAAAGATTTATTTTTAAATACTTCATTGTTTTGAAATACGAAAACTTTCCTCTTGAGAAACCTGAACAGTAGAGATGGATTGTACTAATTGATATACAGTTATGGCTGAATAATTTTTTTAGGCTAATTATTATTCACAATCTGCACATTTTATCACATTCTTAAAGTTAGTAACTTGATTAATAAATCACTTAGGAAAATATAAGGAATATTGATTTTATTTGTTTTATGACTAACAAACTGACTATGGAGATATGAGTTGTAAAAACATTTATTGTCTCCACATTATATATATATATATATTTTTGGTGGATTTTTATTTATTGTTGTTGTAATTTTATTGACTAAAATCCATGCTAAGAGTTCCCATTTTACAGTTTTTCCTAGTTTGTGTCCTTATGCGGAGAAATTTTTTTTTGTTTTTTGTTTTTTAACTAATTAATTAATTTATTTATTATTATTATACTTTAGGTTTTATGGTACATGTGCGCAATGGTCTCCACATTATATTGTTCACATAGTGGGGATTTGGCAAAGGTAGACCAGTGTTCTGTCTTGGATGTCATTAGAAGATGCTTAGGAAGTGTTTAAAAGACCTCATTATAAAGTAGCTTCACCTACAAATACCCTAGCATGGGAGATAAATGATACCTACAAGTCATTGTCAAGATATGGACCATAGGGACACATTATTTTATATACTTATATTTATCAGTTGATGGATTAATTCTCTTTTTCTAGTTGAAGATGGCATAGCAACTTGGTCTTGGGGTTTTGGAGTTTATATAAGAAATTATCATATAATTTCTTCACCTGTAATCTCAGCACTTTGGGAGGCTGAGGCAAGCAGACCACTTGAGGTCAGAAGTTCAAGACCAGCCTGGCCAACATAATGTAACCCTACCTCTACTAAAAATACAAAAATTATGCGGGCATGGTGGCGCATGCCTGTAATCCCAGCTACTCAAGTGGCTGAGGCAGGACAAAGCTGAATTTTCCTGAATTAATCCTGAACCCTGAATTAATGCTTTGTTGATTTCATATTAAGAGAAGGGTCCTCACTATCTGTCCAGATGTGGGAGGGGATGGTGGCTTAACATAGCATTACTCAGATTTTTTTTTTTTTTTGATATGGGTTCTCACTCTGTTACCCAGGCTGGAGTGCAGTGGTGTGATCACGGCTCACTTCAATCACTGCCTCCTGGGTTCAAGTGATTCTTCTACCTCAGCCACTTGAGTAGCTGGGATTACAGGCATGTACCACCATGGCAGGATAATTTTTGTATTTTTAGTAGAGACAGGGTTTCATCATGTTGGCCAGGCTGGTCTCAAGTGCTCTGCCTGCCTCAGCCTCCCAAAGTGCTGAGATTATAGGAGTGAACCACTTTGCCTGGCCATTACTCAGGTATTATTACTATTTGAGACTTCAAATATTCCTGATTGCATCCAGTAAGTGGGCCCATAGGAGTGCTCATCATACGTCTAAAATAAAAATTCATGTAGTCTTGGTTGATTGGAGATGAGAATTGATGAAGGTATTGAACAGAGAACTATTTCCATTGCCTTTTTATCTTCCACCGAAAATCCTTGTACTCTTTCTTCTTTCCATAGAGTTACCAACTGCTAGTTGTTGAGAACACTGTTGAAGTGGCTCAGTTCATTAATAACAATCCAGAATTTTTACAACTTGCTGAGCCATTCTGGAAGGAGCTTTCCCACCTCCCCTCTCTGTACGACTACAGTGCCTACCGAAGATTAATCGACCAGTACGGGACACATTATCTGCAATCTGGGTCGTTAGGAGGAGAATACAGAGTTCTATTTTATGTGGACTCAGAAAAATTAAAACAAAATGGTACAGTATTAAAAAATTTGCTATCTAAAAGCATTTCTGGGATTTTAATGGGGAAATAACATGTAGTTAATGTAAGATTTTGAGCTTTAAAATTTGACAAACAGGGATTTAAATTGCAAAGGAATCCAAAATTGCAAGAATTTATTATTCTCTACTTAAAATCTTATATGGTTTAAGAAAAGCCTATCTACTCTTTTGCATAGTACCTTGAGCTAAGTCATTATCATTATTGGCTATCTCTAGAAGGTATTGGCTGGGTTTTTAGAATGCTTTTTAAACTTTCCACTTTCTCAAGAAACACTAAACAGCATTTCTCAAGAAAAACTAAATGAGGAATTTAGTAATATTTCAGAAATCAAAATGTTTAAATAAGTATTTCATTTACCTTTGTTTTTTACCCTCACATTCTTTTAAAAAAAATCCGCTCTGAATATCATAAGTTTGTGTACTACTTAATACTTGTAACAATAGCTTCAATTGATAGGATACCTTCCTCATGACAAGTGAGTTACATGTATTAGTAATAATCCTTACTACTACCCAATGAGATGGGCATTATAATCTCTGTCCCACAGTGAGAAATAGAGACTCAGTGCTATTATGAGACTTACTCAAGGCCATGAAGATTGCAAGGAGGGTATTTAAGGCTGGGTCTAACTGGCCTCAAAGTCAGTTTAGCTTATTCCTTATGCTATGTCACTGCTAAAATTGCCTGATTTTGGTTAGAATCAGGACATGCCCCTGAATTAATGCTTTGTTGATTTCATATTGAGAGAAGGATCCTCACTATCTGTCTAGATATGGGCAGGGATGGTGGTGGCTTAACATCCACTCCTCCTCTTCAGAGACTAGCCTTGGCTTACTAATGTTCCAAGTCAAACCTTTTTTTTTCCTAACTTTGTCTTTTAGCTGATGCCCACATTTCCGTCTTTATTCCAAATCCCCTCTTCAAGGTCTTTCTCTTCAGAAAAGATTCTGTTACAACCTTGGAGAAGAATAAGATATCTTACATAAGATTCAGAGGAAGTCTTTTAGCTTTTTAAATGGGTAAACTATAATATTTTTTCATTTCCATTGAGCTATTTTTTTTGAAGATCTCTACCACATAAAATTTAACTAGAATTTGATCTTTTCAAATCTTATAGGTTGGAAATGAGTGCACAAGTACAGGTTTTTGTAGCAAAGACAAGGACACTATTTCTTTGGAGAATTAATCCAGCAAGTAGTTTGATCTAAATTCAGTTTTACTTCTTTTTATTGCACTTAAAAGAAATGGAGAGGATTAAAAAAATTCCAAGCTGGTAAAATTATATTTTTCGGTAAAAATTTTACTCTTGAGCAGTTTATGTTTTTCCTAAAATTTTTATTTAAATATAATCATAACCTCTGGGATAGAGTGTATGCCCCAAATAATTGTTGTTTAAGAAACATTAAGGTTATTGTAATATAGTTAGTAAAATGAGAAAATATATTTGCACATTTTAGTATTTTCTATCCTACTTTCAAAAAATGCATTGGCAAAAAAAAAAAAAAACCTCCCCTTGATAATGAGTAGAAATGATCACATTCTAAGGGTATAAGTCATGGGAAGGAGATGTTGGAAGTCACAGATGTTAAAGATGGAGAGATTGAACCAGCACAACTTGAATTTTAGGAGTTAATTCCTGTGGAAACAGAAGCCAGCTTTGGGAGCCTTAAGTAGATTTGCTGGAAGAAGCTGTCATGCTCCTACTTTTATTGATTTATCTTATGCCTAAGAAGCTGACCGTAAATGGGTGAAAGATATCACTTTTTGGGGTGTTCAGTTTCTACTCCCTGCACCTTTTTATGTAGAAATCCCTTCTGCCTCCCCTCTGAAGCTGATAGAAGGAAAATAACAAAAGTCAATTTTTTCTGATCTTTGACTCTTCTAGAGCACTTGAAAATGTTCATATCATGTCACTCTTGATTAGATGGCCATAGTAGCAGCAAACAACCTCTTATCCCTACTCTCATATCTGAAGATCTTCAAGGAATGCAGAAATTAAACATGTCTCTTTTACATTTTTTCCCCCAGGTTTTACTTCAGTCGAAGAAAAGAAATGTAAATCCTCAGGTTGGCATTTTGTCGTTAAATTTTCAAGTCATGGATGCAAGGAACTGGAAAATGCTTTAAAAGCTGCTTCAGGTAAATGAAAAAAGAGCAATTTGCATTGCAAGCTTAACTTCTTTTTTTTTTTGACTTTTAAGTTCAGGGGTACACATGAAGTTATGTAGGTAAACTTGTGTCATGGGGCTTTGTTGTACAGATTATTTTATCACCCAGATATTAAGCCTAGTACCCACTAGTTATTTTTTCCTGGTCTTCTCCCTCCTCCCACTCTCCACTCTCCAAAAGGCCCCAGTGTGTGTTGTTCCCCTGTCTATTTCCATGTATTCTCATCATTTAGCTCCTGCATATATGTGAAAACACTCAATGTTTAGTTTTCTTTTCTTGCTTTAGTTTGCTAAGAATAATGGCTTCCAGCTCCTTCCATGTCCCTGCAAAGGACGTGACCTTATTCTTTTTTTATGGCTCCATAGTATTCTATGGTGTATATGCACCACACTTTCTTTATCCAGTCTATCATTGATGGGCATTTAGGCTGATTCCATGTCTTCGCTATTGTGAATAATTACAAGCCTAACCTCTACTCCATTCTTCTATTGTTAATTCTTGATCTCCAAAGGCTTTTGAGGCTTTATCAGGTGTTCTACTTTGTGTTTTAAAAAATCTATTTGGTAATTTTTGTCTCTGCTCTGTCTTTCATGTGTCATGGTAGTGAGACATCACACAGGATAGGGAGTTCACCAGGTTATCTCCTCTGTATTATAAATATGTTATCAGTGTGCAGCACTTTTCTCCCTTATGATGATTGGCAAACAAGCCTAGACAAGTGGCAATATCAAGAGATGGTTCAGTTTCACTTGCTGACATGGCTACTCCGTGGAGGTCAGGTTTTTGGTGCATGCTGGTTGGCAGTGGAGATGGGGGGAAGGTGGTATGCTAGTCTTTGGGTGATTGAAGAAGGACTGAAAGGGTAAACTGATCTAGACTATGAAGGTACCATGTTAAGGAGTTTGGATTTCATTCTGATGGCTATTGGTTTCCATTAAAAGATTTAATACATGGAGTGATGAGATAAAAGATTAACTAAGTAAAGTTGTAGAGAATAAAGAAGAATGGAGAAGGAAACATTTGGCAGAATTAAAAAACAAGAGATGGAAAGTAAAGGAGGAGTGAGGTCAACAGAGTGAAGATAAGGACCAAAAAATGTTCACTGGATTTGGTGATTAAGACTTAGTTGCTGCTTTTGAGAAGTGTCTGTTCATGTCTTTTGTCCATTTTTAATGGGGTTATTTATTTTTTACTTAAGTTGTTTAAGTTCCTTATAGATTCTGAATATTAGACTTTTATCAGATGCATAGTTTGCAAATATTTTTTCCCATTTTGTGGGTTGTCTGTTACACATTGATAGTTTCCTTTGTTGTGCAGAAGCAGGAACAGGAAACCTAATACTGCATGTTCTTACTTTTAAGTGGGAGTTAAACATTGGGTACTTACGGACATAAAAATGGCAACAATAGTCACTGGGGACTGCTAGAGAGGGGAGGAAGGGAGGAATCAAGGGTTGAAAAACTGACTATTGGGTACTTACGCTCACTACCTGGGTGTTGGGATCAATCATACTCCAAAACTCAGTATCACATAATCCACCCAGGTAACAAACCTGAACATATACCCCATGAATCTAGAATAAAGGTTGAAGAGAAAGTTGCTTTTAAAGGAAGAGATTCCATAGTATGGCAGGGATGGAAGTGAGACTGCAATGCATTGTGTGAGGCCATAGACTGAGCAGTATCAGAGCTTAAATCCTCTTGGGGTAATGGCAAAGGTGGACACTGACCCATGTGTCATGGTTCTCAGTGAAGAAGCAGGGATTCCTGGGATATTGGTAGATGAGTGCAAGAAGGAGGAAGATGAGTAGTAAAACCAGGTTTATGTACTCATTCACTTGCTTCATTCATCAACTATTTATGGAGTCTGTGGTATGTGGCAGGAATTGTTTTAGACACTCAAAATATAGCCATGAATATGCTAGAGAAAGTGCTTGTCTTTGTGAAGTTGACATGTCAGAGGAGGAAAAGTTTTTGAATGAAGTGGAAAAAGAATGATCTGAACATAGAAATGGAAGTGAGAGCTTTGAGAAGATGTTGACATCAGTCCTCAGCTGGGCTGGCAGTTGGAAGCTGCTTACCAATTTTATTTTATTTCACATTTAACAAACACAGGGCACCTACTATGTGCCAGCACAATTTTAAGTGATGTGTAAAAATTAACCAGTGTACTCCTCCTACCTACGTGTTAAGTATTATTCATATTCACATTTTAAAGACAGGGACACTGAGGCCCAGAAATGTTGCCCAAGATTATAGTTAATAAGAATTAGATATGAAATGCAAATGCATAAAATCTGGCTTAACAGTCTGGGGTCTTGACTGTTGCATTGGGCTGCCTTTTCTAGGGGAAAAGAGTTAGCTGGAACAGAGAGCTCACTGGGGTATGGAAAGGGAGGCTAAAGCCTTAAAAAAACATCATAATGGTAGAATCTGTAATTCTTTTTATATATTTATTATTATTATTATTTTTATTATACTTTAAGTTCTAGGGTACATGTGCACAATGTGCAGGTTTGTTACATATGTATACTTGTGCCATGGTGGTGTGCTGCACCCATTAACTCGTCATTTACATTAGATATGTCTCCTAATGCTATCCCTCCCCCCTCTCCCCACCCCACTACAGGCCCCAGTGTGTGATGTTCCCCTTCCTGTGTCCAAGTGTTCTCATTGTTCAATTCCCACCTATGAGTGAGAACATGCGGTGTTTGGTTTTTTGTCCTTGCGAACTGGATTAAGAAAATGTGGCACATATACACCATGGAATACTATGCAGCCATAAAAAATGATGAGCTCATGCCCTTTGTAGGGACATGGATGAAGCTGGAAACCATCATTCTTAGCAAAGAATCTGTAATTCTTAAATAGGTGTGCTGGCTAAGGCAGTGATTCTCAAACTTTAGTATGCATGATGCTTACCTGGGGGATTCTCTTAAAATGCTGATTCCAAAGGTTATTCATTCTCTCAGATATTCTCCTGTAGGTCTTTGTGGGGACTAAAAATCTGCAGTTCCCTCGGATGATTGTGATTCAGTAATACAGGGATGGGATGTGATTCACTGCATTAAAAAGGGCAACTGTATATATTGAAAACACAGCTAACAATGAAGATGAGGAAGCATCAGGTGATTTGTTAAAACTATCAAGATTTATAGTCACAGAAAGTAAAATATTTCACGTTCTCATATGTGAGAGCTAAAAAAATTGATCTCATGGAGATAAGAGTAGAATGATAATTATCAGAAGCTGGGGAGGAGGAGGGGTCAATGAAGAGAGGTTGCTTAATGGGTATAAACCTGTAGTTAGGTAAAAGGAATAAATTTGACTAGGTGTAGTGGCTCAGGCCTGTAATCCCAGCACTTTGGCAGGCTAAGGCGGGTGGATCATGAGGTCAAGAGCTCAAGACCATCCTGGCCAACAAGGTGAAACCCTGTCTCTACTATAAATACAAAAATTAGCTGGGTGTGGTGGTGCACGCCTGTAGTCCCAGCTACTCGGGAGGCTGAGGCAGGAGAATTGCTTGAACCTGAGAGGCAGAGGTTGCAGTGAGCTGAGATAGTGCCACTGCACTGCAGCCTAGTGACAGAGTGAGACTCTGTCTCAAAAAAAAAAAAAAAAAAGGAATAAATTCTAGTGTTTGATAGCACAGTCAGGTGGCTATAGTTAACAATAATTTATTGTATATTTTAAAATAGCTAGAAGACAAGATTTGAAATGTTCCCAACACAAACAAATGTTACGGTGATGGATATCCTAAATATCCTGATTTGATCATTACACATTCTATGCATGTATCAAAATATCACATGCACCCCATAAATGTGTACCATTATTTTGTATAAATAAAAAACAAAAAAGCAAAAAAAAAAAACTGTCAGGCTTTAATGATTTCTGAATATGAGTACAATATGCGTATTTTATGAAATTGCAAAATTTGGACAGTTACAAGGAAATGAAAACCACTCAAAATCCGATCTGCAAGGTTGGAAATTTCTTGTCATGACCATTACAAATGGAGATAAAGTATTTCCAAAATTATGAGGCACATAAATGGAAAAGAAGCTTCCATTAGCATTTCACACTTTTCAGAACACTTTTCATGGGTTAAGTAATAGATTTCTGTTAATTAATAGCTTATTTTATTCATTGTTAGTATACCAGATGCAATAAACTGTTTTCCTTCCAATATTTTATAATGAAAATTTTAAAACATATAGACAAGAATGTTGTAATAAATACCCATATACCCATTTCCTATATACAGTTAGTATTTTGTAATTTTACTACATATATGTACATATAATATTTATAATATTGACTGATTCTTTGAAATATATATTATGTATTTAAAGTGTTTATAATATTTGCTGAACTATTTGGAAGTAAGTTTCAGATATCATAATACTTCATCACTAAATATATGCATGTATCATCTAAGAAGAACATTCTCTTGCAAAATGTGACACTCACACTAAAAACATAAAGAACATGAACAATAATTCCCTAATATCATCTACTCTCGGGCAAGAGTTGTTTTTCTTTTTTAAAAAATATACCTTAGTTTTGACTAGGTGCAGTGGCTCACGCCTGTAATCCCAACACTTTGGGAAGCTGAGGCAGGCAGATGACTTGAGGCCAGGAGATTGAGACCAGTCTGGCCAACATGGTGAAACCCCATCTCTACTAAAAATACAAAAATTAGCCAGGTGTGGTGGCATACACCTGTAGGCCCAGCTACTCAGGAGGCTGAGGCATGAGAATTGCTTGAACCCGGGGGGACAGAGGTTGCAATGAGTATGCCACTGCACTCCAGCCTGGGCTACAGAGTCAGACTCTGTCTCAAAAAAAAAAAAAAAAAAAAGAAAAAGAAAACCACCAAAAATAAAATAAATATAGCTTAGTTTTTAGAGCAGTTTTAGGTTCACAGCACAATTGAGTGCAAAATACAAAGAGTTCCTGTATATCCCCTGCTCCCACACAGGCAAAGCCTTCCCCACTATCAACATCTCCTATCAGAGTGGAACATTTGTTACAATGGATGAACCTACATTGACACATTGTCATCCAAAGTCCATAATTTACATTAGGGTTCACTCTTGATGTTGAGCATTTAATGACTTTTGACAAATGTATAATGACATGTGCCCACCATTGTAGTATTATACAGAACAGTGTCACTGCCCTAAATATCCTTTGTGCTCTGCCTATTCATCCCTCCCTTCTTTCTGACCACAATTTATCTTTTGACTGTTTCCATAGTTTGGCTTTTTCCAGGATGTTATACAGTTTGATAGATTTTTTTTTAATACTTGATAGACTTTTCACTTTTCATTTGCTTTCTTCTGTATAGGAACCCAGAACAATGTGTTGCGAGGAAACCCGTTCATCAGAGGGGGAGGTGCAGGCTTCATATCCAGCCTTAGTTACCTAGAGCTGGACAATCCTGCTGGAAACAAAAGGCGATATTCTGCCTGGGCAAAATCTGTGACTGATCTTCCTAAAGTCATAAAACAAAAGGTATGTCATGCTTTGTTTAAAGCAATAGGAAGCAGTCATGTTTATTTGCATGAGGAAAATGAAGGTGGTTAAATCAAGACGGTTAAACAGACATGGCTGTAATTAGCATTTTCTGTATCCCAATTATATTTTGTAGAGTAAAATGAATGCACACATAATAATAAGAAACAGAAGGTGTGTTATATTCATATTTTAGTTGCAAATGTTAAATGTCTTGCAATTACCAAGAGAAATTAATGACAACATTCGCATTTTTAACTTTTGATCTAAGTTTGATTATGTCTTCCTTGGTCCCTAATTCAGAGGAGTTATAGATTCTAGCCAGGGGAAGGCATGTAGGTTCGCCTTCTGTTATGTTCGTATCACCTTTCTTTGTGTGGCCATGGCTCATGGGCTCCTGAAGTCATACAAATTAGGATAGTAACAAGTTGGCTGGCAGAATTTTAAGATGTTTTATTGTTGTCATCAATTCTTTTATAATGCAACATATGTGTTTCTAAAAATCATTGAGCTATGCAAAATTGCACAATAAAGGGCTTATGGAAAAAAAATCAGGTTGGAGATGCAGCACTCAAATTTATCATCTGTGACACTCATATGAAAAAGATAGGTGCCAATAAAAATAGTTGCATGGTTTTATACGTGTTAAATTATTAAAAACGTATCTATACTACAATAAGTGTGGTGCATTACCTAGAAAAAGACCTGAAGCTTTCTGGGTGCTGGAAGGGTTATGGCTTGTGAGTTACCATGAAGTGGTAGAAGGACAGCAGTCAGAAACCCGACAGACATTTGTAACAGCAGATGTGAACAGTGTAGTTTATAATGCAGGAAATGAACTGACATAGATGTTGAGGCGTGTGTGAGTGTGTGTGTGTGTCCATGCACATACGTATGCATGAGTTTTGAATATTCCTATGTGGCTTGTTTCAGCTGTGTGAAGCATTTTATGTTCACCCTGTGTTTCATGTGGACATAGTTGTACATAAGAAAATCTCAAATCTGTGCTATACTCAAAATTTTCAGTATATCAATCTCAATGGAACAAATTCACCTTATCAAAACAAACACTATAGCAGAACTGATTCTATGATCTATTCCCTGCATGAAAGTCAATGTCCCAGGCAAAGCCTGATTTTCAGAGACACATTTTATAAACTCAAAAATTGCAATAGGTCCTCAAGTTCCCTCCTAACACCCATGAAGTGCCCATTGGCTTCCAAATACGGGTGAGGGAGGGAGGGTGAAGTTTTCCTAGAAAGTCTTATCTTAAAGGACCATCTGTTAATATTCAAAATGGCCTGTATTCATTGTCAGCATCCCATACAAATCTTTAGAAACCCTTGATTAGATTAAATTATTGATTAGAGAAAGACACATGTTCTTTAACAGTCTCCATGTATTTTTCCACATAGGACTATAAATTATCATATTTGTGCTAACTTTTTAGCAGGGCAAAAAAGGAACACAGAAAGAAAAGGCGCTATGAAGGTACAGGTATATGACTATGCAAAGCCATTGTGTTCGCAAGAGCTTGGGCTCTCAGGAACCGATGGTGCATATCTCTTCCCAGTTCAGGCATCATGGTGGCAGCCTGAAATTGGCTATGGTGAGAGTAGCTACAATGCAGAAACTGGCAAATGCTACAAAGCTGAGATGTTTCTGTTCCTGGGAGAGCAGACGGTTAAAGTTGAGTCAGCACATCTGTGATTTCAAAGTTGCTTTTTCTTCTGAAATAGCCAACGCAGAGTAATAATGTTTACCTGTTTTAAATTTCTCCATGAGGAAAGAATCCATGAGTTCCACTAAGAGATATGTTAAATCTCTCAGTCAGGAAATTTAATTCTAAATTTGATTTCACTTGCTTCTTTGCTGTAACTAGAGAATGAATGTCCTGTTTTATTTTATTTTATTTTATTTTATTTTGAGATGGAGTTTCACTCTTGTTGCTCAGGCTGGAGTGCAATGGCATGATCTCAGCTCACTGCAACCTCCGCCTCCTGGGTTCAAGTGATTCTCCTGTCTCAGCCTCCTGAGTAGCTGGGATTACAGGCATGCGCCACCACACCCGGCTAATTTTGTATTTTTAGTAGAGACGGGGTTTCTCCATGGTCAGGCTGGTCTCGAACTCCCGACCTCAGGTGATACTCCCTGCCGCAGCCTCCCAAAGTGCTGGCATTACAGGTGTGAGTCATCGCACCTGGCCTGTTTTTTTTTTTTTTTTTTTTTTAAATCTTATGCATGCACAAAAGATATATAAAAAATTCCTCCCCCATCTGACCCTAATTTTCCCTAAGTTTGTCTTGATTTTGTTGCAAAGAGAGTGCACTGTTTTCTTTTGTATTTGCATAAGAAACAATTATAACAAACTTACCAGTGGCTTTTGATTTTGTTTTAATGAGAGTCATGCCTAAACATGAAAAGCAAAATATTCTTGCCTAAATCCCAGATTACTGACTATGATGTCTTTATCTCTATAGCTGACACCTTTATATGAGCTGGTAAAGGAAGTACCTTGTGCCTCTGTGAAAAAATTATACCTGAAACGGGCTCTTGAAGAGTATCTGGATGAATTTGACCCCTGTCATTGCCGACCTTGTCAAAATGGTGGTTTGGCTACTGTTGAGGGGACCCATTGTCTGTGCCATTGCAAACCATACACATTTGGTGCGGCGTGTGAGCAAGGAGTCCTCGTAGGGAATCAAGCAGGTCAGTGGGGTGAATTTTCTCTAGTCACCCTGTACACATTGAAAGGGAATTACCCTGTTTCTCTGCTCCTTGAGATGCTTCTTTGTGTATGAAGAGATGAAGTCTCAGATGAATTTAGAATCCTCCTTCCCTTTCCTTCTTCCAGATTATAGCTACTGTGGTTAAGCCTCTTTGCTGTTATCTCTATTTATCCAACTGAACTAACAGCCCTACTGTACCCTCCACTTCCCATTCTCTATTAGAATAGAGTTATGATTAAAACACCTTTATCGTCTGTAATTATCTCAATAAAGTTTTGCTGTAGCAAAGGTCTGTGGAGCTTGTATATTTGCATTGCCTAATCTTTCTGATGGCATGCTCTTTGAAACATTTCTATTTCTATTCTGTATGATGTACTATCAATCACTCACAAATATTTGTTGAACATCTGCTGTGTGCTCTACAGTGTATATGGTGCTTCAAGCGCTTAGTACAGGGCTATGTGAAATTGACTTTATGAGTAGTCAAAGTATGACTACAATCTATATACTTTTGTTTCTATATTTATTTACATGTCTGTCTCTTCTAGAACGCTCATTACTTAAGGTCAGGGCTGTTTGATTCCTCTCTTTATTCCCAGAGCTTGACAAAAGGCTTGATTCATGGAAGTCACTAAATGAACAATAAACGAATAAATATAAGACTAAACTATAGAGGCTTATATACAAGCATTACAAAGGCATCCTTTTCCCCAAATGTCTCTCCAAGTGGCTTGTTCTGGTAATTAAAATTCTATGACTGTGATTCATTCCTTTGTGGCTTGGATTTCCCCTTATCTGTTAAAATGGAAGCACCCTCTCCTGCTGTCTAATTAAATAGAATGGTAACATTTCCTGCCCACCTCCATTCACTGTTGTGAGAAGTAAATAAATGATACAATGTACGTAAAAGTGCTTTGAAACAGTTGTAAAATAATCAACAAATTAAGGATATTATTGCAAGAGGTTCACTAATGCAACCTTAATATGGACATTCCTAGTCTGCATGTAGAACCATTCTGAACATTGTAGAAAAACCTCAATGAAGAGTGAAGGTAATCAATATCCAGAATGATCTCTTCCTCCAATTAACTTGTTAGCAGGAAGCATAGCACTAAGTTCCCAAGCCCTCTTTAAGAACTTATTGATCAACCTCTTTCTCATCTTGCAGGAGGGGTTGATGGAGGTTGGAGTTGCTGGTCCTCTTGGAGCTCCTGTGTCCAAGGGAAGAAAACAAGGAGCCGAGAATGCAATAACCCACCTCCCAGTGGGGGTGGGAGATCCTGCATTGGAGAAACAACAGAAAGCACACAATGCGAAGATGAGGAGCTGGAGCACTTGAGGTAATGGAGACCCGACCCCCTGGCAGTCGCGTAGAACACAGTGCCCTCTGCAGTTAGCGTGGAACACATGATCACTGCTGTAGAGATTTAGAAGTTAAATGGCTATTTTTACCAGGGACTGCTTTGTCCCTTAGCACTAAGGTGAGTTGAAGGAGCTTGCTCTGTGTGCTTCAGGTTTTCCTGAAACAAGTGTTACAAAAGACTGGGTAATTGGGAGTAGTCCTGCTGAGTGGATACGATCATTTTCATTTGTTTTGGCCACCTACTTGCTATGTGACCTTGGGCAAGTTACTGGCCACATCTCTAAAATTAGCATGATAATAGCAGGAAAACTGATACTAAGATTATCTGTTTATTGTTATTGTCAGAATTAAATGAGATTAAGCACCCAAAGTGATTACTAAGCATTCATTAAAGTTTGTATTACTTTTCAGATATACCATTCTTACTCATTTATTTTTTGGATTAAGCATAGAGCCAGTTGCCTGAGATGGAGAATATCTTGGTGGGTGAACCCAGTAGCCTGGCACTAACTTCCCATTTGTCAGGACTCTGCAAAAGCCGTCTCAAAAATGCTCAGTTGATGAATCATAGCCCTGGGTCAGAATTCTTTATGCCACACTACTGTTTTACATTGTCCTTAGTAATTTTTGCTGACTGGACTTGGCAAAATGTTCTAGTAAGATAATTTGAAGGTCATGTGACTTGAAGAAAGAGATGAGGTGCTTGGGTATCTGGTAGAAGCATAGGGTGAATAAAGGAAAAAGAATAAGGTGGGAAGCCTTATTCCTAAATCTTTGGTGCCTTGTAATCTGGCATTAATCAGTATCTCTTGACTGAGGAAGCTGGCAAGCATGTGAATTATGGTGGGAAGAGGATGCTGGCTGCTGTGCACATGTTTCTGGGAGGATGAGGGTCTGGGAGGAGATCTCTGAGAGGTTGCATTTTTCCTGCTTTTTGACATAAAGCTAGGAGGAGAGGTACATCCTAAGAAAGGCATTGAAGAGGTTTTTCACTCTTGGTGCTCAGGGGAGGGGAAGTATCATCTTTCTCAGTACGAATAGGAAAATTAAACTTGCCACAGTTTCCTCAAAGTATGGCAAGATTATAAGGAACTCAGATGAGAAGGAGGCCACACTCCCAGGCTATTTGTACTGCTTTCTCTCAGATTTTGTGTCTCTGGAGTGGAGATAATATTAGTGTTATTTTGACCTTAGAGGCAGTCTTGAAAACCATTGTTTAATGACGGATGTCATCATTATCATTATCTTTATTACGGGCTCCCCCAGGAGATGCTCATAGTAATGGTAAAGTGTCAGGATTGGCACTTGTGGGATGATATTAGGACTTCTGTTCTCTCATCTTCCTTTTAGGTTTAAGATTCTTACTCCAAGCCTTACTTAAACTTGCTTTCACCAAATAATGTGCTTTCAGTTATACACGTTCAGAAAAAAATGTAGACACTAAGATTTCCTATTTCTCTATTGCCTTGTGAGAGGTAGAAGGTGCACAATTGTAGGAGCCTGACTGACTAGATGTAAATCCAGCTCTGGTATTTATTAGTTCATAATCTTGGACAAGTTATTTGAACTTTCTGTGCCATTGTTTTTTCCATGTATCTCATGGTGTTGCTGTATGAATTGAGATAATGCACATATGCAGAGCAACTGCCATGGTGCCTGACACATAGTAAATGCTTAGTAAAAGGTAGTTATAATTTTGTGTTACCTCTCTTTTGGGGTCACTAACCTAATTACCTTCTTTTTTTTTTTTTTTTTTTGAGATGGAGTCTCACTCTGTCACCCAGGCGGGAGTACACTGGTGGGATCTCAGCTCGCTGCAATCTCCGCCTCCCAAGCTCAGGAGATTCTCCTGCCTCAGCCTCCTAAGTAGCTGGGATTACAGATGTGCACCACTGTGCCCAGCTAATTTTTGTAGTTTTAGTAGAGATGGAGTTTCACCTTGTTGGCCAGGCTGGTCTGGGAACTCCCGACCTCAGGCTATCTGCCTGCCCTGTCCTCCCAAAGTGCTGGGATTACAGGTGTGAGCTGTCACGTCTTGCCCAATACAGAATTATTTTCAATACAGAATTTTTTCAATACAGAATTAATTCTGTATTAAATGAATTTCAGAACCAAATGGCAAGAGGAAAAGTAGGTTTTGAAACAGGTGACCTCTAGAAAGCACAAAGTAGTATGTTGGCCAAAGACTTTCTTTTTCTTTTCATTCTGTTTGTTTTTCATACTACTGACCTAGAAGCTATTTAAATCACTGTCTTTTGTTAGCTTGAGTTTATGTTTGAGTTTTCTACCACAGGATGTAAGCAGATATTTGGTTCTAAGAAAGACAAAAATATTACACCAATGTACTTAAATGAATGGAGTTCCTTCTGATACAAAGGAGAAATCCAGTGTAATGCAAAATAATTATTATACTGTGCAAATCAATCACATTAATTACATTTTTTTTTTCCTTCCAGGTTGCTTGAACCACATTGCTTTCCTTTGTCTTTGGTTCCAACAGAATTCTGTCCATCACCTCCTGCCTTGAAAGATGGATTTGTTCAAGTTGGTTATAAAAGATATTTTTTTCCTTTATAATGCTCTAACTTCTCTCTCTCTGCTGAGCCCATAACCTATTTTCTTCCTCCATGGTGAAGCCATGCCAAAAATATTTTATATGTGCATTTTAGTTTTAGCGGTGAGGGTTTTAGTGTGTGACTTTTTTTCTTTGGCCCAAGGTGATTTGAATTCTGCAGAAGGCAGTGTATCTTCTATGGTGTGGGAAATCAATACTGCCACCCAGTGAATCAAAAATGTCATCATGCCAGAGGGCTACTAAACATTGCCACCCTAAACACTGCCACCCTAAACACCAAACTCAAATCTACAAGCTTGCTCTTTAACTCACAGAACTTCTCTTATTTTTGCCACTGACTTTTTTTTTTCCCCTCATAACTGTAGGCCCTGGGATGAAGTATTAGGTTTATTCCAGGAGTCAATAAGATAGTTAGCTAGTGTCTAGTGAGATATGGATCATTCTACTTGGAGCAATTGAACTTTCCTGTTCAGGAAAGAAGAGTAGTCATCTGCCATTTGTCATTCTAGGGACTTTTGTTGTTCTTGGCTTTTGGGGCATTTTAGTTAATGCTGCTCTCAGTCTTTATGACGAGGCTTTGGCCTGAAGCCCCAGTGGTGCCTCTTCATGGCTCACACAGGATGTTGTTCATGAGGACTCTCTCCATGTTACCAGCGCTGCTTTCCTCACAAGGGATTTTACTTTTCAAACCCCAGGCCCTTGAACATGCATTCACTGAAAATTTACTGAGGTTTCCCCAAACGTAGGCACTCTTGGGAGATGAAAGTTGTGTGTTCACGCACGTGTGTGTGTGTTTGTGGAGAGAGAGAGAAAAAAAAAATCAACCTAGCATCTCTACCACCCATTCTGTCCTACCACAGTCACCATAATTCATGGAGTTCCTGAATGGAACATATGCTCAGAGAATAGGCCAAGCAAACTCATGCATGTTAGCAAAGCATGAGGCTGCTGTCCCCAACTGCAGTGCGTGTGGTGTTGTTTTAGGGGCCAGGAGTCCCAAATATTGCTCTATGGACTGGCTGCATTCGAATTACTCAGGGAACTTACAACTAGAGATGGCTCTTTCTCCCTTGTCCTCCACGTTTTCTGATTTGATAGGTTGGGAGTACAGCCTAAGAGTCTAGTTTGTAATTTCTACAAGTGATTATGATATACAGCCGCGTTTGTGCACTGTTGAATCAGACTTCCTCATATGAAAGTTTTTGTTTTGTTTTGTTTTTGCAAGGTGGAGGAAGGAATAGGATCATGAGTCGAAACAGAACATGTGCTCCTCCCCATTTCCCTCAAACCTCAGCATCAGCCTGGCCCATTCTGTTTCCTACTAACTTCCATGATAGAGCCAGAGTGGGCCAGGAAGCACATACTGACAATGGGAAGGAGATACCAGGAAATCTTGTTCTAATCCCTAGAGCAGAGCTGGTCAAGGCCTGAACTCCAAGCCCTCTCCCAGGCTTGAGTTTTTCACCATCCCCTTGGGTGGAAGAGAATGAGAAGGGTAAGGAAAGAGAGACCCTGAGTGAGTGTGATTACCCTTCATCCACCCCCAGGCTCAGACTTCAAATTCCTCCTTGCTTCACCATGAAAGCTCGCTTCCTGCCATTATAGGTTAGTGAAATGTTCTTGAATCTGACCCAGCCCCAGCAGCATTCCATACATATGGTGTGGAGTAGGGGGGTAAGATGGGAGAAGATCAACATTATGCTTCCCCTAAAAGTTATCAGCAAGAAACTTAAACTTTCATGAACATACTAATAGGATTGGAAAATTTCTGGGTGTTCATGCTGACATTTTGTAGGCAGTATGGCAGTATTGCCAATGAACAGCTCATAATACCTTTTTTTTTTTTTTTTTTTTTAGAGAGAGAGAGACAGAGTCTTGCTCTGTCACACAGGCTGGCATGCAGTGGCACTATCTCGCCTCACTGCAACCTCCGTCCCCCAGGTTCAAGTGATTCTCATGTCTCAGCCTCCTGAGTAGCTGGGACTACAGGCATGCACCACCATGCCCTGCTAATTTTTGTATTTTTATTAGATACAGGGTTTCACTATGTTGGCCAGGCTGGTCTGGAACTCCTGACCTCAGCTGATCCACCTGCCTTGGCCTCCCAAAGGGCTAGAATTACAGGCATGAGACACCATGCCCGGCCTGGTAATACCTTAATATGAAGAGTTGACTGACAAAGATGTTCTCCAAATCTAATAAAGAACTGATTTTTCCTAAAAGTTAAAGGAAAAGAAATTATTTGGACAGAGTCTAAATAATTTTAATAGAATGTAATTTTAGTAGAATGCTTAGTATAGTCCTTGGTATTTTGGGAGCAATCAATACATTATAGACAGTGGTATAAATAGTTTTATTTCAATTATAGTGTTATTGACTATATAGGGGAAAATGTTTTTATAGATACTTTTCTGAATCAGTTAATTAAATGTAGCTTGCCTGATGATTATTATTTATAGACCAAATATATGTAAAGAAACCTTTTGTTAATGCAAAATAGACAAACTCTTTCCTTTTCCATCTTTTGCTTTTGTTTAGGATGAAGGTACAATGTTTCCTGTGGGGAAAAATGTAGTGTACACTTGCAATGAAGGATACTCTCTTATTGGAAACCCAGTGGCCAGATGTGGAGAAGATTTACAGTGGCTTGTTGGGGAAATGCATTGTCAGAGTGAGTGGCGTCAGTTGTATACAATTTAAGATAAGAAAATTACGTGGAAGAGAATGAATCAAGATAAATGACACTCACCATATGGCCCATGTGTTGGCCTTCCTTTCCTGTAAGACTGATATGATCCTGTTCAAGTTTTAGGAGCGACTTGAATAAGCCCTCCACCTTCTCTAGTTGGTAATGTTCCCATTCAGTGAGGTCAATTTCATTGCAATTTAAAACTGTCTGGTGCAAATTAGAATAGGCCAGGGAATTCTCTTTAGATGAAGACCATTAGGATATTCTTTAGAGTTCAGTTACTTAGGATGTACCACAATCAATCAACTTTTTTAAATGCTTTGCATCCTATTCTGTTCGGATAGAGGCATCTGAATAATAGCTTCTGCATGCCGCACCACCCTGAAACTACTCTGGCTTCCATCTCTCTTGCAATATAAGTTTGTTCAGCAAATGAATAGGCCGAGCTGCAGGGATACATTTTTCCTAAATCAGTTGCTCTGTGCTATATGAGGAAAGTCCTAGTGTACACACACACACACACACACACACACACACACACACACACACACACACACATATATATATTTCTCCCTTTGGGAATATACCTATTGTGAAATTTCTCAGTAATTGGGTATTCATACTTTGGGTATACATACATTTAGATTTGGTGGAGGCTGCCAGCCTTCCAAGTGGTTGTACTGATTTACACCTCTAGCATATCTGATAAGTCAAGATTGCTTTATGTCCTTACTAACACTTGATAGCATCAGACATAGTGGTGAGCGTATAGTGATATATATACATATATATTTTTGGAGACAGAGTCTCACTCTGTTGCCCAGGCTGGAGTGCAGTGGTGCCATCTTGGCTCACTGCAACCTCCACATCCTAGGTTCATGTGATTCTTGTGCCTCAGCCTCCTGAGTAGATGGGACTACAGGTGTGTGCCAACACACCCTGCTAATTTTTTGTATTTTTAGTAGAGACAGGGTTTCACCATGTTGGCCAGGCTGGTCTCGAAGTCCTGAACTCAGGCAGTCCACCCATCTTGGCCTCCCAGAGTGCTAGGATTATAGGTGCGAGCCACTGTGCCCGGCCTATTTTTATATTTTTTCTAATGACTAATAATGTTAAGCTTGTTTTCATATGTTTGTTGGCCATTGGTTATATTCTTTGGAGAAACGGCTGTCCATGTCTTTTGTCCATTAAAAATAATTGGGTTGTCTGTCTTTTTCTTATTTTTTAATTTAATTTAATTTTTTATTTTAATTTTTTTTAATTTCCATAGGTTTTTGGGGAACAGATGGTGTTTGGTTACAGAGTAAGTTCTTTAGTGGTGATTGTGAGATTTTGGTGCACCCATCACTCAAGCAGTATACACTGCACCCAATTTGTAGTCTTTTATCCCTTACCCCCTTCCCACCCTTTCTCTCTGAGTCCCCAAAGTCCATTGCATCAGTCTTATGCCTTTGCATCCTCATAGCTTAGCTCCCACTTGTGAGTGAGAACATGCAATGTTTGGTTTTCTTTCTTTCTTTTTTTGTTTTTTGAGATGGAGTCTCTCTCTGTTGCCCAAGCTGGAGTGCAGTGGCACGATCTCAGCTCACTGCAACCTCTGCCTCCTGGGTTCAAGCATTCAAGCAATTCTCCTGCCTCAGCCTCCTGAGTAGCTGGGACTACAGGTGCACACCGCCACGACCGGCTAACTTTTGTATTTTTAGTAGAGATGGGGTTTCATTATGTTGGCCAGGATGATCTTGAACTCCTGACCTCATGATCTGCCTGCCTCGGCCTCCCAAAGTGCTGGGATTACAGGTATGAGCTACCGCGCCTGGCACAATATTTGGTTTTCAATTCCTGAGTTACTTCACTTAGAATAATAGTCTCCAGTCTCATCCAGGTTGCTGAGAATGCCATTAATTAATTCCTTTTTATGGCTGAGTAGTAATCTGTCGTATATATATACCACAGTTTCTTTATCCACTCGTTCATTGACTGATGGGCATTGTCTTTTACTTATTAATCTCTCTCTCTCTTTTTCTCTTGGAATCCTTAAGCAGAAACAAATGAAATAGAATATGACTATGAATATTTGCTAGATGGGAGTAATAAAGCCAAAAGTTTGTTCTTTGAAAAGATTAATAAGAAACTTCTACTTGAAGGACTTCTTTTCCTTTATTGTGAATCTACTGATGAAATGTCTGTCTTTTACCTTGACTTTTCAAACAATTTTTTTTTTTTTTTGAGACAGAGTCTTGCTTATCGCCAGGCTGGAGTGCAGTGGCGTGATCTCGCCTCACTACAACCTCCGCCTCTTGGGTTCAAGCGATTCTCCTGCCTCAGCCTCCTGAGTAGCTGGGTCAACAGGCGTGCACCACCATGCCCAGCTAATTTTTGTATTTTTAGTAGAGACGGGGTTTCACCATGTTGGCCAGGATGGTCTCCATCTCTTGACTTTGTGATCTGTCCGCCTTGGCCTCCCAAAGTGTTGAGATTACAGGCATGAACCACCGCACCTGGCCAGGATATTTTTATTAGGTAACATATTCTAAGCTAGCAATTATTTTTTATTTTACTTATTTATTTATTTATTTGAGACGGAGTTTCATTCTTGTCTCCCAGGCTGGATTGCAATGGCACGATCTTGGCTCCAATCTTCACACCGTATTTTGGCAGTTCATGTGCATACACTGCACAGACTATCACGTTCCCTTCTATACAGGGCTAAGCAATCTGACAAATGATAACTCTGTTTGTTACACAAAGTATCATCCTGTATTTGGGTGTGCTGTATTTATTTTTATCGTGTATCACCAAGCATTTCCAAACATAGTGATCAGTTTTACCCTCATGTCATCTTCTAAATTTCACTTAGTATCTTTTAAAATAGGCCTTCTTATTAACAACTTTAACAAACCCCATCCTGTGGAACAGAGACCTGCGTTTGTGGCTTGACAGCGACCTGCAGGCCCAGTAGTGCTGGGGTGGGAAAAGGGTATTATTAATTATTTTTTGCTTCTGGTTTTCTCCAGCAACTTTACTCTGATGTCTAGGTATAATTTTCTTTACATTTTTCTGGGCTTTTATTGAACCTGTGCTTTAAGTCTTTTGTCAGTTTTAGACCATTTCTTGACCATTATGTCCTAAAACATTGCTTCTGTCCCATTCTTGCTCACTTGTCCTTATGGGACACAAATTATACATTTTTTTGGACCATTATATTTTTTAACATCCTTTTTTTGTTTGTTTGTTTTCCATCTTTTCCCCCTCTGTTTCATTCTAAATATTTTCGTTTTCTTTTTCTTTTTCTTTTTCTTTTTTTTTATTTGAGATGGTTTGTTGTCCAGGCTGGAGTGCAGTGGTGTGATCTTGGCTCACTGCAACCTCCGCTTCCCAGGTTCAAACAATTCTCCTGGCTCAGCCTCCTGAGTAGCTAGAACTACAGGCATGCAGCACTGCATCTGGCTAATTTTTGTATTTTTAGTAAAGATGGGGTTTTGCCATGTTGTCCAGGCTGGTCTTGAACTCCTGACCTCAAGTGATCTGCCTGCCTGGGCCTCCCAAAGTGCTGGGACTACAGGCATGAGCCACCGCACCTGGCCTCATTCTAAATATTTTCAATTGACCTATCTTCCAATTTATTAATTATCTGTATATTTCTGTATAATCTCCTTTTAAGAAATCTATTATAGAGTTTTAAATTTTATCAAATTTATTTTTAAACTTAAAACAATTCTATATATATTTTATATATATATATATTTTTTTGAGACAGGTTTTACTCCTGTCACCCATGCTGAAGGCAGTGGTGCGATCTTGGCTCACTGTAATCTCTGCCTCCTGGGCTCAAGCAATTCTCCTGTCTCAGCCTCCTGAGTAGCTGGGATTATAGACGCTTGCCACAGTGCCCAGCTAATTTTTGTACTTTTTAGTAGAGACGGGGTTTCACCATGTTGCCCCGGCTGTTCTCAAACTCCTGAGCTCAAGTGATCCGCCTGCCTCAGTCTCCCAAAGTGCTGGGATTATAGGTGTGAGCCATCGTGCCTGGCTATTTTTCAACTTTAGAGGTTTCACTTGTCTACTTTTTTACGGCATAGTGAATTTTTAAATTAATAACTTCATTTTTAGAGCAGTTTTATACAAAAAACTGAGTAGAAATTACAGAGAGCTCCCATCTACTTCCTTACTTCCCGCCCAGTTTCCCCATTAAGTATTAACATCTTCCGTTAATGTGGTATGTTTATTATAATGAATGAGCCTATATTCTTACATTATTATATTTAAAAATATTAAAAATTTTTATTTAAAAATATAGTTGTTAAGTGATATTTTGATATGTGTAAACAGTGTGTAATAAGCAAATCAGAGTAAATAACATCAATTACTTCAAACATTTATGTTTACTGTTTTATATTTTCTAATTCTCTGTTGTAATTCTCCATCTTGTCATTTAAAAAAAATATTAATTTCAGTTGTTTCAGGGCCTGTATCTCTTAATTTCATTCTTTAGATAAGTCTGTTACTGTATGTTTCCATTGTTTTTTTTTGGTTGGAATTTGGTCAATTCTTGTCTTATTGAATGTTAAATTAGTTTTAATTGAATATCAGACTTTACGTATGAAAATTTAAAAATTGGATGATACTATCTTCCTCTAGAGAAGACTAACTTTTGTTTATGGCAACCAGTGAGGCTGGCTTATGTCTGGGTTATCTCTATTCCAAGGATGTGGCCATTAAGGGATTCCAACTGAAGGTATGGGCTTTCTATCTGGCCCCTTCTTTTTGACAGGACTAGACTCTAGTTTTTAAAACCCTGGTCCTGTGAGACTGCTAAAAGCTGTTTATCTTTTTAGCTTCTGAGCTACAGTTTTCTCCTCAGTTTAGCAGCCTTTCAGCATATTTTCTTTTCTTTTTTTTATTTACAAATACCTCAAGGAAAAATGTGTTACCAAATGTAAATGTAATCACCACATTAGACTTCCCTTCTCTCTGAAATCTTGGACTTTCAAACTTGCACTACCTTGTTAGTGCTCTGATTCTTTCAGAAATAGTTTTCCTTCTAATTTTGTACAGTCTTTCTATTTTTCTGTCTTGGTAGGAGATTTATTGTCAAAACAGCAAACTCATTAGAAACAAGCAAATTTAATACTAGATTATGAAGTTTTGGAAGGCATAAGATGTGACTTGTACCTTGCTGTGTCCCAAGCAGTACACAACATATTTGGCAAAATACAGGCACTCAAAAAATGCTGTGGATTTTTGTATGTATTCATGGAGTATTAGCTCAATTTTGCTACACTGATATATCTCATTGTGGTGAAGTCAAAGCCTTCAGTGCATCCATCAAATGCTGTTTTTGAATGAATAAATGAATGAATGGATTTCCTGATGACAATGCTGTAAAGATACAGCAATAGTTTGTAGAATATTGTCCAAAGTCCATTAGGGATATTAGCAAGATTTTTTTTTTAATCATGAATTCTGACTTGCTGTTTATACGATGCGTGTTTTTTCTTTTTCTCTGTTCTTCTTTGAAGTAAGCTATTTGAGCTAATGAATATAACTGAGTAAGAAAGAATACAGATGAAAAGTCAGGGAACACTGAACACTTTTATGTCTGCAAGTTTAAAGGTGGTGCTTTAGCTGGGTGTAGTGGCATGTGCCTGCGATCCCAATTACTCAGGAGGTTGAGTCAGGAGGATTGCTTGAGCCTAGGAGTTTTTAATTTTTTTTTAAATTTTACTTTAAGTTCTAGGATACATGTGCTGAATATGCAGGTTTGTTACATAGGTATACATGTGCTATGGTAGTTTGCGGCATCTATCAGCCCAACTTCTAGGTTTTAAGCCCAGCATGCATTAGGTATTTTTCCTAATGCTTTCCCTCCCGTTGCCCCCCATCCCCCGACAGGCCCCAGTGTATGATGTTCCACTCCCTGTGTCCATGTGTTCTCATTGTTCAGCTCCCACTTATGAGTGAGAACATGCATTTTCTGTTCCTGTGTTAGTTTGCTGAGGATGATGGTTTCCAGCTTCATCCATGTCTCTGCAAAGGACATTAACCCATTATAGCATTCCATGGTGTATATGTGCCATATTTTCTTTATCCAGTCTATCATTGATGGGCATTTGGGTTGGTTCCAAGTCTTTGCTATTGTAAGTAGTGCTGCAAGAAACATACATGTGCATGTGTCTTTACAGTAGAATGATTTATAATCCTTTGGGTATATACCCAGTAATGGGATTGCTGGGTCAAATGGTATTTCTGGTTCTAGATCCTTGAGGAATTGCCATACCGTCTTCCACAATGATTGAACTAGTTTACACTCCCACCAACAGTGTAAAAGCGTTCCTATTTCTCCACATCCTTGCCAGCATCTGTTCTTTCCAGACTTTTTAATGATCACCATTCTAACTGGCGTGAGATGGTATCTCATTGTGGTTTTGATTTGCATTTCTCTGGTGACCAGTGATGATGAGCATTTTTTCATGTGTTTGCTGGCTGCATAAATGTCTTCTTTTGAGAAATGTCTGTTCATATCCTTTGCCCACTTTTTGATGGGGTTGCTTGTTTTTTTCTTGTAAATTTGTTTAAGTTCCCTGTAGATTCTGGATATTAGCCCTTTGTCAGATAAATAGATTACAAACATCTTCTCCCATTCTGTAGGTTGCCTGTTTACTCTGATGATAGTTTCTTTTGCTGAGCAGAAGCTCTTTAGTTTAATTAGATCTCATTTGTCAATTTTGGCTTTTGTTGCAATTGCTTTTGGTGTTTTAGTCATGAAGTCTTTGCCCATGCCTATGTCCTGAATGGTATCGCATAGGTTTTCTTCTAGGGTTTTTATGGTTTTAGGTTTTACATTTAAGTCTTTAATCCATCTTGAGTTAATTTTTGTATAAGGTATAAGGAAGGGGTCCAGTTTCTGTTTTCTGCGTATGGCTTGCCAGTTTTCCCAGCACCATTTATTAAATAGGAAATCCTTTACCCATTGCTTGTTTGAGCCCAGGAATTTGAAGCTGTAGTAGACACTGATTAGACCTATGAATAGTCACTGCTCTCCAGCCTGGGCAACAAGAGAGACCCCTGTCCCTAAAAAATAAAAATAAATAAATAAATAAAAGTGGTGTTTTAATAATTTCAGATGGCAAAATATCTAACTGGATGAAAGTTAATGAAACTCTCCTGGTGGAACATCACTAGAGCACATAAATAAGTGACAGTTGTGAAAAGTTTCGTTTCAACAGTAGGCTGGGCATTAGGACTCTATTGGGGTTGTTCATTTTAAGTTGTCACATCGTTTTGAGGGGAGGGGTGGGAGAGGGGGAGCTGTTTTGGTTTTTAGTTATTCATGGGTCAATTACATGCCAGGCTCTGTGTGACATGTCTTTCAGTCCACACTAACAGTGAACTCATGTCTTCCTCCTTGTCCTCTAATATGAAAAAGCAGAACAAGTGTATCCGCATCACATAAGACTGTTTTAAAAAGATGGTTTAGGAGAGCAATGACCCTTATATTTTGCTCTCTTTTATCTTTAGAAATTGCCTGTGTTCTACCTGTACTGATGGATGGCATACAGAGTCACCCCCAAAAACCTTTCTACACAGTTGGTGAGAAGGTGACTGTTTCCTGTTCAGGTGGCATGTCCTTAGAAGGTCCTTCAGCATTTCTCTGTGGCTCCAGCCTTAAGTGGAGTCCTGAGATGAAGAATGCCCGCTGTGTACAAAAAGGTGAGTGGCTCCCATGTCTATCCAAGGACACTTGTACCCAGGGAAGTGAGAGTCCTTGTGGCGACCTTCATGGTACTGCATCACCATAGCTGTGAGTCATTCCCTCCATTCTTGCTCCCTAAGATGGGGTCAGTTTGTAGACTGAGTAACAGATTTTCTTCACATGGCACAGAAAGACTCATGAAAGCAAGGAAAGGCAAGGATAGCCTGGTGATTCTGAAACTTTTAACTTAAATCCTCCTTTTGAAAGATTAGCTTTATATCTGTTACGGTGCCAAGACAATAAAGGATTTTTAAAACCTGTTTTTTTTTTGTTTGTTTGTTTCCTCTTGATTTTTTCCCCTGCATTTTTCCTAAGTACAGAGTTGAGATCATAATTTATTTAAAGTTCTGTATGTTTCATTTTTGGGCTTTCAAAGAGTTTATCAGTATTTCTGAAATTGAAAATTTAGAAAGCATTTTCATTTAACACTTTAAAGCAGACATTATTGAAGGAAAAGTGTTGTGATTTATGAAATTGTTCTTAATGTGGAAACCCAAAAATCCAGTATTTTAACACCAAGAAAATTAAAATGGTCTTTTAAGAACCTAAGGTAGAAAGGATTTAGAAAGCCAAATTATTTCTTTTTAGAGGTAATTTTAGATGAGATAGATTTGTTTGAAAATAACCTCTTATTTATTCTTTGTTTACATTTTTTAAATAAATGGAAAATATTGTATTTGTAACAAAAATAAGAATGAAGAAAAACTCACTTGCATACTATTTTATGTGGTATTATCTCTCTAGTATGTGATTTTTAATTAAACGCTGAAATTTATTTTTAATAGTGAGGATGAGGTACCAGATTTCATAGGTGATGGTGTGAGGTAAATTAGATGTTTCTAACTAAGTTCTCCATGCAACAGTATGGAGCACTCAGATACTGATGGTAGATATGGGCTGTGATGTTAAGTGGATGAGAGGCAGAACAATGAGCAAGACGCATGTCCTTGGAGTGCCCTCCCTGCCTGTCCTGATGTGCTCTTAAGTTATCAAAGCTCCATCTCAGAGGACAGTTGTTTTGTGTTCTGTAAACACTGAAGTATAAACATGAGTTTGCTTGGAATATTTAAAGTAATGGACCGGTACTTATAATTCTAAAAATGAAAGAGAACAATATACAGTTGGTGAGGTTGCACTTTTGTTCCAAATGAGATTGTAGACTAGTCTGTCTAAAATGCTACTTCAGCTATTTTACAGCACAGTTTGGTATGAAGTTTCATTTACCCAGTAGAAAATTCTATTAAAGTGGGTTTTAATTAAGGATGTTTTTCAGATCTGTGTGTTTTTCTGAAGATGTGAATAACAGTAACTACTCCTAAGCCTATAACAAACAAAAAAATCCAAGACTTACCAGCTTCCAAAGTTGATGTTTTAAAATGTTGGCTGTTCTAGTATTTAGTCTTTTTTTTATTGTAGTAAAACATACATAACATAACACTTACCATTTTATCCATTTTTAAATGTATGGTTCAGTGGCATTAAGTAATTCTCATTGTTGTGCAACCATCACCACATTTTTTTTCATCTTTCCAAACTGAAGCTCTATATCCATTAAACATTAATTCCTCACTTTCCCCTACTGTCCCTGTAGTTAGTCTTGATGGGAATAAATTTGCTTTTAAAATAGCAAAAGCACATACTTTCAGTGGGCCTTAAGAGTGTGTTTATTTGGTTAACCAAGCTGTAAAGGCAACAAAGCTATGTTTTTCCTAAATGCAAAAATTCGTTGGGCTAGTTAATTCTATCTTTTTTTTTTTCACAAAGACATTATAATAATTTTTTTTTTTTTTTTTTTTTGAGACGGAGTCTCGTTCTGTCGCCCAGGCTGGAGTGCAGTGGCACAATCTCGGTTCACTGCAAGTTCTGCCCCCTGGGTTCACACCATTCTCCTGCCTCAGCCTCCTGAGTAGCTGGGACTACAGGCGCTCGCCACCATGCCCAACTATTTTTTTTTGTATTTTTAGTAGAGACGGGGTTTCACCATGTTAGTCAGGATGGTCTCGATCTCCTGACCTCGTGATTGCCCGCCTCGGCCTCCCAAAGTGCTGGGATTACAGGCATGAGCCACTGTGCCCGGCTTGACATTATAATAATTTAAGCAAACTTTTAAAATCTAAAATTTCAGGGTTTGTCCTAAAGTAAATTTTTAACCACAGTGCAGAACTAATTTACATGGCTTGATCATTGACCTTAAGTTTTGGTACATCTAGGTTAAGGCTTCTCAACCTCAACTCTATTGGAATTTTACGTCTGATAATTCTTTGCTATGGGAGCCTCTTCTGTGCATTGCAGGGTGTTTAGCAGCATCCCTGGTCTCTACCCAACAGTAGCATCCTCCTATGCTAATAACATTCTGCAGCTGTAAAAACCAAAGATGTCTCTAGTGATTTCCAGATGTCTCCTGGGGGACAAAACTGCCCCGGTTAAGAAGCACTGATGTAGATAATACCATTTTTAAAAAATTTCATTTTGGAATAATTTTAGATTTCAGCAAAGTCACAGATATAATTTCTACACACCCTTCAACCATCTTCCTTAATATTAACATCTTACATAACACAACTTGGTTAAAACTAAAAAATTAATATTAGTACAATGCTATTGACTAAACTATACACTTTATTCAAATATCTCCTGTTTTACCACTAATGTCTCTTTTATGTTCTAGGGTCCAGTTCAGGGTACTACGTTGCATTTAGGATAATACCATTTTAAAGAGAAGTGTTTTTTTTTTTCTTTTTTTTTTTTTTTTGAGACAAGGTCTCGCTTGCCCAGGCTGGCTGGAGTGCAACGGCGCAATCTTGGTTCACTGCAACGTCCACCTCCCGGGCTCAAGCGATTCTCCTGCCTCAGCCTCCTGAGTAGCTGAGATTACAGGCACGTGCCACCACGCCCGGCTAATTTTTGTATTTTTAGTAGAGACAGGGCTTCACCATGTTGGCCAGGCTTGTCGCGAACTCCTGACCTCAAGTGATCCGCCTGCCTCGGCCTCCCAAAGTGCTGAGATTACAGGCGTGAGCCACCGCGCCCAGTCAAGAGAAGTGTTTTAATAATGAATCTTGTTATTGAGACTGCTGACCATGGCAGGCATACTTCACATTGCTACCATTTTTACAGGTTTATGAATGTTCACAAGATTGTAATGTCATGTCCAAGGTTCTTGAATTTTCCAAAGTAAGGAAGTATTCCATAGTTTGTGTATTCGTAAAAACATACTCTTCAGATAAACTACCTTTATAGATGTAGTAAATGACTATCTAGTTTTATGATGCAAAAGTGTATGGCAATGAAGTTCATTGTAATAAAGCTGTTAGGAGGTGAAAAAAGTCAGGATGTTTTTAGATCATTCCCATTACAATCAGGGATAGCTGAGGGGATGGCAGTCACATTATGCTCTTGTAAGCTGGACCACGGTGTTTACCTGACAAAATTGAAATGATGACTGAATTGTCAGTTTTTGTAAAACACAAAGTTATAGAAAGAATTTTATTAATGTAAGGACCTCCAGACATTTATTCACTGTTGAGGGAGACCACTTAGACATTCATATGTAAGATGTTATTGTAGATCTAGGCATACCAGGGAGTTCTCCATGTATAAGTCAAGTGATGTTGCTGCTTTCTGCCTCATTATGGGCACAGCAGGCAGAATGCAGTTCAAACAACAAACAGTTTATAAGCACCAGCTTCTTGAAAGGGAGCCACTTTATTGTCCTTGGATTCAGACCAATGTAGAATTAAATGCTGCCTGGGCCAGTTTGTTAAATGTATGAAGCAGCACCAACTTCCTAACTTTTTTTACTCTTAATTTTCTGATTTCTTAGGTGGGCATTTGTTAGGGAGGCATAAATATCACAATGTATAAAAAGTGCATGACAAATATAAATGTTCACGAGATGGTAGCTATTACTACCAATGCAGTTATTTGTAATGTGGCTCTAGAAACTCTCTATAGCTTGTAAAATGTATCACAGCTTGATTATTATTCCTATTGTTACTGTGCAAACGCATTGCAGTTTGAGAATACTACAATTCTGGTCCAGCAATTCAAATAATACCTTGTTTACTATGAAGAAGCTTTTCTCCTAACGACCACATCTCCCTTATCCTTTTTTTAGAAAATCCATTAACACAGGCAGTGCCTAAATGTCAGCGCTGGGAGAAACTGCAGAATTCAAGATGTGTTTGTAAAATGCCCTACGAATGTGTGTAAGTGCCACCTTTGCTCACTTCTCCGTTTTATTTTATTAATGATATGCGATAATTTCTTAGATGCTAGTGTCTGTTGGATGGAAGGTGTAGCTTACCAAGAGTTAAGGGTCTTTGTCTGCATTTTGATGTGGTCCATCTGCTGCCTGTTATTTGCCTGGGTCACTAGGGCTGACAGCCATGGCATTGAGCAGTGTTCTAATCTGGCTAGTGGAGAAGGCTGCAGGACTACTCGAGCTCTGCTTGTTTTATATATAAAATGGAGCAAAATGGCAAAACTGTCAGCTGAGGATTTAGAACTTTAGAGGATTAGAGGATTAAAACTGAATTCCTTTGGCACATAAACTCTTAAAGCAATACTGATGGGGAAACAGCAGCTGCTTTTGATTCTTGAAGCATCTCCTCTAGATTTGCATGGTTAAGAATGCCACCAACTTGAAATCATTCCATTGTAGAAGGAGATCTCTGAAGTAGTTAATAGATGTCTGTGTCATGGTCCTAGTAGGATAGAGATGGCGCAACTAAATTAGGACAAGAAAAGTTTTATTAGTAGGAATATTTACAAAAATGTGAACAGAGGAAAGGAAACTACAAGTCCCATGGCAGTATTCCTAGACTGCTAACAGCTTGACCAATATAGCCATACCCAGGTCCAAGGAGTAAGGAGAGGGGCATTCAGGAAAAACTGGAGACAGAGAGGGCTGTGTGGAGATGGCCCTGAGGAGGAGCTGACACTCTCATTTTAGGGACCTCAGAGATCCCACAGGCATGAGCCGGGGGCATAAACACCTCAACTGCACTCTCTTTTCTGCCTTGAGTCTCCTGCTAGTCAGTGCTCACCATTGATCAAACCAACTGAAGCTAGAGGCCGAGGAAGTCCACGATGTGGCCCATACATGTCAGCCTCCCAGGCAGGTGGAGAAGAGTGGAAAGTGGATCTGGGGAGGAAATAAGAAATATCCAGCCCCTAGACTTAGTGGCCATTTTTAAAATTAAGAACCAACACATGATCCGGTGCGGTGGCTCACGCCTGCACTCCCAGCACTTTGGGAGGCCAAGGTGGGCCAATTGCTTGAGCTCCGGAGTTCAAGACCAGCCTGGGCAACATGGTGAAACCCCTTCTGTACAAAAAATACAAAAATTAGCTGGGTGTGGTGGCGCACTCCTGCAGTCCCAGCTACTCAGGAGACTGAGGTGGGAGGATTGCTTGAGGCCAGGGAGGTTGAGGCTTCAGTGAGCCATACTCATGCCACTGCACTCCAGCTTGGGTGACAGAGCCAGACCCTATCTCAAAAAGAAAAAAAAAAAAGAACCAAAACATTAATTACTTGGTTTTCAATGATTTTGGTTATCAAAACCGATATCCAACTTCTTGAAGCTACAATGGGTAATTGTTATTGTATATAGTAATTTCTGGTGTGAAGAAGAATATAAATAACTAAATGGCATGATGGAAATGGTGGTCAGTCTAGATACGTTCTGATTCTAATATTCTGACTTTGCTGCTAATCTTTAATAATTATTGTTTATTTTGAGTCATTTTCATCCTCTTTCCAACTTCCCCACTTCATTTAGTTTATCTGCAGCTCGTTGTTAATAGTTACGGTATAAATTTCCATGTCATTCCATGGTCTCAGATACTGGCAACAAAGTGGTATTGTAAGGTCTTTACCCTTTCAGCTGTTCTAAGTAGTTCTATTTAAAGTTTCAATAAACAGATGAAAAGATAGATTCAAAACAACAGGATTTGTTTCTGTTTTATAAATAACTCCAAGTAAATTTAGCTTTTGGTAGAAAAGAAAATATTAGAACTAAATAAAGTGTGTGAATATAGACTCTTTCTGACTCCATCTGGTATACAAAAATTCTCTGTTGTCTAAGGTTTCAGTGACAGTATTGCCCTCCTTGTCTATCAGCGTTCAGAAATGTGGAGTTTTTTGACAGTGACATTTCTAAATAGCTATTTTTTTCCCACTATTTTAGCACCAATGCTTATGAAAAAGGTAACACATTTTATGGAAATATTTCTTTTTTTTTTTTGGGAAACAGTTTCATTCAGTCATCCAGGCTGGAGTGCAGTAGTGCAGTCTCGGCTCACTGCAACCTCTGCCTCCTGGGTTCAAGTGATTCTCGTGCTTCAGCCTCCGGAGTAGCTGGGATTACAGGTGTGTGCCACCACGCCAACTAATTTTTATATGCTTAGTAGAGATGGGGTTTCGCCATGTTGGCCATCCTGGTCTTGAACTCCTGACCTCAAATGATACACCTGTGTCAGCCTCCCAAAGCACTGGGATTACAGGCGCCCAATCTTATGGAAATATTTTAAAACTATTTTGTAAACATAGATACTTTTAAAAGTAGCATTGAAAAATACAGTTTCATCTTCCCGTGATGATTTAGGGTCATCCATTTTTGGACGATGCAGTTTTATGGACATGAACTCTTGGCTGTTGGGCTGGCTGGGATGAGCTCATTTCTCCTGCAGTTAATGGTCCCATTTGACTATGATCACATTGAATGCTTGGTCTCCACCGGCTTTCTGTCTCCTTCTTTGTCAGCTGTTGTTAGCAGACCTTGCCTTCTCATCTAATTTGCTGTACCTGATCTGTTCTAGATGGAACTAGATCAACACTAGATATCTACACTTAGAAAAATTGTGAGCAAATAAAAAGTAAATACAAATATGTTCATTTTGAAGACCTAAGTGAGTTGGACCTAGGAATGAAGGGGATTTGAGTTTCCATCTTTTTTTTTTTTTTTTTTTTTTTTGCTGTGGGTGATAACATCTGGGGGCACTAAGCTCAGAGCATCTCTTTTCATTTCTCCTTCTCAGCTTTTACGAACAAAAATCTTGTAAATAATGTCATTAAAAATTCTTTTCAGACCTTCCTTGGATGTATGCGCTCGAGATGAGAGAAGCAAAAGGATACTGCCTCTGACAGTTTGCAAGATGCATGTTCTCCACTGTCAGGGTAGAAATTACACCCTTACTGGTAGGGACAGCTGCACTCTGCCTGCCTCAGCTGAGAAAGCTTGTGGTGCCTGCCCACTGTGGGGAAAATGTGATGGTAAGGGGCCTTTCATATTTGTAAGTATAAGAATGCTAAAGTCACAGTACTGAGGATTTTAAAAATGTGGTTTCTAGTTTAGCAGTAGGCTGAAGCAGACGCTTGAGGATATTAAAGACTCAGACTGATTTGACAGTGCACTGACCTCTCCTATACCCCTCACTGGAGAGGGGCACAGATCACAGACCTCAGAGGATAAGATTCCCACATTCCTGATGTGGAAATGTTCTCCTAAACAGGGGTGATTCCATGCCACCTTCATGAGTTTTACTCTGTCCTTGTATTATCCGTATTGTGTACTCGTTTTTTAAAAGTCTGACATAAAAATAAGTTTAAAATGAAAACTTTATATCATGTCCTTAAAAGGAGGTATCACTTGCCATAAAAACTAGGTAACTATAAAAGTTCTATGTAATGGAACTAAATAAAGTTGTGGACTCTAGCCAGATAGGGTCCAACATTGACTATGCTGTTTCTCTGTGAGTTTAGCAAGTGTTAGAGGGGTGTTAAAAACATACTGTCACCAAGCTGACACTTTCTTCTAGAAGTAATCAGACGGATTTGAAGAGAATAGAAGAAGAAGTTACTTTCTCACGTTGTGATTCAATATTTGCTAACACCATGTTTAAGTAGCACTTACAGTGATCTTGAACTCCCCCAAGAGCACGGCCAACCTCCCATGATTTGGGCAGTACTATGAAAGGGGAATGGCTGGGTCTCCAGAGCCAAGTCACTGTCTGGGCTTCCCTATCTGTAAATTTGGGAGCTGGACTCTATGACTTGTAAGGTCTCTGTTGGCTCTTCACTCTCTGCCCTCTTGGCCTGTACCCGCTGGCACCTGTCCCCTTACTCCCTCAAGGTTTGCAGCACAGACTGATGACATACATATGTGACTCTAGCCATGTCTGGGTCACTTTTGGTTAGGCAGTCACCACTGTCTGCTGGCTGACCTTGTTACTCATCTTTGGAAGACTCCTGGCTGGTGTATTCCAACCATGGACTTTCCATGCACAGACTCCTTGCCTCCCTAACTCATTTCTGGTTTGTTTTTTGGGATTTGTAGCCTTTTGCATGTCATGCTCTCTCTCAAAGCAAGTTAAGTTCTCTTTTTTCTCTCTCTCTTTGTTTGAGTCTTGACTTGGTTCTTTGTTGAGGGCTTCTTATTTGACCTCAATTGCTGGCTCATATGGACAGCAGCATGTATGTAGGAGATAGTTGAAGAGCTCTTGACTTGGATAAAACCACCCCATGTGGGTCTAACCAATATAAAGCCTGCTACCAACCTCAAAACCTATTTCTTTGGAGTGGAGCAAAATGCCCCAACTTCCTGGTCCTACTGCTTTTCCAGGGGATAATTTATTATATCATTCCAGGCAGGAGCTTCTGTAGCTCTTATCCCCACATTATTACTTTGGAGGTGATGTGCTTTGACTCCCCCACCTCCACAATGTACCATTAAGCCTCTTTCACTTACTTTTCCAGCTGAGAGCAGCAAATGTGTCTGCCGAGAAGCATCGGAGTGCGAGGAAGAAGGATTTAGCATTTGTGTGGAAGTGAACGGCAAGGAGCAGACGATGTCTGAGTGTGAGGCGGGCTCTCTGAGATGCAGAGGGCAGAGCATCTCCGTCACCAGCATAAGGCCTTGTGCTGCGGAAACCCAGTAGGCTCCTGGAGGCCCTGGTCGGCTTGCTTGGAATCCAGCAGGCAGCTGGGGCTGAGTGAAAACATCTGCACAACTGGGCACTGGACAGCTTTTCCTTCTCCTCCAGTGTCTACCTTCCTCCTCAACTCCCAGTCATCTGTATAAACACAATCCTTTGTTCTCCCAAATCTGAATCGAATTAGTCTTTTGCCTCCTTTTTAATGTCAGTAAGGATATGAACTTTTGCACAGGCTGGCTGCGTGTTCTTGAAATACGTGTTACCTTCTCTGGGCCTTGGTTTTTTAAAATCTGTAAAATTAGAGGATTGCGCTAGAGAAACCTGAATGCTTCATTCAGGCCTATCATTTATTAAGTATGATTGACACAGCCCATAGGCCAGAACACACTCTACAAAATGACTAGGATAACAGGAAGAATGTGATCTCCTGATTAGAGAGGTTGGTTTTCCTCAGTGGAACCAAATACAAAGAGGACTTGAACAAAAATGACAGATACAAACTATTTCTATCCTGAGTAGTAATCTCACACTTCATCCTGTAGAGTCAACCACTACAGATAGGAATTCCTTATTCTTCTTTTTCTTTTTTTTAAGACAGAGTCTCACTTTGTTGCCCAGGCTGGAGCGCAGTTGTGCGATCTCATCTCTCTGCAACCTCCGCTTCCTGGGTTCAAGCAATTCTTGTGCTTCAGCCTCCCAAGTAGCTGGGATTACAGGTGCCCGCCACCACGCCCAGCTAATTTTTGCATTTTTAGTAGATATGGGGTTTCACCACGTTGGCCACGCTCATCTCCAACTCCTGACCTCAGGTAATCCGCCCGCCTTGGCCTCCCAAAGTTCTGGGATTACAGACGTGAACCACCACGCCTGGCTGGAATACTTACTCTTGTCAGGAGATTGAACCACTAAAATGTCAGAGCAGAATTCATTATGCTGTGGTCACAGGGGCGTCTTGTCTGAGAACAAATACAATTCAGTCTTCTCTTTGGGGTTTTAGTATGTGTCAAGCATAGGACTGGAAGTTTGCCCCTCTTCTTTTTTCTTTTGAAAGAACATCAGTTCATGCCTGAGGCATGAGTGATTGTGCATTTGAGAATAGTTTTCCCTAATGTGGATACAGTCCCAGAGTTTTCAGGGAGTACACAGGTAGATTAGTTTGAAGCATTGACCTTTTATTTATTCCTTATTTCTCTTTCATCAAAACAAAACAGCAGCTGTGGGAGGAGAAATGAGAGGGCTTAAATGAAATTTAAAATATGCTTTATTATACAAATACTATTTCTGTATTGTTCTGGCCCTGGTAAATATATTTCAAAACTTCAGATGGCAAGGATTAGAAAACTCATTAAAGATGCTATTCTTCAGAATTGTTTCATTTGTATGATGTTTCATTTTAGAGAAGATTTTCATGATGAATGGTTGATGTGTTCTTGCCTGAAGTTTTATGTCTGATCCAGATCTAGCTTTTTGTGTCAAAGTGTGCCCTAAGGGAAGATGCAGATATAATATATTGAAGTTACAAGGAGGCAGGTTTCAATTGGTTAAAAACAATGACATTCAGACATTGCAACTGCATTTGTTAGAGGTTATTACAGAGTTAATTTCTACCCTGGATGGGAGGACACATTTGAACATGCTAGGCCTGGATGCAGACCCTGAGACAAAAGGTTGAACAAGTAATTCATTTGGAAGGAAATACCTCAGTATCCTTCCAATAATTTCTCCTCTTAGCTTAAGCTAGTATGGAGTTAGATTCCTACCGCTTATGTTATCAGCATGCCCCCTTCCTAAATAATACAGAGGATATGGTCAGCATTATCAAATATCATCAGAGATTGAGGTCTGAAAAAAAGGAAATGAGTAGATGTAACTAAGAGGTTTGAGAAAGGAATTTCAGCAGAGTTATTGAAGGAGAAATCAAGGAGAGGAGAAGGAGAGGAGCAGTGAATGTTGTCGTGAAGAGGTGTTGTCTTGAAATACTGTAGTTTTTTCCTCCTTTTCTTTTCTGAACATTCTTGTGCTGACCTTTCCTCTAGTCCAACAGAGGCATTCACAATTGCCTGTGGAGAATTAGGATTGTCACAGCAGGTCAGCAAGGAGAAAGTCATTTTTAAGATTAAATTTTAAAAAATGTTTTGAAACTTCCAAAATAAGTTCTTGAACACCTATGGAGAGGCTTTGAGGAAAGCTAAGGGAATGATTTTATACCACAAAAATAAATGGAAAAAGAATAAAGAGTGTGAGAATTCCATCTTCCTGCCCTTCCCTGTGCCTCAGATCAGGTGAGGGTCATCTGGGTTAGAAGGCGATAGAGCCTTGGAGGAGGCAGAGGGCAGAAAGCATTGCTGAGATTAGAGTCATTTGGCCCTCAGAAGGAACAGACAGAGAGAAGGAAATTGGCTGGTGCGTTAATTATCACTAGCTTCAGGGAGCTATGTGGAGGCCAAGGCACATTCTACAGATCATCGCTTACCACTCATGAGGACGCTACAAGTTACCTGGGCAGAGAAGGTGCCTGAGAATGTTTCCTAATCATTTTGAGAAGTGCCTTCCTGTGACATGTTATGTATTTCCTAATTGATCAAAAGTAATGCTACTTCTTTAAGCCCTGAGATTTAATGAGCCCCATTCAAACTGTTATTAATGTAACCTTCCTTCCCAGTGCAGGATGACTTGTAATCACCTTGAAAGAGAAGGAAGTTTCTTGGTATTCATGTAGGCCATGGTAGGGATGTGGAGTGCGAAGCAGGAAATCTGACAAGTGATTCCCGGAACTTTGGATTACCTAGCAACTAGCCAGGTAACTGGCTAATCTGATTGAGGATTGCCCTCTTTGCTGGGAAGATCATGGCTAATCTCAGCTTCACATGAGTCTTGTGAATCATCTAGTTGTTTTGTAACTGCTAAGAGCTGCAAGTGCTGAGCAGCTGGTTTATACAGCATTCCCTGAAACAGCCTAGTATGTGTCCATTTATGTGCCTGGCTTATTATGTGTCCACTTATGTGTCCAATTATTAATCACGTTTTCTTTTGGTCAAGGTATGTGTATTAATCAATATTTTTTGAACCCGTCCTGTCTCAGTCTGTTTTATGCTGTTATAACGAAATATCACCAACTGGGTAATTTATAATGAGCATAAATTTATTTGGCTGCTGGTTCTGAAGGCTGAGAAGTCCACGAGCATGGTGCTGGCATCTGGCAGGGCCTTCATGCTGCATCATCCTATGGCAAAACGTGGAAGGGCAAGAGAGAGCAAGAGGGAGCAGGGGCTGAACTCGTTTTTATAACAAAAGCACCCTTGTGATAACTAACCCATTCCTGTATAACAACACAATCCATTCATAGCAGCAGAGCCCTCATGTCCTAATCACTTCTTCTTTTTTTTTTTTTTAAGAGTAAATGTCAGTTTTATTTAGAATCACTTCTTATGAAGCCTTGCCTCCCAACACATGCATTGGAGGTTAAGTTTCCAACACATGAACTTTGGGAAACACATGCGAACCATGGCACCATGGTTTATCATTTCTCTATATTTTCTTTATGTTCCTATTCACATTTCTTATACACACACACTCACCCACCACAGGCATTTGGATTATTTGGAGATAATACACACATACTCACACATAATACACACAAACTTACTCACTTATACACACATACTCACCCACCACAGGCATTTGGATTATTTTCACAGAATAATAGCTAGTGGAAGTGGTCATCATCATAAACTCGAAGATAAGCTAAGATATTGCACTTATGTGTCCAATTATTAATCACGTTTTCTTTTGGTCAAGCTAAGATGAAGTGGGTGTTCAGGGGTATCCAATACTTCTCTTTCTCTTCTCTGAAGTAGAGCGGATAGACAAAGAAGAGAAGAGAAAAGAAAAGGGGAGGCAGGAGAGATAGAAAGAGAGAGATAAATTGGGCCATTCTTAGTATGGGATTGGCAGAACTGAGTAGCCATACCAGTCCACTGAGATTTTTCTTCCCTGATGGACTAGTTAAAGCGTACTCAATACTTGTGTTAGAAACAGAATGGCCTGTTTCTTTCTCAGAACACTAAGCCAGAAAAGCGACCTCAGTAGGAGGCAATTTCCGTTAATGTCTGAGAAAACAGGTTTATGCCTGCCTTTCAATTACCTTGGACTTTCAGGCCATTCACACATTTGTGGATGAGAAAGCTGATGCCATGATAGGAGCCCCTGCTGTGACAACCAAAGCACCTACAATTTGTCTTTTTATTTATTCCTGTCAGGCTGTGAAGGCAAAGCTCTAGATTTACATTCAAGATATCAATCACATAGGAAAATTTGCTTCCTCAGCCAAGGGTTAACAAGACCAGATGGAAAGACTGCCATTGTTTGAGAAGGGGTGGGCTGGAGGTGAGAAGGTGGGCAAAAGAAGAAAATGTGAAAATGTTCTTTTCGATTCATAGGCTGAGGACAATTTCCTGTGAAAAGACAAACATAGGAACTGCTGTGTTATCACTGTTATTTCCATGCATCTCTAGGACAGGAGACTTGCACCGAATTCCGGGGAAGGGGACTTAGGTATATGGCAGATCAATGATGTCCAAGACAAAGAAACATTGACTGAAAAACGAAGCACATGTGGTGTTGGCTTGAGGGTCTATTACAAAATAATCAGCTGCCCAAGTCAACTGGGAACACAGAGAGGTCAAGGAATTTTCAGGAACAGTAAAATATAATTTTCTTATTAAAGAAAAAGTTTTGCCTGGCATCCCTAAGAGAAAATGGATTAACATGAAAGGCTCAGGATTGGTGTATCATTAGGCCGTATACAACCCACATGTGCATTATGACAATATTTAATAAGGGGCCACAACTGAACTCTAAGTCCAGAAACTCTTTTTTGCATAGATAGCACCAAGAGCAACTCCTGAAGTCAGGCATTATATAAAGCTGTATTCAAGCCCACTGACTGGACCGCCTTGTGACCCTATAGGATTAAGCAGCTTTGGTATGCTGATAATGAGCCTTCCAAAGTATCTTGAGTCTCTTAATAACGTAATGATTGGCCGTTTAGCATGGACATGGGCACAGATTCATTAAATGTGGCAGAGAAGGGCACTTTTGAGGAAATCTGGCTCCCAAATCCTCTATAGCTTGGTGAAAATAGTGACTTACCCTCATTGCTCAGTACACTGGCTGTATATGCTCAATAAAATGTCCATTTTACAGTCACTTTCCACAGTCTCACAGCTAATTAGCAGAAAGTCTAGTCTTAAAAAAGCTCTTTATCTCCCAGAGTAGAGCTCATCCTGTTTCACTCTAGCGTTGGCCCCTTTACTGTCTTGTAGACTTTGTAGATATTATATGCTAGTTGTGTCTTGCCAGACAGCAGCATAGTTAATGAGTCGTGTAAGGGTGGTTTCTTGCTATAGCTAGAGTGCTAGTATTATGAAATGCCAGCATAGACTTAAATAGGCAAGACTTTTCTTTTGTTCCATGGGTAGTATGATCCCCCTAATTATCTTCTTTCCTTGTTTTGAATGTAGATGGAGGTTTCCTGTAACCTTCCCTGTGGAGCATTGATTGAGGGTAGGGAAGTTGAAAATTGTGGTAGACAAAGAGCCAGAAGGCTTAAGGAGGAAGCTTAGCAATTACTGAGATCTAAACAATGTTGACAAATAGGCCTATGTTTTGGAAAAGTTGATCTTGGGACTTTGGCTTATGAAGAGACTGCTGGTCCTGCTTCTAACAGTGGAGGTGACTGGAGCCAACAGTTCTTTTGGGTGTATACTGGGAATTATGATCCTGCAATAAACATTCTTTCCCATTTAGATGGGAGAAAGGAGGGGACTGTCTTAGTTGGTTCAGGTCTCTGTAACAGAATACCACAGACTGGGTGGCTTAAACAACATTTATTTTTCACAGTTCTGGAGGCCGGAAAGTCCAAGATGACAAATTTAGTGTCTATCAAGGGCCTGCTTCCTAGTTTGCAGATGGCCACCTTTTCTCTGTGTCCTCACATGGTGCACAGAGAGGTAGCTCTGGTCTCTTGCTCTCCTTATCAGGGCACTAACATCATCAAAAGGGCCCCACCCTCATGACCTCATCTATACCTAATATCCCCCAAAGAATCTACCTCTAAATACCATTGCACTGGGGATTAAAGCTTTAACATACGAATGGGTGGGGGGACACAAATATTCAGTCTGTAGTAGAGACTGTGAACTGGTGTGATTTTTTGGGTGAAACTGTTGCTTCATTCAGTGGGTTTCTGAAGAATTTTGCTTCAAAAGCTTGGCCTTTGGTAATCCTGGCAAGTAATGCAAAGAGATCAAACTAAATTTATAAATCAGATATACTGTGTCTGCAGATGCTGGGGAGACAGTTTTCTCTCATATTGAAATGGCAGTGCCTCAAAGACCTAATACAGGTGCTCAGCAACGTAGGCTGGAATTACCATCTCTTCTGAGACAGAACACTAGTCCTCAATCTTCAGATGTGTAACGCAAAGACTTGAATACCAGAAAAGAGCAATGTTAACATGTAAAGCTAAAACTTCAGTAGTGCTTAACATGTGCCAGTAAATGCTGCTAGTTGCCTAGTTCCTTGCTTCTTATAAGTGGTTGATCAGAAATATCCAATGCAGATATTTCGTGTATCTCTATTACCAGTTCATGCCATGGTGTATAAGTGCTCTCTTTACTACTGGAAATAGAGTCATTAGCATCTTTAAACTCAGATCCAAACCAGAAAACTTGTCCTTGAAATTCTGTTTCTCTAGAACCACTCTCAGTACATAAATCTTTATTAGGGTTCTTCAGAGAAACAGAACCAGTCAGATAGATATAGATACGTGATATCATATGTATCCTAAAGGATATATATATAAAATATATATTTATATAATTTATTAATTTTTAAATGTCTTCTATTTTTGTCCTCATCGTCTTGAGCATATGGAGCACATTTTTTTTAGTAATCTTTTTTTATTTTTATTTATTTTTATTTTATTTATTATTATACTTTAAGTTTTAGGGTACATGTGCACAATGTGCAGGTTTGTGACATATGTATACATGTGCCATGTTGGTGTGCTGCACCCATTAACTCGTCATTTAACATTAGGTATATCTCCTAATGCTATCCCTCCCCCTCCCCTCACCCCACAACCGTCCCCAGAGTGTGATGTTCCCCTTCCTGTGTCCATGTGTTCTCAATGTTCAATTCCCACCTATGAGTGAGAACATGCGGTATTTGGTTTTTTGTCCTTGCGATAGTTTGCTGAGAATGATGGTTTCCAGTTTCATCCATGTCCCTACAAAGGACATGAACTCATCATTTTTTTATGGCTGCATAGTATTCCATGGTGTATATGTGCCACATTTTCTTAATCCAGTCTATCGTTGTTGGACATTTGGGTTGGTTCCAAGTCTTTGCTATTGTGAATAATGCCACAATAAACATACGTGTGCATGTGTCTTTATAGCAGCATGATTTATAATCCTTTGGGTATATACCCAGTAATGGGATGGCTGGGTCAAATGGTATTTCTAGTTCTAGATCCCTGAGGAATTGCCACACTGACTTCCGCAATGGTTGAACTAGTTTACAGTCCCACCAACAGTGTAAAAGATGGAGCATATTTTTAATAGCATTAAAAGTTTTAATATATTAATTCAATCAATTTTGGCATTTATGGGTCCCTTTCAATTATTTTTAAAAAGTTTCTTCTGGTTAATATTATTTCTTTTTTGAATGACTTATAATTTTTTGACAAATTTTACATTGTTTCATGCTAGATTTGATCCTAATGCACAGCTAACTTATTTAGAATAGGTTAGATCTTTTAGTGCAACCAAAAGCTACCATTAGTCTAGAGTTTATATTACGTCCTTCCATTCTGGTTGGTACAAAATGATCCCTCCTTGTGTGAATTTTAGGAATTGTTAGACTTGCTGGTTTCTGGTGCTTCTCTCCCTCACTTGTACACAGCTCAGCTTCCAGTAAGCACTCAGCATAGATCAGCAAGGGTCCCACTCTGCTAAGCTCCAGAGCTCTCATTCCTCCTTGTGCAGCTCCTTTGTCTCAGGCAATTTACTCTGTAGATTCTAATGCCTTGACTCCCCAAACTGAGGTTTTAGTTCTTCAATTCAGTGAAGCCAATGGACACTGTTTGAAATCCACCTACCTGTGCAGTGGCCTGGAAATCGCCACCGGGAAGTAAGCCGTGGCAAGTCTAAGTCTCACCTCATTTGTTTACCTTCTCTTGGGGATCATAACCCTTCAATGACTCTTGTCAAATGTTTAAAAACCATTGACTTTCATTTTTTTCTAGTTGATTAAGGTGGAAGAGGAAATCTGATTCCTGTCACTCCATAATGGTCAAAAGCAGAAATTTCTTAAATATAATAGCATTTAAAATAAGCCTCTCATTCAAGTCCAAACATGAACTGCATGGTGGTCTGCTTCACAAAAGTGGAATGCAACATCACTGAGGATATTTTTTTTATTTGTTTATTTTTGAGACAGAGTTTTGCTCTGTCACCCAGGTTGGAGTGCAGTGGTGTCATCATGGCTCACTGCATCCTCGACCTCCTGGGCTCCAGTGATTTTCCCACCTCAGCCTCCTGAGTAGCTGGGACTACGGGTATGTGCCACCATGGCCAGCTAACTTTTTAAATTTTTGGTGGAGATGGGGTCTCATTATGTTGTCTAGGTTGCCCTTGAACTCCTGGGCTCTAGCAGTCCTCCCGTCTTGGCCTCCCAAAAGGCTAGGATTATAGGTGTGAGCCACCGCCCCTGCCCTCTGAGGGTATTTTCTTATTTCCTTGCTGTGCAGTTTTGGGAACAAGCACCTATCTTGGGAAAGAAGCAGCTTCATTTTATTATCCTAGTCATTTAGCTTAAATTCTCAGTTTTCTTTGATTTACCCCTTTAAATCTTCCAAGCAAAATTATCTCTGTCATTTCTTTTTTATTTTTCCTTTTTTTTTTTTTTAGATGGAATTTTGCTCTTGTTGCCCAGGCTGGAGTGCAATGGTGCAATCTTGGCTCACTGCAACCTGCGCCTCCCTGGTTCAAGTGATTCTCCTGCCTCAGCCTCCTGAGTAGCTGGGATTACAGGCATGTGCCACCATGCCTGGCTAATTTTGTATTTTTAGTAGACATGGGGTTTCTCCATGTTGGCCAGGCTGGTCTCAAACTCCTGACCTCAGGTGATCTGCCTGCCTCGGTCTCCCAAAGTGCTGGGATTACAGGCATGTGCCACCATGCCTGGCTAATTTTGTATTTTTAGTAGACATAGGGTTTCTCCATGTTGGCCAGGCTGGTCTCAAACTCACGACCTCAGGTGATCTGCCTGCCTCGGTCTCCCAAAGTGCTGGGATTACAGGCTTGAGCCACTGTGCCTGGCCACCTCTGTCATTTCTTTATATATTTCCTTAGTCTAAAAACCTATCAACCAGTGTCTGATTTACCAGTTTATCTACTCTGTTAATCATGTCCTACAGTGCTGATTTTATCATTTTACTATATTGATCTAGAACCCCTTTTGGTTGCCCACTGTCTTCCGAATAAAGATTAACTCGATTTGTCGTTCAACGTTTGGTCCCTTTGCTATTTAAGAGATAAAACTTTTCTGCTATTGTTGAAAGGGCTTCATTCTGTCCTCTGTTGAATGTAACAGTTCAGGAAACTGCCACCATCAAGCCCTGCCCACAGGCCTATCTGCCCCATCCACAGGGCAGGCACATTCCCACTGTCTCAACCCTGAGCACAGCCTCTGAGGATTGGATAATGAATGGTTTTCTTATGATTCCACTGGAAGCAGAGTAAAGGTAGATTCAAACACCCCTATTCTCTTTGAAAAACTGAAAAAGTCCTAGTTAACCTGTACTGCAGGCTAATAAGCAGTTTCCCAGGCTCTCCATCTCCAAGATAGAGCCTCTTTTGACCACTGTGCAATTAACATTCTAGGGTATTGACTATTTTCATCCTCAGACCCAGAATATTTGGAAGTAGTGATAGGTAATGTAAGAGAAGGGATTTCTTATCTTGTGTTTTTCAGTGGCTCCCAAATTGAAAAAGAAGCTATGAGTCACATATATTTGGAAAGTTATATTCCCCAAATTTATCTTGCCTTTAGGATAACCACATAACTCAATAAATAAAATCCAGGACAGTTTGTCCAGAAGGAATACAAATAAGTAAGGATGTTTTTGTTGGGTAAAGAAAGTCTGACAAAGTAGAAGTAGAAAGCAAATGTCCTTTTTTCAGGTCATGACTTGTTGATTTTATACACACACAGACACACACATGTACATACACACACACATACACACACATATATTTTTGTAATGAATTCCACTGTCCCTCCCTCATGTTCCTCGACTCTGTCACATTTTCTGCTTGTCATGGTTTAAGGGATACCAGCAATGCATAAGAAAGAGAAATCTGAAGAAATGATAATTCCCAGGCTGCAGCTACATAAAACTGTTTATCAGAAAGTTTTTCTCTGCCAGGGCTCCTGATTAGCTCACAGGTTACTAGCCCTTCTAGTTGACTATGCATTCTCTACTTCTACACTCAGGAAATCTGAAGGATGATGGTGGGGTTGGAGACTAGCTCAAGTAAGAGTAAAACACCATTAGAAAACTTTGCTCTAATTTTAGAGCCTGGTGAGTGCTTCAGAAGTGTCTCTTTCTGTACTTTATCCTTTGAAACAGTGGCAGTAACTGGGACAACTCCAGTTGAGCAATTTCTCTGGCTTCTTTCCCTGGAAGCCTATTTATTTCTTCCTGTCTGTGATCTTTGTTCTTTTTTTCTGGTAAAACTGCCTTCATGGCAGGGTCAGCCAAACTAAACAGGCCTGATTTACCAGCAGAACACTGGCTTCCACTGTTGGGTTAAAGGGCAGAGTTCTGAGTAGCAAAATAACATGATTCAGAGTTCTTCAAAGCAGTGCTCAGCCATTAGGCAGTCCATGAACATTACAAAATCTCCATCCTAAAGTAAACATAAATTGAAAAATGATTATATGTGCAACTAATAGAAAAACAACAGGAGTGAGACTAAAAGAAATCTATAATTTCTTCAAGAATACTTGAACATGCTTTTCCTCTGCAACTCTATTTCCCTGAGACCCTCAAGTAGACTGTATTAGTCCCTTCTCACACTGCTATGAAGAAATACCCAAGACTGGGTAATTTATAAAGGAAAGAGGTTTAATTGGCTCACAATTCTGCATGGCTGGGAAGGATTCAGAAAACTTACAATCCTGGTGGAAGGGGAAGAAAACACATCCTTCTTCACATGGCAGCAGGAGAAAGAAGTGCTGAGAAAAGGGGGAAAAGCCCCTCATAAAACCATCACATCTCATAAGAATTCACTCACTATCATGAGAACAGTATGAGGGTCATTACCCCTATAAGAACTCACTCGCTATCATGAGAACAGCATGAGGGTCATTGCCCCCATCATTCATTTAGCTCCCATCAGGTCCCTCCCATGACATGAGGATTATGGGAACTACAATTCAAGATGAGATTTGGGTGAGGACACAGCCAAGCCATATTATTCTACCCCTGACCTGTCCCAAATCTCATGTCCTCACATAAAACACAATCATACCTTTCCAACAGTCCTATCAAATCTTAACTAATTCCAGCATTAGCTCAAAAGTCCAAGTCCAAAGTCTCATCTGAGACAAGGCAAGTCCCTTCTGCCTATGAGCCTGTAAAATCAAAAGCAATTTAGTTACTTTGTAGATACAATGGAGGTACAGGCATTGGGTAAATACACCCATTCCAAATGAGAGAAATTGGCCAAAACAAAGAGGCTACAGGCCCCATGCAAATCTGAAATCCAATAGGGCAGTCATTAAACCTTAAGGTTTCAAAATGATCTTCTTTGACTCCGTGTCTCACATTCAGGGCATGCTGATGCAAGAGGTGGGCTCCCATGGCCTTAGGCAGCTCTGCCCCTGTGGCTTTGTGGGGTACAGCCCCCCTTCCTGGCTGCTTTTGTGGGCTGACATTGAGTGTCTGCAGCTTTTCCAGGTGCATGGTGCAAGATGTTAGTGGATCTACCATTCTGGGGTTTGGAGGACAGTGTCCCTCTTTTCACAGCTCCACTAGGCAGTACCCCAGTGGGGACTCTGTGTGGGGGCTCTGACCTCGCATTTCCCTTCTGCACTGCCCTAGCACAGATTCTTCATGAGAGCTTTGCCCCCAAAACAAACTTCTGCCTGGACATCCAGGTATTTCCATACATCCTCTGAAATCTAGGCAGAGGTTCCCAAACCTTAATTCTTGACATCTGTGGACCTGCAAGCCCAACACCACATGTAAGCCACCAAGGCTTGGGGCTTGCACCCTCTGAAGCAACGACCTGAGCTATACATTGGTCCCTTTTAGCCATGGTTGGAGCTGAAGCAGCTAGGATGCAGGGAACCCTGTCTCGAGGCTGCACAGAGTGGGGTGGCCCTGGCCCTGCCCATGAAACCATTTTTCCCTCCTATGCCTCCAGGCCTGTGATGGAAGGGTCTGCCATGAAGGTCTCTGATATGTCCTGGAGACATATTCCCCATTGTCTTGGTGGTTAAAATTCAGCTCCTTGTTACTTATGCAAATCTCTGCAGCCAGCTTGAATTTCTTCCCAGAAAATAGGATTTTCTTTTCTATCGCATCATCAGGCTGCAAATTTCCCAAACTTTATGTTCTGCTTTTTATTGAATGCTTTGCCACTTAGAAATTTCTTCCTCCAGATACCGTAAATAATCTCTCTCAAGTTCAAAGTTTCACAGATCTCTAGGTCAGGGGCAAAATGCTGCCAGTATTTGCATAGCAAGAGTCACCTTTCCTCCAGTTCTCAACAAGTTCCTCATCTCCATCTAAGACCACCTCAGCCTGGACTTCATTACCCATATCACTTGTCAGCATTTTAGTCAAAGCCATTTAACAAGTCTCTAGGAAGTTCCAAACTTTCCCACATTTTCCTGTCTTCTTCTGAGCCCTCTAAACTGTTCTAATCTCTGCCTTTTACCCAGTTCCAAAGTCGTTTTCCAATTTTTAGGTATCTTTACAACAGCAACCCACTTTCTGCAGTACAAATTTACTGTATTAGTCCCTTCACATGCTGCTGTGAAGAAATACCCAAGACCAGGTAATTTATAAAGGAAAAAGGTTTAATTGACTCACAGTTCTGCATGGCTGAAAAGGCCTCGGGAAACTTACAATCATCACGGGAGGGGAAGCAAACACGTCCTTCTTCACAAGGCAGCAGGAGAGAGAAGTGCTGAGCAAAGGGAGAAAAGCCCTTTATAAAACCATAAGATCTTGTGAGAACTCACTCACTGTCACAAGAACAGCATAAGGGTAACTGCCCCATCATTCAATTACTTTCTACTGGGTCCCTCCCATGACATGTGGGGATTATGGGAACTATAATTCAAGATGATATTTGTGGGAGGACACAGCCAAACCATACCAGGGACTTTCTCACTCGAGTAACCTGCCTGTGTTTGAACTATAGAAATGAACCACAGAGGGCACTGGGGGACTGACTGGGAAGAGAAGTATCAAGGAGGACTAGTGACAACTCTCTAACGGGGAATGGTAGGAATATTTGTTGGGGATGAAAAAGAGATCTAAATGTGTCTCCTGTTACAAAGCCTGACTGTGGTGTACTGTATGTTAGGAGAGCAAGTAAGAAGACTTTGATGGGGTCTGGCAAGAGAAACAACTATGAAGCAGGCAGAGCAGGAGCACTAGATGCTGAGCTGAGATCTCCTGAATTAGAGGGGCCACCTCATCTTCAGTCTCCTATGAAGGGCAGCAATATTCACAGGGCCAGGAATATGGCCACATGGGGCTGAGATCATCAGCTGGGTTTATATACCAACCATTGAGTTTATGCTAATATTTGTGATTATAATGATAAATTTGCTAATATCATAATATTTATATTGCATAGTTAACAATATAAATATTGATTAAACAATGATTCTGTGCTGGGCTTCTAAATGCTTTACTTGTGCTATAGTATGAATGTTTGTGTTTCTCCCTAATTCATTTGCTGAAACCTAGTGCCCAAGGCGATGGTATTAAGAGGTGGAGCCTTTGGAAGTTGATTAGGTTCCACCCTCATGAATGGTATTAGTGCCCTTATAATAGAGGCTTGAGGAAGTTTGTCTGCCTCTTCCACCATGTGAGGACAGAGCGAGAAGGAACACAGAAAGAAGGAACATATGAAGAACGAGCCCTCACCAACACCAAATCTACTGGCACCTTGATCTTGGACTTCTCAGTCCCAGAACTGTAAGCATAAATTCTGTGGCTTGCAGATTACTAAGATATTTTGTCTCAGCATCCTGAATGGACTAACATATTTAGTCAGATAATAATAATCAAATTATTATCCTGATTTTACAGTTGTGGAAATTGAAGTACAGAGAGGTTAAGTGGTTTTTCAAAGTCAAATGGCTAGTAAGTGGTGGAACCAGGACTTGTGAGAAAGAGAGTCTTAGAACAAGGTGAATCTAAGATGAGGGTTTAGACAGTTGAAGGTTTTAGAGGCAATGTGTGTTTTGTGTGGCCATTCTACCTACTTTCGATCAATCAATCTATGAGAAAGGCCCTATGCTGCATGCCAGGAAGGGGGCTGTGGTGGGGATATATAAATACCCAACAAATTCCTATGTGAGTGAATTTACACTCCTGTCGAGGATGTCCTACAGTTCTGGGGTGGCTCAACCCAAATTCTATTAATACTTTTTTCCCTACATTCTGAAACTGTCCTGTGAAATACCATAATTACTAGCTATACATGACTATTTAAATTTCTGTTAATTAAAATTAATTAAATATTAGGTTTGATTTTTAAAAATTGATAATAAAATAAGTAAAATTAGATAAAATTAAATATTGAATTCCTCAACTACCTACATTTCAAATGCTTAGTTGATACACACGGCTAGTGACTACCAGGTTGGTCACTAAAGAAAGAAAAAATGATTTCCATCATTGCAGAAGTTGTATTGGATAGCGCTATTTCACAACGTCATTTGACTTAAAATAATCTGCCAAAAGAGGTCAACCAAACCCATGTCTTTTGCCTTCGTTTTTTTTGCTCTGTTTCACATATGTTGTGCTTGGTAATAGCTTCTGACTCCATTAAGAAGTTAATGAAAGCCATTACCCAGAAAATGCCCCTATGCGATTCTATACAGAAATTCGTATACAACTTTGGTGGGATTATGGACTCTCTGTGTAACAGTTACCTACTGATGCCTAGCAAATTACCTCAAAACCTAGTGGCTTAAAACACCAAAGTTTTATTATCTCACACGGTTTCATGGTTCAGGAATATGGGAATAGCTTGGTTAATGATTCTGGTTAAAGATTCTCATTAGATTTTGCTTGAATTGCTAGATTTTGCTAATAAAAATACAAGATGCTCAGCTAAATTTGAATTCATGATAAACAAGAAATAATTTTTTAGTGTAATATATAACTAGGATATATTTTTACCAAAAAAATTCAACATTTATCTGAAATTCAAATTTAATTGGGCAGGTGTATTTTATCTCACATTCCTAGGTTTCAGTCAATGTGTGAGTGAGCTGGGGTTTCCAGTCATCTGTAGATTAACAGGCTCTTGGGTCCATTCCGGAGGTGATTCACTTACATGCCTTGCAGCTCAGTGCTCATTGTTTGCAGGAGTTTTTTGCTACCTGGACCTCTCCGCAGGGCTGCTTGAGTGTCCTTACGACACATCAGCTAGCTTCTTCCAGAAAGAATGAATCAAGAGAATACACTATCACTTATGACCTTGTCTTGCAAGTCATATTCCGTCATTTCTGAAATATTGTATTGGTTGCACAGGTCAGTTTTATTAATTGTAGGAGGGGAATTCCCAGGGGCATGAATACCAGGAAGCAGGAATCACTGGGGTTATCTGGGAGGCTGGCTGCATTTCTTGGAATTTATACACAGATTTTATACAATATGAGCACCCTAAAGGCACAATTTTTCTATTTTCCCTCCCTGTTGTGGTTCCAGTGGCTTTAACAATGCCTTATAAAACTGTAGGCATTCAATAAATATTTGTTAAATGAATAAAGAAATGGACTCCTAGCCCATGATCTCTTACCCAAAAGATTCTACTTCTCCCTAGGTTTTGTAGAAACAAAGATGTTTCCCCAAAGAGCTTGGAGATGAAGATATTAGAATATAAGTAATAAAAATTTGCAGGGACATTCTAAAGTAATATATTAATAATGGTGCTAATAAATGATCATGATGGTGCTTTTAAATGAGTGCCAGTATCTGTGTTAGAAACTTCTATTTAGGGCTGGGGGCAGTGGCTTATACCTGTAATCTCAGAACTTTGGGAGGCCAAGGCAGATGGATCACCTGAGGTCAGGAGTTCAAGACCAGCCTGACCAACATGGTGAAACTCTGTCTCTACTAAAAGATACAAAAATTAGCTAGGCGTGGTGGTGGGCACCTGTAATCCCAGCTACTCAGGTGGCTGAGGCAGGAGAATCACTTGAACCTGGGAGGTGGAGGTTGCAGTAAGCCGAGATTGCACCATTGCACTCCAGCCTGGGTGACAGAGAGAAGAGAGAGACTCTGTCTCAAAAAAAAAAAAAAAAAAAAAAGAAACTTCTTTTTAAGCATGTAATTTCAAGTATGTAACCTTTCACTTATGCATTGTGAAAAACAAGAAAGAATAATAATCCAGACACTATGAAGAAATGAACGCACTCACACACACACATACACGTGCTTGTGTGTGTGCATATGCACTGTTGCTCTGGGATAAAAGTAGAAAGGAAATGATGATATTTAATAGAATGCCAGACAGGGTCTTTTGTAGAAAAGTACCTGGCATAGTCTTGACACATAAATTACAACTTGGGAGAGAATAGGCAGGTTAAAGTTTATCATAAGACTGATTTTAAAAAGAGGAGTGTGGGTAGTAATTCAAAGCTGACAAAGATCTGAGAGGAAAGGGCTACATGCGGAAAATAACAGTGGACCTCTTTTTAGTGGCAGCAGAATTATGTGGGTCAAATTCTGCCACTTTTTGATATCTGCTGGGACTTACTTTCTCAAGACAGAGGGCTAACCTAGGCAAAGCCATGTGGCTCTCACGATCCAAATCACACGTTATCCCTGAAGTGAACTTGTGGGATTTGCTTTTTGCTAATGGAAGCCACCAAGGAGATTCTGGAGAGGAAGAAATATACCACCACTTCAATATCCCCATCCTAGGCAGCATCTCTTTCCTCAAAATGCCGCAAGTTTGTGAGGTAATAGGATGAAGACAGGAGTCAGATATAGGAAAAGCCAGCAGTTTATTTCTTGATGGCTTACAGAGGAATGCTTGTCTCTTTACACCTTCTCAGGAGGGTCTGCAAAGCAGCCTCAGCTGCTCTCTGGACACTAACACACGGATCTTGACGAAGTGCTTGCAGCCCTGAAATGGCAAGAATAGCAAATAAGTGGATGAGGAGAGTCAGAGCCCAGCAAGAAGGGCAAACCAAGCCAAGGCCCAGCTTTTTAGCACTGACGGCCAGACCCAAGTGGGGCTCAGGTCCTCATGCTCACATTTTATCCTAAAAGGTAGGATGTGGAACTACAAGAAATGATTTTAACATTGAAATAAGGGAAGAGAAGGCCCTGACCTTGTGATCAGTAGGTTTAGGCAATTGGAAAATCGTAGTCTATTGGTGTTTCTGATGCCTGCAAAGGGCTGCAGCTGGAGGTTGCTTTCTACCCTGGAGAAATTCTAGTGTCTAGAGAGCATCAGAGACAATAATTGGTACTAAGATTTTCAAGTTCTGGGCTGACGTGGAACTTAGAGCAGCAATATTTTCTCTTTTCCTAAGAATGTAACAATATACTGGGAAGAAACTAGGCTGGTACTCACGTGTGGTCAGTTGTTCTCTGTCTAATAACTCCACATATTGGCTGGTCAAATTGAGAACAACGGCATCTAAAGTTAATAAGAGACAATGTTACTGATTTCATGACAGAGGAAGAAGCCATGAAAAGTAGATCAGGTTAGACTCTGCACCCGGTGAGAAGGTAAATGGTAGGCTGGTGAATGAGCAAACTATATGACTTCCTTGGCACCCCCTAGAATGATGTCAGGGTGACTTCTATTGGGTCCCAAGTGCCTTGTCTGCAAGTAGTCATTTATCCAGAGTATTTGGCAGAGTTCACACAATGATCTTCTAAGGAGGCTAGTTGTTGCTGGGATTTCAAATGTGTGTGTAAGATAGGGTCTCTGTCTTCAAAAAATTCATAATGTAGTCGGCGGGGGGGATCATATGTATGATTCAAGAAGGAATCTTCAGATTTTAAATTTGGCCTTAAAGATGGTGAACGGAGTGGGCCTGTTGTCTGTGGGCTGAATTAGTTGGAACAGGCTTCAAAGTAAGACTTAGAATTTCATGATAGAAGGATCTTTAGAGATTTATTTATGTTTTATTTTATACATCAGACAGAGAGGAAACATAAAGTTAAGTCAATTTCCAGAATCACGTAGCAGAGCCAGGAGCTGCTGGCTCCCACATGAACATTCTTCCCACTTGTATCATGTTGCCAAAGCTCACAGCTTGAATTGAGCTTTGGATGTTGAGTATAGGTTATCTTATGGGATGAGGTGAGGAAAAGTGTTTATGTAAGGGCAGTAGCTGGGAGCAAAGATCTAGGGAAAAGAAGGAGCAAGGACTTGGAGCCAGAAGGAGCACGAAGGGCTCAGATGGGAGGAGAATGAGTGTAGGTGAGTCAGGAGAGGTTATGAGTTTTCACTGCAAAAGGAAGCAGGTTTCTTTGAGGGAGGATGTTACAAGATGTAAGATAAAAGCCCTTTCTGGGCTTTAATAAAAAAGTTATACCAGTCATACTAGTGTTCATACTGGATAGCTTCTGGTCAAAGCAAAACTAGATGGAAAAAGCAGACATATCTGGGTAGGAAATGGGGATGTGTACTCACCTGTGAGTTTGACAGCTGCACTCCTGATCACCTCCCAGCTGCTGGTGAAGAAGGTGAAGGAGTGTGTGTGGAGGATCCACAGAATTTCCTGGTTTTTCTTGGCCTAGAAGAGATGTGAATTACAAAGAGGGCAACTGGAAAGTGAACCTTTGTGACATTCGGCATCCTATAGGTCCTCAGAACGGATTTGTAAAGGCCAGTGAGCACTCACAGAGCCATAAATTAATTGGCTGAAATTGTCTTATGGGTATTTAGATCTACATTTAATTAGGAAGGCATCAGAGTTTAAGAGATTAATCAACAGATATGAATTTTAGGAACCAAGGAGAATATATCCCAGTCAGGACTTGGGAATGGAGCAGAGGGTCCTGTGGCAGGATACCTCTATGTCACTATAACCTGTGAAACCAGGATATCACTGCCATCCTTCCAAGGCAGTTCTGGCTCTGGCCAGAGATTCCTTGCTACATTGTTTGCCCTTCTAGGATTTGTCTAGACCGTTGTCCTGCCTTTTTTGGAGGCAGCATCTATTGGACACTCACCAGTTTCACACAGAATTGCCTATAGAAATCCCTGGCCCTTGGTAGATCCTGATCAAGGAGATGGTCTAATACCCCGTAGAGTTCCTGGAGGCCCAAAAAGGGAATGCAGACCATCAAGACATCACGGCAAGCCTGGAAAACAGAGTTTTCTGCATCACAGTCCAGAACGTTAGGATCTCCTTCCAGAAGGGAAAAAATGCTGAATAGTACTGGGAAAGAAGCAGTAAAAGTCAGTGGTGTGAATGGCTTTATAGTCATTGCTGGCACCTTCCCAGTTTCAAGAATGGAAGAGTAAACTTGGGAAGAGATGGTAAGAAGAACCTAGAACTGGAGAAGAGGTTTTCAGGTTCAGCGCTAAGGGGTGACTTTAGATCTGGCTCCTGGTGCAGCTAGACCAGGCTTATTGGTACTTCTCAGCCATGGGGAGAGCAGGAGGTGCAGGTGTCTGTGGAGAGCACTTACAACTCCAATCTTGGGGTTGGGATCCCAAAGGTGCAGAAGGAATGAAATCAGGCTCTTTTTCACTTCTTCAGCAAAAAAAATCTTCCACCTTCTTCCTGTTAGGGATGCCAGGTCCTCAAATAAGAAGATGGCAGTCAATCTCACATCATCCTGCTCCTGTGGTGATGAATGAATGTCGTGGTGAATATCCTCTCAGAGGCCATTCCCTGCCAGCACACTCTCGGCTCTCATCCCACCCTTCCCACTTCAGGAAAAGAAGGCTGGAACCCAGGCACTTGTCCATCATAGTCACGGCCTCTAAATGTTCCAAGAACTCGCTTTCTTGCCCTGAAGCTTTCTCTCCATACTACATGAGTTTAAAATACCCTGGGTCTGGGGTTTATGCGATGCCAGAGAGTTGATTGCTGTCTTTGAGTAGCTAGTGAGGAAGTGTGACCATGACCACAAGAATGGTACACGGGGGTACTCATAGAGAAAGCCAGGGAGGGTTTCTGCTAGTTGTGTATTTTACTTAGTTTGGTTGCGTTACTAGCCTAGAATTATGGGGCCTCTAATCTTAAATTGTCCAAGGCCTAGTACTATTCTCCATGACACCAAATATTTTCTAAAGGGATTACAGGCAGTTTGGGAATTTGGGCCTTGGTTCTTAGAGAGGTTAAACACAGAAGTGCCTAGCTCTACTCTTGAGTATGTGAAGTTATGGAACTTTCTTGTTTTTTGTCCAGGATGGCAGGCAATGATTTTAGGAAACCAAGAGAGGCCGGGTGCGGTGGCTCATGCCTGTAATCCCAGCACTTTGGGAGGCTGAGGCAGGCAGATCACCTGAGGTAAACAGTTTGAGACCAGCCTGGCCAAAATGGTGAAACCCTGTCTCTACTAAAAATATAAAAATTAGCCAGGCCTGGTGGCACGTGCCTGTAGTCACAGCTACTTGGGAGGCTGAGGCACGAGAATTGCTTGAATCTGAGAGGAGGAGGCTGCAGTAAGCCCAGATTGTGCCACTGCATTCCAGCCTGGGTGACAGAGCAGGACGCTGTCTTAAAAAAAAAAAAAAAAAAAAAAAAAAAATGGAAAACAAGAGAAAGGTACTGGAGGAAGATGGCCTCCTATTACCTCATTGGAGTTATGTTTCAGAGTTCTGACGGGGAAGAAATGAAGTGAGATGAATTTCATGGAAGTCTTTTTATTTTTAGGCCCAGAAAACTAGTTTAAAATACACATATGAACAAAAAGGGATTAAAGAAAAAGCAGTCCTGAATAACAGAGTATTATTTAGATAAACAATAAAGTTAATATAGATCTTTTAAAAAAATGATGGTTTGTTGGGAAAATCGGTCAGAAAAGCTCAGATGTGACCTTGTATAATGAAAATGAAAGTAGAAACACATTTTTTAGATTTATTAGGAATAAGGTCAGGATATATTTTTTTAAAAGATACCGCTTTAGAAAGAGAAAGCTAACCAAAAACAAGGTACCAAAAAGGTAGAGAGACATTTAGTTAAAAAAGGTTGAATTTTGCAAAATCAATGAGCTAATGATAGGTCCAGGAACAATCAACCAATCAAGATGATGAAAAATCAGAAAGAAAAAGTGGCAAAAGGATTTTGGATTCTGGGAGAAATATTACAGAACGTCTAGTCCAATGTCCTCATGTTCACTTGAGAATATGGAGTCACAGAGGGTAAAGCGGTTGCTCAGGGTGACAGTGTGCGGAATAGTAGCAAGAAGGGAACGGAGCATGGGGCAGCAGCCACATTTTCTGTTCTACCATTTCATTCAAGTGTCACCATGTTTTGAAAAGTCTAAGAAAGTATTTAAATATTGAAAGAAACAAAGAAAGAAAACTTGGAGATTATAGAAAGCTATGCTTAATCTACATAAAAATATCGGGGCAATAGATCATAGAGTTAAATATACTTATGTAAAGATGGCATTACTGGAGAACAAATAAGAGCCAAAGTTTTGTCCAACTTTACTTTTATGCAAACGAGATGGAGTTGACAACTATTAGAGATGAGCAAGGTCTGAGCTAACAACCAGCAAGACTTTAGCACATTTTATCCTTCTCTGATGACACTGGGAAACATTATCTAGACCACAAAATTGTCAAGTGGACTTGTGATTTACTGGAGGCTCAGATCTAAGAGAATTATTATCAGATCAACAACAATCCAGGAAGCTTAACAGCTGGGGTTCTGAAGGGGTGACTTCAGCCCTGTACAATGAAGAAAAAGAATATCTTTGTTATTTTTACCCCAGTAAGCATTTTTGAGGACAAGAAAATTAAAAGTTGCTTTTTTTTTTTTTTTTTTTTCTGAGACGTAGTTTCACTCTTGTTGCCCAGGCTGGAGTGCAGTGGCATGATCTCGGCTCACTGCAACCTCTGCCTCCCGTGTTCAAGAAATTCTCCTGTCTCAGTCTCCCAAGTAGCTGAGACTACAGGCGCGCACCACCACACCCAGCTAATTTTTGTATTTTTACTAGAGATGGGGTTTCACCATGTTGGCCAGGCTGGTCTACAAACTTCTGACCTCAGGTGATCCACCTGCCTCAGCCTCCCAAAGTGCTGGGATTACAGGCGTGAGCCACCATGCCTGGCCTAAAAGTGATGTTGGTTAATTGGAGGAAATAGTTGGAAACAAGCAGAAAGATGTTTTCAAAGGCCAGGTCTAGGCTAGCACATAGACAAGAAAAACTGCAAAAATACGAAACTGAAGAATGCTGTGGGCATATATTACAGACTAAAATCTAGAGGTTCATATAGTTAGCATGCCAAAATCAGGAAGAAACGGCAAAATTAAAAAAGAATGGAGCAAAGAAATAGGAAAAGGTTGGATTTGAGAGGTAATATATCCTCAGATTCTATTCAATACTTCTTGAGCCTCATTTAGAGGTCCAACTCAGTCACAGGCTTGCAAAATATTTAATGAGCAGAAAAATTAGGTTTATGATGAATAACGAAGGAAATGAAGACTTCTCAAGTCTGCAGACTGTAAGATAAATAGGTAATCGAATAAAGCCTTAATGTTTATGAAGAATGCACTAGAGAAGGCAACTAGCAGTTTTCCATCTCCTCTGACAATAGCACATGAGGAAGCACGTTTAGATTACAAAATAATAGGTTTAGGTTAAAAATACATTTTTACATTGATGGCAATGAATAACCAAAAAATAAATACTAAAATGTGCTTCCTGGAAGGCATAGAGGAAAATGACCCTTCTCTGCCTAGGACTGCTGACTGATCTTTTTTGAAATTGGGATTATAGAGTACATCAAAAGCTGGCAAATGTTTTCTCTAAAAGGCCAGACAGTAAATAGTCTAAACTCTGTGGGTCCTAAGGTGTCTGTAACAGCCAATCAACCCTTTCTGAGGGGTGAGGAAGCCAGGACATTTATCTACAAACTCTTGTTTCTTATTGTTTGAGGGTCCTTCCCAGGGCATTTCTTCCCCCAACAATTCTGGCTCACCCAGCTTAGACCAATCATGACTGCCAGGCCATAGAGCACCCTCAGGCAGAGAGACACAGGAAGTCAACAGCTTGTGTGGAGATCGTCTGCAGGTGACCTGTCTGGGGCAGGCCAAGGAATATGGGTGGGACACTGACAATGTCTTCTGTGAGCACTACCTAAATCTTTTTCTGTTCACTCACTTCTGGGAAGGGAAGTTCCTAAACAGGCTCACTTACATCTTCAAAGAAGGTCCTTGTTTGCAGCACTATTTCCTTGAAGTAGAAGCTCACATCTCGGTCTGTCAGCAGCTCCAGGATTTTTTTTAGAGCCTTCAAGCTTTCACAGACGACTTCAGTGCGAGCCAGGTGATACAGGCCTTTGATGATAGATTCTAGCATTAACTGCTTATGTTTCTTCACCTATTTTAAAATAAGACCTCTTAATCTTGAAAATTGTTCTATGCATATCTGGAATAGGGTAGGAGTCCTCAGACAAGAGGACTGAAATTTTGTCAGGGTCACATGTACTTCAACCCAAGAACTACCACTTCAGCAATGTATCTGGATTTCCAATTAATTTTTATGCAACTACTGGGTGTGGGTTAGTAAATAATTATTTCAAAACTCTACTTAAGTGAACCATTTCCCCTTAGAATGCCTTTTACCTTGTGAGGAGCCCCAGATGCTGTGTTGCCAAGCCCTCGGATGGCCATCTGCCTCAGAGTGGCGTTGGAGTCCCAGGCACTTTGATCCATCAAGATCAGCACATCTCGCAGATTCCCATGCTTCCAAAGGATTGGCTCCTTCATGAGCTGAAATCAACACACTCCTCCCCTTTAGTTAAGCGCATGGCCCCCCTTCAGGAGAGTGCCAAAGATATCATAAGTACAATTAAAGAGAGGACCCCACTGCTTGTGGAGCGGAGGAGGAAGCCCTCTGGTGAACCAGCAAGCCTTGCTGAAGCTGAGCTCTAGATGTGAGCAGCACACAAGTCAAGCTCACATGGTGATGTGAACCCGGTTACCTGCATAACAGATGTCTAGTCTCAATGGAAAATGGGGCAGGGAAAACAGGAATGACTGATAGTTTTCCTTCTCTGGATTGGCTGGAATAGTTTTTAGGCCGGAATTTGAAGCGTCAGTGCTACAATGCTTTGTTTCATCCCTCACAGATTTATTATCCCCCTTTCTCTGCCTTCTGCAAACTAGAGGGCAGGAGGTAGGTGAGGTGGTTTATTTTTCCTCTTTCACCGCCTGCTTAGGTACCATATATCTGGCAGTAGCTGGTCTCTCCTCTATTAAAGCCCCCCACTTTGAAGTCTCTCTTCCCTGGTTCCAGTGCACACTGGGCTCCAGACCATAAGAGAAATACCCTATGGGGACCCAGTGAGTGTGCTCTGAGGGCTGCTCTCCCTTGCCTCAGAGAAGAAAGCTGTGCCGGTTATCCGGTAGTTCTCCGAGGAGGAGGTGAGAGATGAGAGCAGCTGTTCCATGATGTCCAATATGACTCCGTGTTGCCACACTGCCACGCTCCTAGAAAATGCACATTTTAGCAGAGACTTATTTTTCTAAACAACGGAGGAAATCTTAGTTTGTTTGTTCATCAGGCAAGTAATTTGTCTAAAAAGGAATGCTTGGCTGGGGGTGGTGGCTCACGCCTGTAATCCTAGCACTTTGGGAGGACGAGGCAGGTGGATTGCCTGAGCTCAGGAGTTCAAGACCAGCCTGGGCAACATGGTGAAACCCCATATCTACTAAAATACAAAAAATTAGCCAGGCATGGTGGTGTGCGCCTGTAGTCCCAGCTACTCAGGAGGCTGAGGCAGGAGAATTGATTGAACTCAGGAGGCAGAGGTTGCAGTCAGCCAAGATCGCACCTCTGCACACTCCAGCCTGGGCAAAGAGCAAGACTCTGTCTCCAAAAAAAAAAAAAAAAAAAAAAGAAAAAAAAAAAGGAATGCTTGATGAAAGCCCACCAAAGCTTAAATTTTAAAATGGCCTATCCAACTGTCCAATTTAAATGTAGTTTGTCTAAACAATCCCATCAAAAAGCAGGCTAAGGACATGAATAGATAATTCTCAAAAGAAGATATACAAATGGCCAACAAACATATGGAAAAATGCTTAAAATCACTAATGATCAGGGAAATGGAAATCAAAACCACAGTGTGATACCACCTCACTCCTGCAAGAATGACCATAATAAAATAATAATAATAATAAAAAAGATGTTGGCATGGATGCCGTGAAAAGAGGATACTTTTTCACTCTTGGTGGGAATGCAAACTAGTACAACCACTATGGAAAACAGTGGAGCTTCTTAAAGAAGTAAAAGTAGATCTACCGGTTGATCCAGCAATCCCACTACTAGGTATCTACCCAGAGGAAAAGAAGTCATTATACAAAAAGGATACTTGCACACGCATGTTTACAGCAGCACAATTTGCAATTGCAAAAATATAAAACCAGCCCAAATGCCCATTAATCAATGAGTGGATAAAGAAAATGTGGTATATATATACCATGGAATACTACTCAGCCATAAAAAGGAGTGAAATAATGGCATTCGCAGCAACCTGGATGGAATTGGAGACTATTATTCTGTGTGAAGTAACTTGGAAATGGAAAACCAAACATTGTATGTTCTGCCTTATATGTGGGAGCTAAGCTATTAGGACGCAAAGGCATAAGAATGATACATTGGACTTCGGGGGTTTGGGGGAAAGGGCAGGAATCGGGTGAGGGATAAGACTACACACTGGGTGCAGTGTACACTCCTCAGGTGATGGGTGCACCAAAATCTCAGAAATCATCACTAAAGAGCTTATTCATGTAATCAAACACCACCTGTTCCCCAAAAACCTACTGAAATAAAAAAACAAAAAATTTTTTAAAAAGCTGATTAAAAAAGTGTTCAACAGAATTCTAGGTATGTGAATATTAAATATTTCTTTCAAAAAAAAGTGTAATTTGTCTAAAGATGTTCACCTGAATCATGTTTCTTGAGGTGAGTGGTGTGTGGGGCTGATCTTACCATCTCTTCCCACTCCCTTTTCTTTCTTTCCTGTTTGTCCTCCTTCAACTATTAGTCCTAAGTGAATCAATTATGCTCAGCAAAGTTGCCTGTATTGCACGTTTTTGTTTTTGTTTTTGTTTTCTTCTTTGTATCTGGTTCTAGAAAATGTGCACATTACCTGGCCAGTGAACATACGCCTATGTGATGGGTACTAGGACTGCTGAGTAGAGTCCATAAGTTGTCCCCCTCATCAGATTCCTTTGCAAGGCCTTCTCTCATGGCTTGGGCATGCAAACATTTTAAAGTAGCAGTTGAAAGCCTAAAGGAGACAGTCAGCGTTACAAAACTAAGTTGACCATTATAGGGAATTGCAAATTCCCAAGTTCACCTTCCCACTCCTCACAATGCTTTCCCACCCCTGGGCTAGGGGCTGTTGTGTAAGGGAAAAACAGGCAGCCCTATGCTCACATTTTAGCCTTGGGATCCATGGGGACACACAGATGATGTGGGCCAGTAAGTAATGCCACAAAATCTTGTCAACACTCTCCCCATAAGAAAACATAGGCCATAAGAATAAAAAGTGAAAAATATCATATTTCACTGATTCTAAAACAGCATCTCTGAAATCAGGATGCATCTTGCAGTAGATGTGTGTTACAATTGTTCTTGGCCAGACAGTACTTGTGATGTAGTTGCTATTGTCTGTGCATTCACATGTGCTGCCTAGTTCAGGTATAGCTCTTTATATTACCATCATTTTAGTAAAGTTACATGTATTATTGGAACTATTACTTTTAATGGCAAAAACAGCAATTACTTTTGCACCAACCTAATACGTGTTGAATCTAAATGGTGTTTAAAGTGTCTTTAAAAATGTTGCACTATAATTTTACATTGGAATGAAAAGTTATGCAAAAGGCAGGGAAACAGAATGATGTGATATAAAATGAAAATTCATACCTCATAATCCTAAAAGGGTTCTTTTGATAAGTACAGAATAAAAATTTTAAAGTTTAAGAAAGCATTGATTCACGCTTACTTTGGAGTCCTTTTCTGTTTTCTCAATGGTATGCAAAAAATTGCTTTTTTTCAATTGCTGAAGTCTCAGAATTTATGAAATATGGTATTTATTTTTATTTTTCTTCTTTCCCTGGTGGCCTTGAAGATCACAAGATTCCACCCTCTCTAGAAAGATCTCAACGATAGAAACCAAAGATAATACAGTAGTTCCTCTAGGAAAGAAAGCATAGCCCCTTATTCTTTAAGTGACTATTCTGTGTAGCTACACTGGATGCTGGCTCAAGAAGAACTATGGTGTCACGGCTTAGGGAGAGTAGAGCCTTGTTTCTTCATGGACAATGGATGCTATGACAGAAAGCACAGACCCTGACTTCTGCAGCTCCGCTCCTGGAGTCTGGGATTAGGACCGCTGTGGAAGATACTTCCTGATTGGCCGTTTACCTGCAGGGGTCTGGGATCTGTTGCTGTTCTCCCTGCTGCATCACATGCCGCCTACGGCTCCAGGGAGAAGTGGGCATCTTCTGGCCCAGTGTGCAGCTAACCAGCTTCAGGAGGAGAGTGAACAGCTCTGGATACAAGCCGGTGACAGAGGTGCCCATTGAGATCACTTCATACATAGCACAGGCCACCTGAGGGGAGAAAGGGCCTCTTGGTCAGGCAGTCTCATTTTCTCCAAGGCCATCTTCTTTCTGGGCTGATTTTCAACTTTGTTTTCTCCACCAGTAAAAACACACAGAAAAGGGAGGGTTTATTGTCTGGAAACTTCTCAACTCAGGGACTGTCATGTTAGTCCTGTGACTGCCAGAGGACACTAGTCATGTAAAATAAAATGTTTTCAGCATTGGGGTTTTTCAACAAACAGGGTCCTTTGGATATATTACAGACTTATCTAGAAATACAGATACATAGATTTTTTGGGGGGTTGATGAGAAATTTGCTTCTAAAACCTAGGCATTACCATTCAGGACATAGGCATGGGCAAGGACTTCATGTCTAAAACACCAAAAGCAATGGCAACAAAAGCCAAAATTGACAAATGGGATCTAATTAAACTAAAGAGCTTCTGCACAGCAAAAGAAACTACCATCAGAGTGAACAGGCAACCTACAGAATGGGAGAAAATTTTCACAACCTACTCATCTGACAAAGGGCTAATATCCAGAATCTACAATGAACTCAAACAAATTTACAAGAAAAAAACAAACAACCCCATCAAAAAGTGGGTGAAGGACATGAACAGACACTTCTCAAAAGAAGACATTTATGCAGCCAAAAAACACATGAAAAAATGCTCATCATCACTGGTCATCAGAGAAATGCAAATCAAAACCACAATGAGATACCATCTCACACCAGTTAGAATGGCGATCATTAAAAAGTCAGGAAACAGGTGCTGGAGAGGCTGTGGAGAAATAGGAACACTTTTACACTGCTGGTGGGACTGTAAACTAGTTCAACCCTTGTGGAAGACAGTGTGGCGATTCCTCAGGGATCTAGAACTAGAAATACCATTTGACCCAGCCATCCCATTACTGGGTATATACCCAAAGGACTATAAATCATGCTGCTATAAAGACACATGCACACATATGTTTATTGCAGCACTATTCACAATAGCAAAGACTTGGAACCAACCCAAATGTCCAACAATGATAGAATGGATTAAGAAAATGTGGCACATATACACCATGGAATACTATGCAGCCATAAAAAATGATGAGTTCATGTCCTTTGTAGGGACATGGATGAAATTGGAAATCATCATTCTCAGTAAACTATCACAAGGACAAAAAACCAAACACCGCATGTTCTCACTCATAGGTGGGAATTGAACAATGAGAACACATGGACACAGGAAGGGGAACATCACACTCTGGGGACTGTTGTGGGGTGGGGGGAGGGGGGAGGGATAGCTTTAGGAGATATACCTAATGCTAAATGACGAGTTAATGGGTGCAGCACACCAGCATGGCACATGTATACATATGTAACTAACCTGCACATTGTGCACATGTACCCTAAAACTTAAAGTATAATAATAATAAAAGAAAAAAAAAGAAATTTGCTGCTAAAAATGATCAGCCACAGACAAAAGTACAGCCATAACTATAAACTGGAGTAAAGTTAGGGTATGAGAGAAGAAGGAGGTGTCATTAATGTGACAGCACCAAGCTCCAGGTGGGGATAGATCATAGAAGACGGCACAGTCTCAAGCAAGTGATGGGTTCAGGCTGTCCAACTCACTGAAATTGCCTCAACCCTGGCGATGTCATCTTCTAACTCAGTCTCCAGTTTGTCTATTAAGGCTTGCAAGAGTTTTCCACTGGAGGCTGGCTTTTCAGCCAGCGCCTTCCACAATGTCTTTGTGTCCCTAGAGTGGCAAAGCAGGAAATTGTGAGATAAGGCACAACCCCTCGGGCTGTAAGCTTTTCCATCTGACTCACTCTAAAATCACATTATGACTAATCACAATTTCAAGGGCAGATGGACATGCTGCCATGCCTGGGGATAAGAAAGATGTTTTACATAACAATTCAGCATTCTAGCCTTGGGTTACGGAACTTTGTTAAAGTCCACTAAGATGGGAACCTCTCATGTAGGTGCATTCCAGGCCACCAGAAAGAGGAGAATATTCACTTTTTAATATTCTCTTATTCCTATGGCATATTGTTAAAAATATTATTATGCAATACATATATATCTTATATATATGAAAAACATTTGGAAAAACATTACTTGTGATTCAAATACCAATTGTTAAATTGTTATTCAGATGAGCTATTTTCAACCTTTGTTTGCTATCTTGCTCTCAAACCATAAATCCCTCCCCAATGCATTTCAGAGTGGCCTTCCCTTGGAGAAGGAATCAGTTCAATAAGGTTCTACCTGTCGAAGGGCAGAGGCTTCTGTAAAAGGTTGACAACAACTATATCCATGTGAAAGCTGGCTATCTGGGAGATGGCTTCTAGCATGAACTGAAAACTTTCTTCTTTTTGTCTGAGGACTGGCATGTGATGGTAAATTGTGCCTAAGATCTCCAATAGCTAAAGAGAAAAAAGCCAAGTCAAACATTAAGTTGCTATTTTCCCTCTATGTAAATGACTCAGAACAGGTACCTGTTGTGGATGGGCAGCTGATGAATTCTAAATAATGTTAAAAATAATAATTGCTTTCACATGTGGCCTATTTCTCACTCAGGAGGATTATTCACGAATTGGGTATTTGTTCCTAATTAAATTTAGGAAACATTTTGTGAAAGGGTGTATTATGACAGGTGCTGTGTTTGCCATTGTCGGAATTTACCAAAGATGAAAAGGATGTACCCCTTTTGCAAAAGGAGTGAGTGATCCAATAAAGAATATCAGTCATAGACCTAAAGGCCTGTAGTCAAGGCAGTCTATGGCAAATGGTATACATGAGGTGCATACAACCGACAGGGGAAACCAGGAGGAACTGAGTCACATTGGAGGGCCATTTGGTTTGGGTCTTGAAGCATTTATAGCAATTTCAAAAGGCAAGGTGGAGACAGATGGTGGGGAAGGGCATCCTTGTCAGAAAGAACACAGATAAAGATGTAAAGTTAAAAGACATGAGAAGAGGTGGAGCACAGAGGATTTTTAGGGCAGTGCAACCACTCTGTATGATCTTACACTGGTGGATACATGTCATTATACATTTGTCAAATCCATAGACTGTACAACACCAGGAGTGAACCCTAAACCCTAAAGTCCATGGAACTGCGGACTTTAGGTGATAACAATGTGTCAATGTAGGTTTACTGATCATAACAAATCTACTCTGGTGGGAGATATTGACAGTTGGGAGGCTGTGTGTATGTGAGGGAAGCGGGTAGATGGGAACTGTGCTTAAGTTTGCTGTGAACCTAAAACTGCTCTAAAAATCTATTTTTTAAAAATCGCGGGAACATGGGCATAAGAAAATGCTGAGATTTCTAGTGTACGAGAATGGTCCAGGTTGGAGTGCAGAGAGAACGAGGGTAATAAAAGAAAGATGACTTGATAGAAAAGATGAACCCAGATCTCAGAGCACTGGATGCCACCTTTAGGAATTTGGATGTTAATCTGTGGCCAGTAGGGAATGATATCTTACATTTGGATTTTTGACATGGACAAAGGCATATATCTGTGTTAAAGTAACTTTGCTTCTAGTAGACATTTCTATTATTTTGGACAGACATTTAAGTTAGACATTTATTTTAAATATGTTTTCTCTGAATTATAATTCCTTAGTTATAAATAGCCCCCATTTATGATTACCACAGATTCCTAGGTCAATGATGCTTGGAGAGGATTTAGGTCCCTATTGTAAGCCTTTACCTATTGTGTGAACAACCCTTTAAGCTATACACACAAATATATGGGCATTCCATATTTATCAATTTTGGCTGTCCCATGTCTAGCCCAGTGCCTACCACATAGTATGTGCTCAATAATGTTTTCAAAAAGACTTTTTGAAAAGTAATTAGCACAGAGGTAATTTTCAATGCCCTTAACACAAAAGCTGTGCTTTGGAGAGTTTTTAAATTGAGGGTAGTTGACTGGACTATAGGGACAAGAAATTCTTTTTCTTACTCTCTTTGAGTTGCTTGCATTTAGTTACAGATTTTTTCCTTTTTTTTTTTTTTGAGACCGAGCCTTGCTCTATTGCCCAGGCTGGAGTGCAGTTGCCCAATCTCAGCTCACTGCAACCTGCACCTCCCTGGTTCAAGTGATTCTCCTGCCTCAGCCTCCCAAGTAGCTGGAATCACAGGCGCTTGCCACCACGCCCAGCTAAGTTTTGTATTTTTAGTAGAGATGAGGTTTCTCCATGTTGCTCAGGCTGGTCTCAAACTCCTGTCCTCAAGTGATCCACCTGTCTTGGCCTCCCAAAGTGCTGGAATTACAGGTGTGAACCACCACACCCAGCCCATTTTTTCCTTCTTATTAATGTTTGAATAACTTGTATTCTATTTTTGACTTCAGAAGAGAAAAGAGAGGCATCTCCATTTGGAGCTCTTAACCAAGCTTCCTGAATTTAAATCCTGTTCACTCTGCTTAACTCTCCGGTTGGGAAGAAGAATTGAGGACTTTCCCCAATCCAGTGGCAGCCTTGCTTATCAGACAATAAACTCTATGGGGTGTGGGAGAAAAGCCTGAAGGGTAGCAGTGAAATTAGAAACTCCTGCCCTTGGTGGTTGTCTCAAAGGCATCCACATGGTCATTCTTATCCTTACATCTCTAAAAACCCAGTTTTCCATCATCCAAATGGTCTTGGTTCAGAGCTGCTTCCTCTAGCCAGAGTGAGACAGTTTGAAAAGCTTTTATATTAAAAGACAAGAGAGGCAATTGAGACAGGGCCTCAATGTGAGCCTTGTTGTTGAACACACAACATAAGTCTCTAATGAGGCCCCTTGAGGTTGTGCAAGCCTTTGCATGCTGCCTATCAGTGGACAAACAGAGGTAGTGGCCGACATGGCATTTCAAAAGTGATAGAATTCTGTTCAGTTGTAAAACTGGCTATCAGTTCACCTGATCTTCCAGAGCAGCTCCCTGCTCCTTCAGGACAGTGATCATCCATATGCCACAGGCCTTTGTGCAAGTGGGGTTGAGGCTCTCCAGACCATCCAGCATTTCCTCTAGGAACATCAGAATTTCTTCATTTGGGATGAATTTACTGACAATCTGAAAATGCACCCAGAAAGATTCGTGTAATCAACCACCCCATTTTATATCTAGATACTTACAACATGCTGTTGTGGTTTGTTTTGGGTATTAGAAGCCACTGAACTTTTCAACAGTTTTGATTGAGGCCACAGAAACTAGAGAAAATACTAGAACAGGGCATAGACATGACCTTTTATTACTAAGCAAACTTTCCATGGAGTTGCCTTTTTTTATCATTTCATATTTATTGAATCCTAAGCCTGCTAAGGCAATTTCCTCTCCAAGCCTAAAGTTACAGCATACTGCATTGGGAAAAATAATGCAGAATGTTTATATAGCAATATGTACATTAAAAAGTCCTTTTACATACATTCATATATCATAGAAACATGTCTTGAATCTGCCACATAATACCTAAACCTTGAGAGTTCAGGAAAATCTATCAATATGTATTAAGTACCATGCTGAATACTCAGGTGGTGGACAGTGTACATATGGAGTATGGATTATTATGAGCCTTGTTTCTTGCTCTTCCAATATTTCAATATTAAGAACAGTCCATAAAAGGTCAATAAAATGGAAAAACTTTGCAATTGTTGTCTCTAGGTACAAGAACTATACAGAATGCTTGGTTGATAGCAGTGTATGAATTTGAGTGTGTATTTCTGTGTGTGTGCATTAATGAAAAAGGGGTGGGAAGGCAGGTGAAAATTTGGTGTTTGAATGAGTTCCAGGATCATTATCTGGGGATTTAACTAAGCAAGATGGTAATGATTATGAGTTTGTAGACACTAGAACGTTCCTGTTTACAATGGTCTTCCCTTTGCATTAAGTGGCCGGATGATGTTGAGAAAATATGAACTCCTTTCCTTGAATATTTGCACATCCAAGCCATTTGCTGAGTTATTAGATCAAAGGACTATACCACGGCTACCATTCTATGTAACTCCAAATGCTTGCCTGTTGTCCAAGCTTCATGGTTAGCTGTTTTGTCTCACAGTGGGATGGATGTTGATTCAGGAGCAAAGGAAGGAAGGGAACTCATGTTTTTGAGCACCTATTAGGTGTCGAGCACCTTTTAAGGGATTTGACGTATGTTCCCTTCCTGTCTCTCAAATGGCTTCTCTGTCATTTGCTGATCAATTACTCATGTCTCCACTACAGCCAGCTTCCTTGTTTCTAATTGCCTCATTTGATAGCTGGAGTCTTGCAGTTTCCTCCAAACTGACTTCCCTAATTTTGCTCTTAACAGTCTACATTCAAATCTCCACATAGCTGCCAGAGTGGCCCTTCAGAAATGTAAGTCTAGTTGTGTTTTTCCTCTCAGAACCACTGTTAGCCTAGAAGAGGCATTTGCACACTAGGAATATGAGCCCTGTCCTCAAGATATTTCACTTCTCTCTGTAAGTATATTGTCATAACATACTGATTTTGCTGGATCCTTTATTGCTACCTGTGGAAAACTGCCATAACACCAATCTAAATCTGTAATGTCTACATTATGAATGATGTTGTCTTACATGAGGGTGCCCTTTTGCATTTCAAAATTGGCATAATTATGTGTAGTAGCCTGACTCTTCTCAGAACCCTCCATTGGCTTTTGATTTCAAATAGAGCAAAAAACAAGTTCCAAACACCGCATGTTCTCACTCATAGGTGGGAATTGAACAACGAGAACACATGGACACAGGAAGGGGAACATCACACACCGGGGCCTGTTGTGGGGTGCAGGGAAGGGGGAGGGATAACATTAGGAGATATACCTAATGTTAAATGACGAGTTAATAGGTGCAGCACACCAACATGGCACATGTATACATATGTCACAAACCTGCACGTTGTGCACATGTACCCTAAAACTTTAATTAAAAAAAACGAACAAAAAAACAATTTCCTTAAAAAGGCCCAGAAGGCCCTTGGATCAGCCTCTGGTTATCTCTTGGATCTCATTAACCCCTCTTTCTACACTTCAGGGGCTTTGCACTTGCTGTTTTCCCTCTGCCTGGAATTCTCTTTTCCAGATATTTCCACGATTATCTCTTTCAGGGTGTCCTTCTCCAGAGAATCACCTCCTACCTCTTCCTTATTCCCTTTCTTGACTTTATTTTTCTCAGTTATCATTATCTGATATTATGTTTACTTTTTGGATTTCCTTTACTAAGATGCAAGCTCAGTGAAACAGGAATTGCGTTTTTTGCTTTCTTAGTGCCTAGAATAGAGCTTTGCATATGGTAGGTGCTCAGGATAAGGGAGGTAAGTGAATGCATGACTGAATGAGTGATTGAATTGATTGGCCAGTCCTCACAACAACCACAAAATGGTCTTTTGTTTTTGTTTCTTGAGGATGAGGAGACAACTTCAATCAGTGCACACAGTGCATCTGATTAACTCCAAAACTCTTGTTCTTTCCACTCTAACCCACAGCATCCCACATTTTGGGGAAGGACTCTTGGTCTACAAAGTTTCCCACCATATGAAATGATCAGTAATGAGTGTTGACTAGGTATGTGTACTCTAAGTTAGAAAATGACAGGACCACGGGTCCTTCATTCAGCTTGAATATATATCTTCTTTTGCAGTGGGGAGTATGTAGCTTACTCACTTGGAAATCAATCCAGAATCTTTACATCCCCTGGCCACTCCTACATATTTATTACCTTAGCTATTTTAGAAGAAATCTTGATCTGAACCTGCACGTCATCACTTTCCAGCCCTTCCTGCAAACCCTGCAGTCTTTCCACTTCCAAGTGAATGCCTAAAATCAACAAAGGGATAAATGTTTAAGTGTTCAAAGACCTGATAGGGGTTGAAGAGGCTGGCTATATTTTGGTATGACACTAAATTAGCTGCTATCTGATGAGATGGTGAACATAAGCGCTAACACATACTGAGTGGTTTCTACATGCTGGGCACCATGCAAATACTCTGCATACAACATTCGCATTTATTACTCATAAACATTATCATAGACTCTCCTGTTCTATTCTTGCTTTTGCAGATGAGAAAGTGGGAACAGAGATGTGAAGACATTGCCCAAGGCACACGGTGAATAAAAATAGGAGAGTCTGAATTTCAACCCTGGTCTGTCTGACACAAATGCCCAGGTTCCAACTACTCTGCTATGCTGCTATCTCTCTTGGATTTCTATTCTTCAGTGAGCTCCCTCATTGGGGAAACTGAAAAGTAATTATTGTAATGAGAAGTTTACATCAGCAACTGTGTAAGTGATTATTGATATCAATTTATTTTTTTTTTATTTATTTTTTTTTTTATTTCTCAGTTGTATCATAATTTTATTTTTAGTTGTCTTTATTATTTGGTCAAATTAATGGCAAGTGAATATGAATTAGGCATTTTTTACTGTAAAAAGAGAGCACTAGTAAAATTCATTTGATCAAGCTTCAAAGCAAACCTTGGCATTCTTACTCAATTAATTTTCTTTTTTTTTTTTTTTTTAATTTTTTTTTTATTTTTTTATTTTTTTTATTTTTTTTAATTTATGAAGTATTTATTGATGATTCTTGGGTGTTTCTCGGAGAGGGGGATATGGGAGGGTCATAGGATAATAGTGGAGAGAAGGTCAGGAGATAAACACATGAACAAAGGTCTCTGGTTTTCCTAGGCAGAGGACCCTGCGGCCTTCTGCAGTGTTTGTGCCCCTGGGTACTGGAGATTAGGGAGTGGTGATGACTCTTAAAGAGCATGCTGCCTTCAAGCATCTGTTTAACAAAGTACATCTTGCACCGCCCTTAATCCATTTAACCCTGAGTTGACACAGCATATGTTTCAGAGAGCATGGGGCTGGGGGAAAGGCCATAGATCAACAGCATCCCAAGGCAGAAGAATTTCTCCTAGTCAGAACAAAATGGAATCTCCTATGCCCACCCCTTTCTACACAGACACAGCAACAATCTGATCTCTCCTTCCTTTCCCCACACTTCCCCCCCTCTTCCTTTCAACAAAACCGCCATCGTCCTCATGGCCCGCTCCCGATGGTCGCTGTCTCTTCGGAGCTGTTGGGTACACCTCCCAGACAGGGCAGCCGGGCAGAGGCGCTCCTCACCTCCCAGACAGGGCGGCCGGGCAGAGGCGCTCCTCGCTTCCCAGACGGGGCCGCCCGGGCAGAGGCGCTCCTCACTTCCCAGACGGGGCCGCCCGGGCAGAGGCGCTCCTCTCCTCCCAGACGGGGCGGCCGGGCAGAGGCGCTCCTCGCTTCCCAGACGGGGCCGCCCAGGCAGAGGTGCTCCTCGCTTCCCAGACCGGGCGGCCCGGGCAGAGGCGCTCCTCACTTCCTCCCAGACCGGGTGGCAGCCGGGCAGAGGCGCTCCTCACCTCCCAGACGGGGCGGCCGGGCAGAGGCGCTCCTCACTTCCCAGAGGGGGCGGCCGGGCAGAGGCGCTCCTCACTTCCCAGACCGGGCGGCCGGGCAGAGGCGCTCCTCACTTCCCAGATGGGGCGGCCGGGCAGAGACGCTCCTCACTTCCTCCCAGACGGGGTGGCGGCCGGGCAGAGGCGCTCCTCACCTCCCAGACAGGGCGGCCGGGCAGAGGCGCCCCTCACTTCCCAGACTGGGCGGCCGGGCAGAGGCGCTCCTCACTTCCCAGACTGGGCGGCCGGGCAGAGGCGCTCCTCACTTCCCAGACTGGGCGGCCGGGCAGAGGCGCTCCTCACCTCCTAGACGGGGTGGCCAGGCAGAGGCGCTCCTCACTTCCCAGACGGTGTGGCGGCTGGGCAGAGGCGCTCCTCCCTTCCCAGATGGGGCAGCCAGGCAGAGGCGCTCCTCACTTCCTCCCAGACGGGGTGGCGGCCAGGCAGAGGCGCTCCTCACTTCCCAGAGGGGGCGGCCGGGCAGAGGTGCTCCTCACTTCCTCCCAGACGGGGTGGTGGCTGGGCAGAGGCACTCCTCACCTCCCAGACGGGGCGGCCGGGCAGAGGTGCTCCTCATCTCCCAGACGGGGCGGCCGGGCAGAGGTGCTCCTCACTTCCCCCCAGACGGGGTGACGGCCGGGCAGAGGCACTCCTCACCTCCCAGATGGGGCGGCCGGACAGAGGCGCTCCTCACTTCCCATACAGGGTGGCAGCCGGGCAGAGGTGCTCCTCACTTCCCAGATGGGGCAGCTGGGCAGAGGTGCTCCTCACTTCCTCCCAGACGGGGTGGCGGCCAGGCAGAGGCGCTCCTCACTTCCCAGACGGTGTGGCGGCTGGGCAGAGGCGCTCCTCCCTTCCCAGATGGGGCAGCCAGGCAGAGGCGCTCCTCACTTCCCCCCAGACGGGGTGGCGGCCAGGCAGAGGCGCTCCTCACTTCCCAGAGGGGGCGGCCGGGCAGAGGTGCTCCTCACTTCCTCCCAGACGGGGTGGCGGCTGGGCAGAGGCGCTCCTCACCTCCCAGACGGGGCGGCCGGGCAGAGGTGCTCCTCATCTCCCAGACGGGGCGGCCGGGCAGAGGTGCTCCTCACTTCCCCCCAGACGGGGTGACGGCCGGGCAGAGGCACTCCTCACCTCCCAGACGGGGCGGCCGGACAGAGGCGCTCCTCACTTCCCATACGGGGTGGCAGCCGGGCAGAGGCGCTCCTCACTTCCCAGATGGGGCAGCCGGGCAGAGGCGCTCCTCACTTCCTCCCAGATGGGGTGGCGGCCGGGCAGAGGCGCTCCTCACTTCCCAGACGGGGCGGCCAGGCAGAGGTGCTCCTCACTTCCTCCCAGACGGGGTGGCGGCCGGGCAGAGGCGCTCCTCACCTCCCAGACGGGGTGGCCGGGCAGAGGCGCTCCTCCCTTCCCAGACGGAGTGGCCAGGCAGAGGCGCTCCTCACCTCCCAGAGTGGGCGGCCAGGCAGAGGCGCTCCTCACTTCCCAGAGTGGGCGGCCGGGCAGAGGCGCTCCTCACTTCCCATAGGGAGTGGCAGCCAGGCAGAGGCGCTCCTCACTTCCCAGATGGGGCAGCTGGGCAGAGGTGCTCCTCACTTCCTCCCAGACGGGGTGGCGGCCAGGCAGAGGCGCTCCTCACCTCCCAGATGGGGCGGCCGGGCAGAGGCGCTCCTCACCTCCCAGACGGGGCGGCTGGGCAGAGGCGCTCCTCACCTCCCAGAAGGGGCGGCTGGGCAGAGGCGCTCCTCACTTCCCATATGGGGTGGCAGCCGGGCAGAGGCGCTCCTCACTTCCCAGACAGGGTGGCGGCCAGGCAGAGGCGCTCCTCACCTCCCCGATGGGGCAACCGGGCAGAGGCGCTCCTCACTTCCTCCCAGACGGGGTGGCGGCCAGGCAGAGGCGCTCCTCACCTCCCAGACGGGGCGGCCGGGCAGAGGTGCTCCTCATCTCCCAGACGGGGCGGCCGGGCAGAGGCGCTCCTCACTTCCTCCCAGACGGGGTGGCGGCTGGGCAGAGGCGCTCCTCACCTCCCAGAAGGGGTGGCCAGGCAGAGGCGCTCCTCACCTCCCAGACGGGGCGGCCGGGCAGAGGTGCTCCTCATCTCCCAGACGGGGCAGCCGGGCAGAGGCGCTCCTCACATCCCAGACGATGGGCGGCCGGGCAGAGGCGCTCCTCACTTCCCAGATAGGGCGGCCGGGCAGAGGGGTTCTTCACATCCCAGACGATGGGCGGCCAGGCAGAGATGCTCCTCACTTTCTAGACGGGGTGGCGGCGGGGCAGAGGCTGTAATCTTAGCACTTTAAGAGGCCAAGGCAGGAGGCTGGTAGGTGGAGGTTGCAGCGAGCCGAGATCACACCACTGCACTCCAGCCTGAGCACCATTGAGCATTGAGTTAGCGAGACTCCGTCTGCAATCCCAGCACCTCGGGAGGCCGAGGCAGGCAGATCACTCGAGGCCAGGAGCTGGAGACCAGCCCGGTCAACACGGCGAAACCCCGTCTCTACCAAAAATACAAAAACCATTCAGGCGTGGCGGCGTGCGCCTGCAATCCCAGGCACTCGGCAGGCCGAGGCAGGAGAGTCACCGGAGCCCGAGGCAGGGAGGTTGCAGCGAGCCGGATCATGGCAGTACAGTCCAGCTTCGGTAACAGCGGGAGACCGAAAAAAGAAGGAGAGGGAGACCGAAGAAAGGGGAGAGGGAGAGGGAGAGGGAGAGGGAGAGGGAGAGGGAGAGGGAGAGGGAGAGGGAGAGGGAGAGGGAGAGGGAGAGGGAGAGGGAGAGGGAGAGGGAGAGGGAGAGGGAGAGGGAGAGGGAGAGGGAGAGGGACGATATCAATTTATAAATGCAGACCTAACCAATAAAGATTTTCTGTTTATTATTTGAATGTATATTAATCATGGAAACTAACACATGAACCATTCTATGGAAGGCAGCCTAGCCCAGTGAGACACACACGGACTTTGAAGTCAGATGCACCTGAGCTCAAAGCCCAGCTACTCTACTTTCAGTGGTCCAAGTAACTGAAAACTTTTTAATTTCAGACTCCCCCCTTTCAAAATGAAGTGAGAAATGCCCATGAGTATCGATGGGTATTTAATTTAGTATCACACTTGTTACTTGTGTCTAGTAGGTGTTTTAGTAATACATGTTCTTTCTCTCCACCATGCTTGTTTGGTCCATCAGCGAAAATGTCGATGTAAATCGTAAAGTATGGGAGTTCTATTAACAAACAGTGTTTGAGGACCTGAATTTTTCATATTTTAGGAAAATGAAGTGGGCTGAAGGAAAAATAGGCAGAACAATAATAGAATCCAAATTCCTTTCTTCCTATAAGTTCCCTACTGGCATATTTCTGTTATTACTGTAATGGTTTTTTTTTTTTTGAGACAGTCTCCCAGGCTGGAGTGCACAGGTGTGATCTTGGCTCACTGCAACCTCTGCCTTCCAGGTTCAAGTGATTCTCATGCCTCAGCTTCCCGAGTAGCTGGGATTACAGGCATCCACCACCACTCCTGGCTAATTTTTTGTATTTTTGGTAGACAATGGAGTTTCACCATGTTGGCCAGGCTGGTCTTGAACTCCTGACCTCAAGTGACCCATACGCTTCAGCCTCCCAAAGTGCTGGGATTACAGGGTGACCCACCACGTCCAGCCTGGAATGGTTCTTTAGTTCTCACTTTCTTAATTCTATTTTTTCCTGACTTGGTAAAAACATATATCCTTAATCAATTATCTTCCTATATCCCAAAGGACTTTTGTACATACTTTGACTCTGCTGAAGAGTTTTTTCTTTTCTTTTGACTGACTATCTCTCTCCCCCAACCAAATCCTACCTTTTGGCTTTAACACACTTATAAAATGTGAATATTGGAACTGTAACATCTCTGTGTCCCCAGCATTAGAACAGTGCCTGACACATGGAAAGGCACTCAATAAATATTTTGAATACCTAAAAGAATGACGTGTGGAACATAGGCGGGCATGAGGTGGCATTAAGTCTAGACTGTTTCTGCCTGCGTCTACTCTGCAGAACTGCACACACACAATGTAGGGCTGTCCTTGGTGAAACATGGACTCAATTAACCTGGACAGGGAGCCCTGATTGTTGGTTTCAGCCTGCGATGGAGGTTTAAAAATTCCTAATATTTTGTGGTATTGACAGTTATTCACATGAACTTGGAGAGCAGGAGGAGCTCCTGCTCTGAAAATTTCCGCAAAGTTCTGTCTCTTAGAGAGCTTTGAAAGGCACTTAGTACCACGATAATAGTGCAATTTTCTCCTGAAGAAAACCGTGTGATAGAGGAAGCATTGCTAATATGCCCAATTGTTTAGTGATTTAAATCGGAGACTCTCAAAACATTTTACCTACTTTAATGGATCTTTATAATGCTTCGGTGTTATTATCTCTATTTTAAAAAATGAGAAAACAGAGCCACTGAGGAAAGAAATACTTGTTTCAGATCTAGGAGACAGATTCTGTGATATAATTAAGGTATTAAAACAGAAATTGCTGAACTGGAGAGAGAGGGAGAAACAGAGAGAAAGAGAGAGAGTGAGAGAGACAGAGAGAGAGATGGGGAGGGGAGAGGAGAGGAGAAAAGGAGGAAAACGAGGAAAGAGGAGAGAGGAGAGGGGAGGAAGGAGAGAGACATAGGTGTATAAGGAGAAAAGCTGAGAATAAAAGAAGATGGGTTTCTTTTCTTCACTTGTGGGTTCCCCACCTTTCCCTCACCTTTTATATAGAACAGACCAATAGTTGAGCTAGCAGCTGCCTGACGGATGGTAGGCAGGGTATCACAGGAGTGAGGAGCCAGGAGTCCAAGCAGTGAACCGATTTTGAAGTTCTCTGGTGCCTGCAGGATAAAGGAGGCACCCTATTGTGATGGGGTAGCTTGGTCATATCCCAGGATATTCCCAATACTGGATCTCAAGTCTCTTATTTTCTCTCTGCAGGTCCTTAGAATGAAATTTGATCTTGCACTTTCTCCTAAAAGATGCCTATTTTTAAGGGCAGTGGAGAAGTAAGCATGCATGTAAAGAAAACCCAATAGCTCAATTCGTGTGAGCTGCACTCTGAAGTTAGATCTCTCTCCAAAAGTGCTCTGAAAAGCACATCACTCTGAGATGCAAGATCTATCATGCAGGAGTTTTGGATTCCAGAGGTCTCAGAGATCCCTGATGTTTACAAGCAATAAAGTCTATTCATTCTAGGGGATTACTTACCTCAATATCATTTGTCAGCACTTTCGCGGTGATCTGGAAGGCTCTTTCTCTTTCCCACTCTTTTTGTGAAACAAGCCACATTCGGAGAAGCTGTTGGCCGAAGAATAAATGTTCTTTCCTTAGTATTCTTCATATTCATCTAGTTTTATATTCTCTCTGTCTCTGCCTCTTCTGTAACAGGGTGCTCACCTCCCCACAAACAATTTTTAAGCAGATGGCTGTATGTGGGGTGTGGGTAGGTCCAGCTGGATGTCTTCATGTGAGGAAAATGCAGGAGAGTTTGGAGTGGACATTGAAGAACAGGTTAGGGAGAATGAGAATCAGTTTGAGTGGAGGCTCTACTCACATTAAACATTTCTTGACAGTCCTCTGCATTCACATTATCCCACATCATGGTCTTCAGAAGTTTTCCTAGGGCATCCATGGATCGTTCATAGAGAAACTGAAATCAAATATGTGTGTGTGAGTCTCAGGCTGGGGTGAGAGAGTAAGGCCCCACTGCAGATTGTCTTCCTACTTAGGCCTCACTAGTGCATACTTGAATGTGCTCCTTGTCCTTGTCTGTCTGGCCTTCACTTTTCAGATTTTCCAGAGGTGGAAGGGGCAGCAGCCTCCGAATATTCTCCTCAAGAATGTTAAGGTGGTCTTGTAGTGAGAGCTGAGGTTTCAGTTTACTGAAATAAGAACCAGGTGGAGGAATGGATATTACAGTGACCATCAGAACATACCTAGTGGAGTTCCCAAGAACTGCCAGTCACATCTGACCATGCGAGTAACGTGTCACATTTTCTGACATGTTGGGATGTTGAGAGAGGTGGTGACAGGAGTAGGGAGAGATGGGAACACAGAATCAGACTGCATTGGTGAGCATAGTCAATATGCCTCCATTCTTTAGATTAGATTGATGAACAAATCATCACTCACTTTGTGTTCCTTAACACTTTATTATATGATCTGTGACAATATTACCTACTTGTTTTCTCCATCTTGTGTGTGTGTGTGTGAGACAGAGAGTGAGAAAGAGAGAGAGAATGACAGAGAGAGATATGTATCTCCTCAACTAGATTGTAAGTCTGCAGCAGTGACTTTTATCAATTTCATGTCTCTTTTCATGTTCTAAACAGTACCACATATACTGTAGGTTCTTATGAATGCACAAGTGAATAAATGACACCGGAGTGTTTCTTCCTTTCTTTCAAATGTTTACTATAGATTTCATGAAGATATGAAAAAGTTTAGATATGACTTGGAAAAATGCACATGTTCAATACGATTGAAAAACCCCATTTGCTTTTAAATAAAAGTAAGTTAAGACAATAAGATACCATTAGTCAGCTACCAAATTAGCAAAGCAATTAAAAATGATGACACCATCAGAGAAATAAGGTTTACTTAGAGAGGAATAAAATTCAGTACCAGCTGGGAAAGCTCTATGTAGTCTTCTTGTCTTTATTGTCTGGCTCACTGCTTTAAAAGAAATAAATGTATCGAAGTATAATTTATGTATAGTAAGCTGCATCCATTAAAAAATTTTTGAGAGATATTCACACTCATGAAAACGCTGACGGTTATATAACCAATATAGAATCTTTCTATCATACTCTATTTTTTTCTATGCTCCTTTGCAGGTTATCTTTTCCTCCCCCATGACAACCACTGATTTGCTTGCTGTCATTAGAGATGAGTTTTCAAGTTCTACAGCTGTGCTCTCTCTAGCCACATATGCTCGTGAACATGAGTTGTGGCTGATCCGGATTAAGATGCAATGTAAGTGTAACACATGGGATTTTGAAGATTTAGTATGAAGAATAATATAAATTACCCAATTTTAAAATAATGAATATATGTTGAAATAGTATACTAAATATATTGGATTAAATAAAATATACTATTAAAATTAATTTAATCGTTTCTTTTCACTCTTTTAAAAGTGGTTACCAGACAGTTTTAAATGACATATGTGACTTGAATTGTATTTCTACTTGACAAAACTCTTCTAGAGCCTGGTTAATTCTTAATTCATCTTCACGATTGATTTATTTGAGCTTTCTACAAACCTCCCTCATTTTTGTTAACATGGCAACCTGTGCTTTCTCTTATCTTGCCTTTTACCACATTTGGAGAAATTACGTGGGTGCTTCTTACATCTGTTTCCCCCAGTCGGCTGAAACTCTGTCAGGGGAGGGTCATATCTTGTTCATCATTGCTCTTTTACAACCTAGTTCACTGACTGATATGACATAGATGCCACTTAATAATATTTATTGAATAAAACTATCATTCAATCAATGATATCAATCAATCTGAACTACTATACTTAAAAGTTCAGAATTTTTTTTTTTGCACAAAGGTGTCCATCAAAGTATTATTTATAGTTTTTAAAATAGGCAACAATTATATATAGAAATAGGAGGTTGGTTCAGTAAGATGAGACATATTTATATAAGATATTAGGCAGCCATTAAAGATATATTTGTTATCTCAACATAATAAATGACATATGTGAAAAACTTATAGCTAACATTATACTCAATGGTGAAAGGCTGAAAACATCCCCTGTAAGATCAAGAGTAAGACAAGGATACCATTTTTACAACTTCTATTCAGCATAGTACTGGAAGTTCTAGCCAGAGCAATTAGGCAAGGAAAAATTAAAAACGTATCTAAATTGGAAAAGAAGAAGTAAAACTATCTCTGTTTAGAAATGACACAGTCTTATATGTAGGAGCCCTAATGACTCTACCAAAAAACTGTTAGAACTAATAAATGAATTCAGCAAAGTTGTGAGATACAAAATCAACCTACCAAAATCTGTTGCATTTCTATATACAACTGGTTTGTTTAGAAATGAACAAACTGAAAAGGAAATGAACAACTCCATTTACAGCAGCATCAGAAAGAATAAAGTACTTAGGAATAAACTTAACCAAGTGAAACACAGAAACACACTAAACATTGTTGAAGGAAATGAAAGAAGGCACAAATAATGGAACGACATCCTTTGTTCATGAATTAAACAATATTGTAAAGATGACTAAATCTTAATATTGTTAAGATGACTAAATCTTAATATTGTTAAGATTAGGTCTACAGATTTAATGTAATTCCTATCAAAATACCAAGGGTGCTTTTTGTAGAAATAGAAAAATTCATCCTAAAATTCATATGAAATCTCTAGAGACCCCAAATAGCCAAAACAATTTTGAATAAGAACAAAGTTGGAGGTCTTATACTTACTGATTTCAAAACTTTTTACAGAAGCACAGTAATCAAAATAGTATGTAACTGGCATAAAGATAGACATATAGGCTAGGTGTGGTGGTGCGGACCTGTAATCCCAGCATTTTGGGAAGCTGAGGTGGGCTGACAGCTTGAGCCCAGGAGTTCGAGACCAGCCTAGACAACATGGCAAAACCATGTCTCTACAAAAATAGAAGAATGAGCTGGGTGTGGTGGTGCTCACCTGTGGTCCTAGATACTTGGGAGGCTGAAGAGGGAGAATCACTTGAGCCCAGGAGGTCAAGGGTGCAGCAAGCTGAGATTGTGCCACTGCACTCCAGCCTGGATGACAGAGTGAGACCCCATCTCAAAATACAAAAACAAAAAAAGAGACACATAAACCCATGGAATAGAATAAAGAGCTTATAAGTAAACCATTAAATGAACTACGACAAGGGTGCCAAGACCATTCCATGGGTAAAGGACAATTTTTTAAAAAACAAATTTTATTGAGTATATTTAAGGTATACAGCATGATGTTATAAGATATACATAGTAGAAGCGGTTCCAAGATGGCTGAATAGGAAGAGCTCCAGTCTACAGCTCCCAGCGTGAGTAACGCAGAAGACGGGTGATTTCTGCATTTCCAACTGAGGTACCGGGTACATCTCAATGGGGCTTGTTGGACAATGGGGGCAGGACAGTGGGTGCAGCCCACTAAGCGAGAGCCGAAGCAGGGCGAGGCATCGCCTCACCCGGGAAGCACAAGGGGTCAGGGAATTCCCTTTCCTAGCCAAGGGAAGAGGTGACAGATGGCACCTGGAAAATCAGGTCACTCCCACCCTAATACTGTGCTTTTCCAATGGTCTTAGCAAATGGCACACCAGGAGATTATATCCCGCGCCTGGCTAGGAGGGTCCCACACCCACGGAGCCTCTCTCACTGCTAGCACAGCAGTCTGAGATCTAACTGCAAGGTGGCAGCGAAGCTGGGGGAGGGGCACCCGCCATTGCTGAGGCTTGAGTAGGTAAACAAAGTGACCAGGAAGCTCGAACTGGGTGGAGCCCACCACAGCTCAAGGAGGCCTTCCTGCCTCTGTAGACTCCACCTCTGGGGGCAGGGCATAGCCGAACAAAAGGCAGCAGAAACCTCTGCAGACTTAAATGTCCCTGTCTGACAGCTCTGAAGAGAGTAGTGGTTCTCCTGGCATGGAGTTTGAGATCTGAGAACGGACAGACTGCCTCCTCAAGTGGGTTCCTGATGCTCAGAAAGTTCCTGAGTTCACTTGAGTTCCTGACTCAAGTGAGTAGCCTAACTGGGAGGCACCCCACAGTGGGAGCAGACTGATACCTCACACGACCAGGTACCCCTCTGAGACGAAGCTTCCGGTGGAACCATCAGGCAGCAACATTGGCTGTTCAGCAATATTCGCTGTTCTGCAGCCTCCACTGCTCACACCCAGGCAAACAGGGTCTGGAGTGGACCTCCAGCAAACTCTAACAGACCTGCAGCTGAGGGTCCTGTCTGTTAGAAGGAAAACTAACAAACAGAAAGGACATCCACACCAAAACCCCATCTGTAGTCACCATCATCAAAGACCAAAGGTAGATAAAACCACAAAGATGGGGAGAAAACGGAGCAGAAAAGCGGAAAATTCTAAAAATCAGAGTGCCTCTCCTCCTCCAAAGGAATGCAGCTCCTTGACAGCAATGGAACAAAGCTGGAAGGAGAATGACTTTGACGAGTTGAGAGAAGAAGGCTTCAGATGATCAAACTTTTCTGAGCTAAAGGAAGAAGTTCGAACCCATAGCAAAGAAGCTAAAAACCTTGAAAAAAGATTAGATGAATGGCTAACTAGAATAAACAGTGCAGAGGAGTCCTTGAATGACCTGATGGAGCTGAAAACCATGGCATGAGAACTACGTGACGAATGTACTAGCTTCAGTAGCTGATTCGATCAACTGGAAAAAAGGGTATCAGTGATTGAAGATCAAATGAATGAAATGAAGTGAGAAGAGAAGTTTAGAGAAAAAAGAGTAAAAAGAAATGAACAAAGTCTCCAAGAAATATGGGACTATGTGAAAAGACCAAATCTACGTCTGATTGGTGTACCTGAAAGTCATGGGGAGAATGGAACCAAGTTGGAAAACACTCTTCAGGATATCATCCAGGAGAACTTCCCCAATCTAGCAAGGAAGGCCAACCTTCAAATTCAGGAAATACAGAAAATGTCACAAGGATACTCCTCGAGAAGAGCAACTCCAAGACACATAATTGTCAGATACACCAAAGTTGAAATGAAGGAAAAAATGTTCAGAGCAGCCAGAGAGAAAGGTCGGGTTACCCACAAAGGGAAGCCCATCAGACTAACAGCGGTTCTCTCAGCAGAAACTCTACAAGCCAGAAGAGAGTAGGGGTCAATTTTCAACATTCTTAAAGAAAAGAATTTTCAACCTAGAATTTCATATCCAGCCAAACTAAGCTTCATAAGTGAAGGAGAAATAAAATACTTTACAGACAAGCAAATGCTGAGAGATTTGGTCACCACCAGGCCTGCCCTAAAAGAGCTCCTGAAGGAAGCCCTAAACATGGAAAGGAACAACCGGTACCAGCCACTGCAAAAACATGCCAAACTGTAAAGACCATCAAGGCTAGGAAGAAGCTGCATCAACTAACGAGCAAAATAACCAACTAACATCATAATGACAGGATCAAATTCACACATAACAATATTAACCTTAAATGTAAATGGGATAAATGCTCCAATTAAAAGACACAGACTGGCAAATTGGATAAAGAGTCAAGACTCATCAGTGTTCTGTATTCAGGAGACCCATCTCACGTGCAGAGACACACATAGGCTCAAAATAAAGGGATGGAGGAAGATCTACCAAGCAAATGGAAAACAAAAAAAGGCAGGGGTTGCAATCCTAGTCTCTGATAAAACAGACTTTAAACCAACAAAGATCAAAAGAGACAAAGAAGGCCATTACATAATGGTAAAGGGATCAATTCAACAAGAAGAGCTAACTATCCTAGATATATATGCACCCAATACAGCAGCATCCAGATTCATAAAGCAAGTCCTTAGAGACATACAGAGAGACTTAGACTCCCACACAATAATAATGGGAGACTTTAACACCCCACTGTCAACATTAGACAGATCAATAAGACAGAAAGTTAACAAGGATATCCAGGAATTGAACTCAGCTCTGTACCAAGTGGACCTAATAGACATTTACAGAACTCTCCACCCCAAATCAACAGACTATACATTCTTCTCAGCACCACATCACACTTATTCCAAAATTGACCACATAGTTGGAAGTAAAGCACTCCTCAGCAAATGTAAAAGAATAGAAATTATAACAAACTGTCTCTCAGACCACAGTGCAATCAAACTAGAACTCAGGATTAAGAAACTCACTCAAAACCGCTCAACTACATGGAAACTGAACAACCTGCTCCTTAATGACTACTGGGTACATAACAAAATGAAGGCAGAAATAAAGATGTTCTTTGAAACCAATGAGAAAAAAGACACAACATACCAGAATCTCTGGGACACATTTAAAGCAGTGTGTAGAGGGAAATTTATAGCACTAAATGCCCACAAGAGAAAGCAGGAAAGATCTAAAATTAACACCCTAACATCACAATCAAAAGAACTAGAGAAGCAAGAGCAAACACATTCAAAAGCTAGCAGAAGGCAAGAAATAACTAAGATCAGAGCAGAACCAAAGGAGATAGAGACACAAAAAACCCTTCAAAAAATCAATGAATCCAGGAACTGGTTTTTTGAAAAGATCAACAAAATTGATAGACTGCTAGCAAGACTAATAAAGAAGAAAAGAGAGAAGGATCAAATAGACACAACAAAAAATGATAAAGGGGATATCACCACGGATCCCACAGAAATAGAAACTACCATCAGAGAATACTAATACCTCTACACAAATAAAACAGAAAATCTAGAAGAAATGGATAAATTCCTGGACACATACAACCTTCCAAGACTAAACCAGGAAGAAGTTGAATCCCTGAATAGACTAATAACAAGCTCTGAAATTGAGGCAATAATTAATAGCCTACCAACCAAAAAAAGTCCAGGACCAGATGGATTCACAGCCGAATTCTACCAGAGGTACAAGGAGGAGCCTGCACCATTCCTTCTGAAACTATTCCAATCAATAGAAAAAGTGGGAATCCTCCCTAACCCATTTTATGAGGCCAGCATCATCCTGATACCAAAGCCTGGCAGAAACACAACACAAAAAGAGAATTTTAGACCAATATCCTTGATGAACATTGATGCAAAAATCCTCAAGAAAATACTGGCAAACCAAATCCAGCAGCACATCAAAAAGCTTATCCACCATGATCAAGTGGGCTCCATCCCTGGGATGCAAGGCTGGTTCAACATATGAAAATCAATAAACGTAATCCAGCATATAAACAGAACCAAAGACAAAAACCACATGATTATCTCAATAGATGCAGAAAAGGCCTTTGACAAAATTCAACAACCTTTCATGCTCAAAACTCTCAGTGAACTAGGTATTGATGGGACATATCTCAAAATAATAAGAGCTATTTATGACAAACCCACAGCCAAAATCATACTGAATGGGCAAAAACTGAAAGCATTATCTTTGAAAACCGGCACAAGACAGGGATGCCCTCTCTCACCACTCCTATTCAACATAGTGTTGGAAGTTCTGGCCGGCACAATCAGGCGGGAGAAAGAAATAAAGGTCATTCAATTAGGAAAAGAGGAAGTCAAGTTGCCCCTGTTTGCAGATGACATGATTGTATATCTAGAAAACCCCATCGTCTCAGCCCAAAATCTCCTTAAGCTGATAAGCAACTTCAGCAAAATCTCAGGATACAAAATCAAACTGCAAAAATCACAAGCATTCTTATACACCAAAAACAGACAAACAGAAAGCCAAATCATGAGTGAAGTCCCATTCACAATTGCTTCAAAGAGAATAAAATACCTAGGAATCCAACTTACAAGGGATGTGAAGGACCTCTTCAAGGAGAACTACAAACCACTGCTCAATGAAATAAAAGAGGATACAAACAAATGGAAGAACATTCCATGCTCTTGTGTAGGAAGAATCAATATTGTGAAAATGGCCATACTGCCCAAGGTAATTTATAGATTCAGTGCCATCCCCGTCAAGCTACCAATGACTTTCTTCACAGAATCGGGAAAAAACTACTTTAAAGTTCATATAGAACCAAAAAAGAGCCCGCATTGCCAAGACAATCCTAAGCCAAAAGAACAAAGCTGGAGGCATCATGCTACCTGACTTCAAACTATACTACAAGGCTACACTGACCAAACAGCAGGGTACTGGTACCAAAACAGCGATATAGACCAATGGAACAGAACAGAGCCCTCAGAAATAATACCACACATCTACAACCATCTGATCTCTGACAAACCTGACAAAAACAAGAAATGGGGAAAGGATTCCTTATTTAATAAATGGTGTTGGGAAAACTGGCTAGCCATATGTAGAAAGCTGAAACTGGATCCCTTCCTTACACCTTATTCAAAAATTAATTCAAGATGGATTAAAGACTTACATGTTAGACCTAAAACCATAAAAACCCTAGAAGAAAACCTAGGCAATACCATTCAGGACATAGGAATGGGCAAGGACTTCATGTCTAAAACACCAAAAGCAATGGCAACAAAAGCCAAAATTGACAAATGGGATCTAATTAAACTCAAGAGCTTCTGCACAGCAAAAGAAACTACCATCAGAGTGAACAGGCAACCTACAGAATAGGAGAAAATTTTTGCAATCTACCCATCTGACAAAGGGCTAATATGCAGATTCTACAAAGAACTTAAACAAGTTCACAAAAAAAACAAACAACCCCATCAAAAAGTGGGCGAAGGATATGAACAGACACTTCTCAAAAGAAGACATTTATGCAGCCAACACACACATGAAAAAATGCTCATCATGATTGGCCATCAGAGAAATGCAAATCAAAACCACAATGAGATACCATCTCACACCAGTTAGAATGGCAATCATTAAAAAGTCAGGAAACAGCAGGTGCTGGAGAGGCTGTGGAGAAATAGGAACACTTTTACACTGTTGGTGGGACTGTAAACTAGTTCAACCATTGTGGAAGTCAGTGTGGCGATTCCTCGAGGATCTAGAACTAGAAATACCATTTGACCCAGCCATCTCATTACTGGGTATATACCCAAAGGACTATAAATCATGCTGCTATAAAGACACATGCAGACGTATGTTTATTGCGGCACTATTCACAATAGCAAAGACTTGGAACCAACCCAAATATCCAACAATGATAGACTGGATTAAGAAAATGTGGCACATATACACCATGGAATACTATGCAGCCATAAAAAATGATGAGTTCATGTCCTTTGTAGGGACATGGATGAAGCTGGAAACCATCATTCTCAGTAAACTATTGCAAGGCCAAAAAACCAAACATTACATGTTCTCACTCGTAGGTGGGAATTGAACAAGGAGAACACTTGGAAACAGGATGGGGAACATCACACACTGGGGCCCGTCGTGGGGTGGGGGGAGGGGGGTGGGTAGCATTAGGAGATATACCTAAGGTAAATGACGAGTTAATGGGTGTAGCACACCAACATGGGACATGTATACATATGTAACAAACCTGCACATTGTGCACATGTACCCTAGAACTTAAAGTATAAGAAAAAAAGATATACCTAGTAAAAGGTTACCATAATGAAAAAAATTAACACAGCCATCATCTCACATAGTTATCCATTTCTCTCCTATCCACTCCCACCTCTGCCCCATGGCAAGAGCAAAAGTAGGAGCAGCTATAATCTACTCACTTAGCAAAATCCTTAATACAATACACTGTTATTAAATATAGTCCAAGGTTGTACATTAGATCTTTAGACTTATTCATCAGACTTACCTGCTACTTTCTATCTTTTGACTTACATCTTCCATTTCCTACCCACCACTGAGAATAAAACGGTAGCCACTGTTTTTTATTCTCCATTTCTGTATATCTGACATTTTAAAAAATTCCACATACAAGTAAGATTATACAATATTTTTTTCTGTGTCTGGCTTATTTTACATAGCATAATGTGGTACAGGTCCACTCATGTTGTATCAAAAGGCTGAATAATATTCCATTGTGGGTATAAATATCACAATGTCTTTATCCATTCATTCATTGACAGACACCTAGGTTGTTTCTACATCTGAGCTATTGTTAATAATGCTGTAATAAATATGGAGTTACAGATAACTTGAAATTTTTTTAATTTAAAAAGCTATAGGGGTACAAGTGGTTTTTGGTTACATGGATGAGCTGTATAGTAGTGAAGTCTGAGATTTTAGCGTACTTGTTACCCAAATAGTGTACATGGTACCCCAATGGGTAATTTTTCATCTCTCAGGGAGTGCAGATATCTTTACGAGGTGGTAATTTCATTTCCTTTGGGTATATACACAGAAGAGAAATTGCTGGGTCATATAGTAATTTTATTTTTAATTTCTTTTGGACCCTTCATACTGTTTTCCATAATGGATGCACCAATTTACATTCCCACCAACAGTGTACAAGGGTTTCCCTTTCTCTCTACTCTTGCCAACATGTGTTAGGGTTTCTTTTTGATAACAGCTATCTTAACAGGTATGAGGTAATATCTCAGAGCAGTTTTGATTTGTATTTCCATAATTATGAGTGATATTGAGTATTTTTCATTTGCCTTTCAGTCACTTGTATGTCTTCTTTTGAGAAATGTCTACTCTGGTCCTTTGTCCATTTTTAAATCCGGTCATATATTTTCTTGCTATTGAGTTGTATGAGTTCTTTTTAATTTTGGATATTAACTCCTTATCAGATACATGGTTTGCAAATATTTTTTCCCAATCCATAGGTTGCCTTTTCATTTTGTTGACTATTCCTTTTGTGCTGCAGAAACTTTACAGTTTGATGTAGTGCCATTTATTTATTTCTGCTTTTGTAGGCCAAGCTTTTGATGTGAGGACAATCTTTACAAGAAATGTTGTTGGAAAAACTGAATAACCACATGCAAAGGAGTTAAGTTGGACCCTTATGTTACACCATATGCTAAAATCAACTCACAATGGATCAAAGATCTAAATTTAAGAGATAAAACCACTAAACTCTAAGAAGAAAACATAGGGAAAAGCTTCAAGATCTTGAATTTGACAGTGATTTCTTGAAACACAGGCAACAAAAGTAAAAATAGACAAATGGACTACTTAAAAATTATAAACTTCTGTGCATCTGGGGAATACAAAAGAGGAAGTGAGAGTGGGGAGTAAGGGTGAAAAAAGCTACTTATTGGGTACTATGCTCACTACCTGGGTGACAGATTCATTTGTACCCCAATTCTCAGCATAATGCAATATACAAACCTGCACATGTACTCCCAAATCTAAAATAAAAGTTGAAAAAACAAAACAAAACAAAACTTTTGTGCATCAAAAGATATAATCAGCAGAGTGAAAAGGCAACCTATGAAATGGGAGAAAATATTTGCAAATCATATGTCTGATAAGAGGTTAATGTCCAGAATAAATTTTAAAAATATGATAATTAAACAACAAAACACCAAACAACTTGATTTTAAAAATGGGGAAAGGATTTGAGTATACATTTCTCCAAAAAAGATATACAAATAGCTAACAAACATATGAAATGATGTTCAACATCACTAATCATTAGGATAATGCAAATCAAAACCACAAGAAAATACCACCTCATACCCATTAGAATGGCTATAAAAAACAAAGTTTTGGGTCACAAAAATCAATATACACAAATCAGTAGCTCTGCTATACACCAACAATAATCTCTTTTACAACAGTTGAAAAAAAATTAAATACCTAGAAATATACTTAACCAAGTGAAAGACCTCTATGAGGAAAACTACAAAACACTGCTAAAAGAAATCATAGATGACACAAACAAATGGAAACACACCCCATACTCAAGGAAGGGAAGAATCAATATTGTGAAAATGCCCATACTGCCTAAAGCAATCTACATATTCAATGCAATTCTCATTAAAATACCATCATCATTTTTCATAGGATATAGGAAAAACAATCCTAAAATTCATATGGAATAAAAAAAGAGCCTACATAGCCAAAGCAATAGTAAGAAAAAAGAACAAATCTGGAGACGTTACATTACCTAACTTTATATAAAACTGTAGTTACAGAAACAGCATGGCACTGGTATAAAACTAGGCACTAAGACTGATGGAACAAAATAGAGAACCCAAAAATAAAGCCAAGTGCTTTTAGCCAACAATATGAATGTACTTAACAATACTGAACTGTACACTTAAAAATGGCTGATTATAAATTTTACATTTTATTTATTTTGCCACAATTAAACATTAACAAAAACTAAAAACTAAGAAAAGTATGATATTTGTGAGGAATTGGTGATAATGTGGAAATAGGTAAGGTGAAGTTAGAAAAAGCAGGATGAAAAATCACATGCAGAGTAGAATCTCAACTCTGTTATAAAAATGGAGGACTAGAAATAAAGACTTAAAGGAATGTATTAGCGCATTTTCACAGTGCTATAAATACCTGAGACTAGGTAATTTATAAAGGAAAGAGGTGTAATTGACTCACAGTTCCACATGGCTCAGGAAGCCTCAGGAAACCTAGAATTGTGGTCAAAGGCAAAGGGAAAGCAGGCACCTCTTCACAACGCAGCAGAAGAGAGTAAGCATGTGAAGGAGGAACAGCCAAACATTTATAAAACTATCAGATCTCATGAGAACTCACTCACTATCATGAGAACAGCATGGGGGAAACCACTTCCATCACCTAATCACCCCCCTCCCTTGACACGTGGAGATTACAGGTCTCTCCCTCAACATTTGGGGATTACAATTCGAGATGAGATTTGGGTGGGGACCCAAAGTCAAACCACATCAAGGAAATAGACCAAAGTGTTGGCAACAGGGGCACTATGGGTGGTTTGTATTATTTTTATAAAAATTTTTGTGGTTTCCCAATCTTTACAGAGGACTTCTATTTCTTTTTCTTTTTGTTTCTTCCATCTTTTATTTTAGGTTCAGAGGGTACATGTGTGGGTTTGTTTTATGGGTAAATTGCATGTCATGAGGATTTGGTGTACAGATTATCTCATCAATAAGCATAGAACCAGATAGATAGTTTTTAAATTCTCACCCTCCTCCCAACCTCCACCCACAACTAGGCCCCAGTATCTATTGTTTCCTTATTTGTGTCCATGTGTACTCAATATTTAGCTCCCACTTATAAAATTAGTGGTATTTGGTTTTCCTGCATTAATTTGCTTAGGTTTATGGCTTCCAGCTCCATTCGTGTTACTGCAAAAGACAGATTTTATTTGTTTGTATGGCTGTGTAGTATTCTATAGTGTAATGTATCACATTTTCTTTATCCAGTTGACCATTGATGGGCATCTAGGTTCATTTCATGTCTTTGCTGCTGTGAATAGTGCTGCAACGAACATATGCATGCATATGTCTTTACAGTAGAGTTATTTGTATTATCCCCTGGGTATATACCAAGGAATGGGATTGCTGGGTTGAATTGTAGCTCTCTTTTAAGTTCTTTGAGAGATACCCAAACTGCTTTCCACAGTGGCTGAACTAGTTTACATTCCCAGCTGCAGTGTATAAGTGTTCCCTTTTCTCCATAACCTTATCAGCATCTTTCTTTGAGTTTTTAGTAATAGCCATTCTGATTGGCGTGAGATGCCATCTTATTGTGGTTTTAACTTCTATTTCTTTTACTGCAGGGTGAAAATATTATTTTAAAATGTGCCAAAAATTATTTTCTTTTTCAGGTTTGTTGCTGCTAACCAACTAGAATATGATTAGGGCTTTCATAAGATTTTAATTGAAAGATTACAATTTGCCTGGAGGCCAAGATCTAGGAAGAGGAATTTCCTTTTGCAGATAAATTTTAGTCCTCATATATCAATACATATAATTCCTCTGAGTAGATCTTCAGTCTCTGTCAGTCATCAAATGACCACTCTCTCAGCCAGATCTCTAACTCTTTGGAAGGAGAAAAAGCCCCAGTTCGAAGCTCCCATTAATGAACTGTGTTCAGTTTTGGAAGTGTGTACTGAAGTCTGCACTAATAGATGTTAGCTGATCAGGAGGAGGATAAGGTGGAAAAGCTTTTTCAATGAAAACAACAAAAAATTATCTACCTGAGATATCTAATGGCGATTAAGGCTTTCCACCGAATAGGGCTAGCTAAGGAATCCAGGGGCTCGCCTCTAATGAAGTCCTGCAACATAAATAAGGAGATTAAACATTTCAGAACGGCTCAGGAAAGTTACCAGATTCAGCTGCAACCTCATCAGACCATTGGGTGCCCTGGTCATAAACAAGGCAGAGATCTGTTATGTGGGACTGGTGAAGTCTATTCACGTTTTAAAAAGATGGCCCTGAACTCTTGGTAATGGAATACTCAGGGCCTTTCTTATTCCCTCTCTGCACACTCACCAGCATGTAACCAATCAGCATCTCCTTGTAGGAAAACTGGAACCCCTGATCCCCAGCATCTTGGACAGCAATGCCAATCTCAGTGATGCTTCTTGTGAAACTCATTTGCAGATCCATGTCCTAAAGCAAAAGCATTTACAACGCAAGTCAAGGTCTAAGGCACCACACTCAGGTCTATTAACATGTGACTTAGCTTTGAAATATGTTCCCAGACAGGAGTGAGAATCTTTGCTTCCTTTGCCATCTCTACTCCAGACTAGGGTCTAAGTTGCAGGGAAAGTGAGAAACAAAGGCCATTTTTCCTCCCTACCACCCACAATAGAATGAAGGTCTTCTAGAGCAGTGGCTTTCAAACCTTTTTGATCATAAACAACAGTAGGAAACAGTTTACAATTCCACCTAGTACCTATATGCCCCAAATATGTTTAATATATAACAGAAATAATAGTTATAGTTTTTACATGTAAAGTACTCTGTTATTTCACTAAAGAATTTTTCTGGTTGTGACCTATTAAATTGATTTCATAGTCAACTGGTGGGTCACAACCCAAAGTTTGAAAAACGTTGCTTTAGTTTATAGCTCAACTTCTAAAGACCCTGGAACCAGAATATAGTTCCTTGTTCTGCCCTGGATTAGGATCATGGATTCTGACTTCAGAATTGGATTGTTACATGTTGGAAACCTTTCAATTGGAATCAAATCAAAAGGACATCCTTGCTTGGCACACTTCAGGGGGGCATTATCTATCTATCTATCTATCTATCTATCTATCTATCTATCTATCTATATCTCCTACCTTGTTCATCACAGACATGCCCAGAACCTAAAAAAAATCAAAGGCAAAATTAGATACTCAATAAGTGGCAGTCAGAGATACACCCAACCCAACAAAAGGACCCACCCATCAACCTGAAGGACAATAGTAAAGCAGGAGGTAGAGTCTTGCCAAGGGGGGTCTTGCCAAGGGGAGGGGGGCATTTCACTTCTTCCATTTTTAAAGTGAGACCCTGTACATTTGCAGTCTTTCCCCCAGGTGAGTCATGAGTAAGCTGCAGAAAGCAGGGTAGAGACTTCGAGTCTTATGTTTTCAGCCTTCACAATCGGTTTAAAGAGGCTCAACAGACGTTGGTAAGGAAAAAGGGTAAAGGCTCTTAGGGAAATGAGAAGTGAAAAACTATAAAATGAAAAGTCAAAGGGCAGCTAACTCTGGAACTGTGAGTACAATGAGTTCTGCTATAACATTTGTGTTGAAAATGCAGATTTGTTCCAATGAGATTGACATACTGTATCAGAGAATACTTTTAGTACATGCTGAATTCACATTTGCTTGTGTGCAGTTTCCTCTGTGAGAGGAAAGGTGCACAGTTGAACTGAGCCACGTAGGAATACTCAAAGCACACACGTGCACACACCCCATGAATCTACCAGCTACCTCAGTCTACTGTGTGTTATGAGCCTTTCCCATCCAAATCTGGTATTACAACAGTCCATTAGATTTCAGATAACCCTCATTCCTTTTACCATTTCATAGGAAGTTCCAACTTTCACAACTGACTTCAGGTGTTTCAAGGTAAAATGCCAGTTTTTGGGTAGCATTTCTGTATTTTTAATTTTTTTAAAAAAGATTCCTATTCACTGGCAAAATGAGTTAATACACAGGAAACCCTAAAAACTCCACCAAAAGTCTGCTGGAACTGATTAATGATTTCAGTAAGGTTTCAGGGTACAAAGTCAATGTACAAAAATCAGCAGCATTTTCATACACAAATAATGTCCAGGCTGAGAGTCAAATCAAGAACATAATCTCATTTACAATAGCCACAAAGAAAATGAAATACCTAGGGATACAGTTAACTAAGGTCATGAAAGATCTTTATGAGAACTACAAAACACTGCTGAAAATCAGAGATGACACAAATAAATGGAAAAACATTCCATGCTCACAGATAGGAAGAATCAATATTGTTAGAATGATCATACTGCCCAAAGCAGTTTACAGATTCAATGGTATTCCTATCAAATTACCAATGTCATTCTTCACAGAATTAGAAAAAAACTATTGTAAAATTCATATGGAACAACAAAAAAAGCCTGAATAGCCAAAGCAATACTAAGATGGCAGTATCATACTACCTGACTTCAAACTATACTATAAGGCTATAGTAATCCAAACAGCATGGTGCTGGTGCAAAAACAGACACATAAACCAATAGAACAGAATAGAAAACTCAGAAATAAAGCCATACACCATATGATCTTTGACAAGGCTGACAACAACAACAAAAAAGCAATAGGAAAAGGACTCCCTATTCAATAAATAATGTTGCTGGGATAACTGGCTAGCCATATGCAGACAAATGAAACTAGACCCTTACCTTTCACTATGTATCAAAATTAACCCAAGGTAGATTAAAAATTTAATTGACAAGTGGGATCTAATTAAACTAAAGAGCTTCTGCACAGCAAAAGAAAATATCAACAGAGTAAACAGACAACCTACAGAATGGGAGAAAATATCCTCAAACTATGCATCTGACAAAGGTCTAATATCCAGAATCTGTAAGGAACTTCAACAAATCAACAAGCAAAGAACAAACAACCCCAATAAAAAGTGAACAAAGGACATGAACAGACACTTCTCAAAAGAGGACATATAAGTGGCCAACAAACATGAAAAAATGCTCATCATCACTAACCATCAAAGAAATGCAAATCAAATCCACAATGAAATACTGTCTTATATGGGTCAGAATGGCTATTACAAAAAAAGCAAACAAAACAAAACAAAACAAAACAAAAAAACAAAAACAGATACTGGTGAGGCTGGGGAGAAAAGTGAATGTTTATACACTGTTGGTGGGAATGTAAATTAGTTCAGGCACTGTGGAAAGCAGATTGGAGATTTCTCAAAGAACTTAAAACAGAGTTACCATTCCATCCAGTGATTCTGTTACTGGGAATATACTAAAAAAAGGGATCATTTTACCAAAAAGACACATGCACTCATATGTTCATTGCTGCATTATTCACAATAGCAAAGACATGGAATCAACCATGGAGGACTGGATAAAAAATGTGGGGTATATATATATATATACACACACACACACACACACAGAGACACACACACACCCCCCACATTTATACATAGATATGGTTTGGCTGTGTTCCCACCCAAATCTCAACTTGAATTCCCATATGTTGTGGAAGGCACTTGGTGAGAAGTAATTGAATCACAGGGGCAGGTCTTTCCTGTGCTGTTCTCATGATAGTGAATAAGTCTCATGAGATCTGATGATTATATAAGGGGAAGTTTCCCTGCACAAGCTCTCTTCTCTTGTCTGCTGCCACATGAGACATGCCTTTCACCTTCTGCTGTGATTGTGAGGCATCCCCAGCCACGTGGAACTGTAAGTCATTAAACATTGTTTTCTTCCCAGTCTCAGGTATATCTTTATCAGCAGAGTGAAAATGGACTAATACAGTAAATATACCATGGATTACTATGCAGCCATAAAAAATAATAAAATCATGACTTTTGTAGCAACATGGATGGAGCTGGAGGACATAATACTAAGAATTAATGCAGGGGCAGAAAACCAAATAAGTGTGAGCCAAATATTGAGCACATAATCATGGGAACAAGACACTGTGGACTATTAGAGGGGGACAAGGGTAAAAAAAACTAACTGTTGGGTACTATGCTCACTACCTGGGTGCAATATACCCATGCAACAAACCTGCACGTGTACCTCCTGTATCTAAAAGTTGAAAAAAAATTCAATGGGAAATAATTTTGTTCAGATCTATGAAAAGAAATAATCTGTCCAGGAGGGGCTTCTAAACTAAGGAGAGTATATCCCTGATGGAGTTTTTTGAGTGTTATGCCTCAGACTCATTTCCTCCTTATGTTTTTACCTATATTATCTTGTGTATATGCTTTGTTATAGCAGAACTGACTGTACCCTGAAAGTGGAGAGTAATCTTTATCTTAATCATCCTTATTTTCTTTCCTCTTTTATTTATCTACTTTTAGAGACAAGGTCTTGCTCTGTCACCCAGGCTAGAGTGCACTGGGACTAATGGTATGTACCACCCCACCTGGGCAATTGTTTTATTTATTTATTTTTATAGATGAGGTCTTGATACTTTGCCCAGGCTGGTTTCAAACCCCTGGCCTCAAGTGGTCCTCCAAATTTGGCCTCACAAAGTGCTGAGATTACACACTTAAAAAAAATAATTTCTTGTAGAGATGAGGTCTCACTATGTTCAGGCTGGTCTGTAATGATTGACTATAAATTAATGTAACATAAAACAAATTTTATTATGTTTTCTATTCTCATCATTGCTTCTCAGATTTTGGGGGCATCAGAATCAACTCTTGAGGAGCATGTTGAAAATGCAAATTCAGTGATTCAACTCTGAAGACTGTGATTCATTAGGCATCTCTATTTTTGACAGGCTCTCCAGGCAATTCTTATGCAACTAAGGTGTGAGGATCAGTACCCTATACCCTTCCACTAGCATATACTGATGACTACAATTTCATGAGTCCTTATGAGTCTATTCTTATCACATGTACATATGAATAAATGTGAAGAGCACTTATGCATCAACATGTGGTTTGTGGAGACACAGACGAGAAGCTAAAGGAGTCCCTAACATCAAGGTGCTGACAATCTAACAGAAGCAGATGTGCACATAATCAATGAAAGCCTCCCACATCGATCTATAAATAATCACTCAAAACTTAAGCATACAGATTTCCAGAGTTTTCCCAAGACCTACTGAACTAACTTCCCTAGAAAACAACTCTAGGAAGCTACATTTTACACTTGATTCTTATGTGATTCTTAGGTGGCCAGGCTGGTATTTGTCAGCAAAATGGGTGCATTCACAATACGTATAAAGCAATTTATTAAAGATACAAATAAAATGCTATGGAAGACAGAATGATCAGATAAATTTCAACTCAGTTTGGTGGCTCTGAAGGTAGAACATTCTTGGTATGTTTGACAAGCATCAAGGAGGGTCAGGGTGGCTGGGATGAATGTGGAGGGGGAAACAGTGCAACACAGGTGAACTGAATAGCTTGATGAATGACATATTTTATTCACTTAAAATATGTATATGACACTTACTATTTGTGAGACACTGTTCAAGGTAGTTTGTAAGTCTTATCATATAAAAAGTTAAAGAACTACCATGGGCTAACCCTTCTGATACTATTACAGGGAAGTAATAAGCCCGGTGCCCTAAAATAGTACAGGAGTAACTGTTTTAAGTTCAAACAAGGGTGAGATCACTACGCATATGACTGACCTGGGACAATCACTACATCACAGCAGTGGCAAGACATGAACTGCTCAGGGCCTTAGGAAAGAAAATAGATTACCTGATGCTATTTTAAAATAAATTTTTCTGTTCCCATATGTTCTCATTTCCCAAACATACCAGATCCTACCTATCTTTCTTTTGGCCTGTATCTTTTGAGCCTGAAGGATGTAGCCATCCATGTTGCTGCAAAACACGTTTTATTCTTTTTTATGGCTGCATAGTAATCCATGAGACATTTACTGTATTAGTCTGTTTTCACGCTGCTGATAAAAACATACCCAAGACTGGGAAGGAAAAAAGCTTCCCAGGGACTGAGCCCCTGCAAGTTTTAGGAACCCCAGCCTAGAAATGGAGGCAGTCATGCAATGGGTGTTACCTGAGAGCACTGGCCGTGAAGAAACAGGACTTGCGATACGATATCTTGATTAAGTCTGGAGAGAAGTTGCTTCTTGGGAGCATGGAGGGCCACAGCTCCGTAGATGACCATGACATCTGTCTTGGTCAGGCTCTTTTTCCCAGAAAAAAGGCTCTGAAGACCAGGAAAGGGAGACATGAAAATGTGACTGAAGGAATTTTATTTTCTCTCATGTTTTTTTCCTAATCCCATGGACCACTATAGGGGATAAGAAACTGGACTTGGATGATTCAAATAAGTCTAAAATGAATATACTCCTCGAGGAGCTATTCATGAGGGCTGAGAGGCTGGTAGAGTGACAAACTTAGGCACATGCAGAGCGCATTTAGGATCTTCCAGATCAGCTTTAGGGTCAGAGAAAATAAAGTAGACTTTTCATATAGCTAATCATCCTATAAAGACTGGGCTTGGATAGTTCTGACGTGGAATAAGATACCTGGGGACAGGAGTAAGTATAATATAAGAAAGGATATTCACTGAAGAAATCAGGGTTGTCTGGCCTTGCAATACTGAGAACTTTGAAGGAGATGATTCTTCTTACCTTACATCGATTCATGAAAAACTTTTCCTGATTTTGGAATGTTTTAAGAACTTTTAAAACAATATCCAAATGGTTCTCGGCACAGTATCCTAAAATAGATGTTATTCCCTAAAATCAGAAAAGGTAAGACATTTTGAGTTTAACCATTTATTTATTCAACAAATATTTACTGAGCACCTGTTATGTGCCAGGTACCCTTTAAGTGCTGGGGATACAGTAGTTTGCAGAACATACCAAAGTCCCCATCTTTGTGAAGTATACAACCAGGAGAACTGACAGGGAAGCAACAGGGAACTGAAATAAGTAAACACATCAATTCAGTAAACAGGTAAATATACAGTGTGCCAGATGGTGATGAGTGCTATGAAGACAAGTAAAGCAGGAATAGGTAGTGAGGATTGGGGGAAGTTTGCATTTTTAAAATAGGATAGTCAGAGATGGTCTCACGGACAAGGTGACAATGAGCAGAGCCTTGAAATGAGTGAGGGAGTGAGCCATTAGACTATCTGGAAAGGAGAGTTTCAATCAGAGAGAAGGCAAGTGCAAAGCTCCCGAAGTCCACTGAGAGGGCTAAGCGAGCAGTCAGGGAGGAGAGCAGTGCAAAATGAGTCAGACAGGAGGTGGGGGGTTCGTCACAGTAGGGCCTTTTAGGCCATCCCCAAGATTTTGGACTTGTAATCTGTGATTGCTGGGAAGCTAATGGAGGTTTTTTTCAGCTTGAATTGACTGATGCTTTTAAAGAATCATTCTGTTCCTGAAACTTCATTGTATCTTAAGAGGTTAAATTTCTGAAAGTTGGCAGCTCTTGTTTCACACTCTGAGGTTATGTATTCCCTCTGTCCCCACCTCTCTTGTCCAAAGCTGATTTCACCAGAATTCCTTCATGGCAATTTGTTCCTGAAACCTGTTATATGTCATTCAGTTGCATAACCCTGCCACAGCCATCATGAAAACGCGTAGACTAGACCATCCTTGTAGAGTCTAGATGATAATCGTTCTAGTATGAAGCTAGAATCAGAACTCTGGCCTCACATGATTCAAAGCATTATGCTTAGGAGACTGAAAACCAAGTAGGCTCAGTGGGTTATGAAAGTCACGTGTTAACACTTTATTCATCCAGAGGTCATTTATTAAGCGAATTGAGTATGTAAGACATATTCAAGGACTTAAAGTTAAGTAAAAAAGGTATTTGAGAAGCTCAATTGGACGTCACAATTTTTATTTTTTTATTTTTTTATTTTTTGAGATGGAGTCTCACACTGTCACCCAGGCTGGAGTGCAATGGTGCGATCTTGGCTCACTGCAACCTCCGCCTCCTGGGTTCATGTGATTCTCTTGCCTCAGCCTCCCGAGTAGCTGGGATTACAGGTGTACACCACCACACCCGACTAATTTTTTGTATTTTCAGTAGAAACGGGGTTTCACTATGTTAGCCAGACTGGTCTCGAACTCCTGACCTCGTGATCCACCTGCCTCAGCCTCCCAAAGTGCTGGGATTACAGTTGTGAGCCACTGTGCCCGGCCATGATTTATCTTTTAAAGTTTGTGAAACCCTCAGACCTTGAATGAGAGTCTTATTATATGCTTATATGTAAAATCAACTTACTTTGTTTCCTAACCTATACCAGAGCTAAGATGGAAAAAATGATATTAGAGATGGTGCCAACAGCAATAAATGATAATATCTGACAAGAAAAAGGAAATAATAGTAATATAAAAGCAGTTTCAGAAGTTCAGTAAAGTGTAGTGGTTTCTGGCCATTTAATGTGAGAAAGAACCCTAAATACCTCATAATTTCTGAGGAGAAAGTATAACACACTATACTTTTTTTATACTGGTGGTCTTTATCAGCCTGGTAACTATTTTTTGTTGGTTTATTTGTTTGTTTTAAAAATGCACATCTTCAGCGGGGTGCGGTGGCTCACCCCTGTAATCCCAGCACTTTGGAAGGCTGAGGTGGGTGGATCACCTGAGGTCAGGAGTTCGAGACCAGCCTGGCCAACATGGCGAAACCCTATCTACTAAAAATATAAAATTAGCCGGGCATGGTAGCAGATGCCTGTAATCCCAGCTACTAGGGAGAATGAGGCAGGAGAATCACTTGAACCTGGGAGGCAGAGTTTGCAGTGAACCAAGATCGTGCCGCTGCACTCCATCCCAGGTAACAGAGCGAGGCTCTGTCTCAACAACAACAACAACAACAACAACAACAAAATACACATCTTCTCCTTCCTCCACATTTACATATGCTCTATAGCCACAGGCTATGGTAGGAAGTAGGTAGAGCTTTGCAGAAGCACTTCAGGTTATCTTTACATTCTCTCTAGATTAGTCTATAAGTGACTTTCAGCTTGTAAATTCAATCATTTTGATGCTCACAATCATGCTCTAAGTCAAGCCAAGGTCTGGTTAGGTAAGAATTATTGAAATTTATTTTTCAATATTTTCATAAACTTGGTTAAAAATGAAGTATTGATTTTTAAATAGAAAAGCCTAACTTTTCTGAAAAATTCTGTTAGGCTATTCTGAGTGTATTAATTGATAATTCTGATTAAGTAGAACATTATTATAAAAGCTGTCAGAGGTTTTGTGGGTAGGATTAGTTGTGTTGTTATCATCATAAGAGGAAATTGAGAGCAAGGGGTCCCACCTGTCTTTGATCCCCCAGTTGGTTGGGAGCAGTCAGAAACTCCTTAATCTGTGAGTTTACAAAGTCTGAATCTTGGCAGGATGCTAAGGTGGTTCCCAAGGCTTTCCAAAGGAATTTCTGGAAAACAAAAGATAAGCAACAGGATTTTAAAGGTTGGAAAGCAATACTCTGATGAAAAGTGGAAACAGTTAAAATAATCATCTGAAGGAAAGAAATTGGGGTGACTTAATAACCATTTACCTCAAGTATTCTTTCTTCTTGAGAGTGTTTCCTTCCTCCAGGCTCTGCCCTCCATCTGTGCCCTCCTATATTCCTCTCTACCTTGTGTCCTGCCACTAAAATATACTTCACTCCCCATTGTAATTTTTTATTTTCTTGCTTGTCTCCATGCTTAGGATTTGGGTTCATTGTAGCAGAGGGTCTTATTCATTATTTCCACTGTGTAGTTCCTGATTGTTAATATGTGCTCAACAAATGCTCATTGAACATGCTCAATAAAAAGAGGGTTTTTTTTTTGTTTTTTTTGTATTTTTTTTTTTAAGATGGGGTCTCGCCCTGTTTGCCCAGGCTGGAGTGCAGTGGTGCGATCTTGGCTCACTGCAACCTCTGCCTCCTGGGTTCAAGAGATTTTCATGCCTCAGCCTCCTGAGTAGCTGGGATTACAGGCGTGTGCCACCATGCCTGGTTAATTTTTGTATTTTTAGTGGAGACAGGGTTTCACCATGTTGGCCAGGCTGATCTCAACTCCTGGCCTCAAGGGATCTGCCTGCTTCAGCCTCCCAAAGTGCTGGGATTTCAGGTATGAGCCACCATGCCCAACCGGTTATTTTGAAGATGGCTTTAATTTGTTTTATAAGGTTCAAATCATTCCTAGCTATATAGTATCAGGTTGGCATTTATTTAGAATCTCCATATTGCCACACACAAGAGACAAAACTGGCTAGTTGGTGGTCCAGTTCAAGGACTCTGCACAGCTGGCAGGACTGTTCCTAATGAGTGGTCATTATTGACAATAGGAGAATCTGTGGAGCAGGAGGAAAGGAAATTCTAATAGACACAGACCAAGTTAAATTAGTACATTCAGGAGTAATGTGCAGATCAGTCTGGCTTGAAATGAGAGGGTGGCATAAGGTTAAAAAGAGGTGGAGCAGTTGCTGTTATCTCAACTCCCAGAGTGACAGTAGCCTCAATCAGAGTGAGACTCTGACCAGGTCACATCCAACCCACACATTTCACTTATTCAGGCCAAAGTCCCTATAATAAGGAAATTATAGTGGAGAAAACTGTGTACAATACAGAAGTAAATATGAATTGGGGACAAAGCTGCTAAAGTCTATTTAAGCCCACCTTGGGAGAAAGACTGGAAAGAATCTGGGAAAGTCTTGTGCTGCAGGAAAAAAATTGATGTCATGAAGGGAAGAGTTCGACTTAGGTGTAAAATGTTAGTCTTAGTGCCTCCCAGTCCTGCTGACCTGTTGCTTCTCTGTGGATTTTGGTCTAGTGCATAGTACATTCCTGCTTTGAGGCTTCACATGGAACCCAAGAAATTAGAAGCCTAGCATTGGGAGAAAATGTGGTAGAGTGCAAAAATAGCAACTTTTCTATCCTACTTCTGTCCATGTCTCCTTACTATGGGGTGTTGCAGCTCCTTCAATCAAAAAAGGAGTTTATTTTCCCATTTATTTGAATCTGGGTTGGCTTTTTGACTTGCTTTGGCCAATAGAATGTGGCAAAAATGATAATGGGTCAGTTCTGAGCCTATACCTCAAGAGTCCTTGCATGCTTTGTTGCTATCACCCTGAGAGTTAGCTTGGACTAGCTTGCTAGAGTATGAGAGAACAACAGGAACAGAAATCAACTGTGCTAGTTAAGATGCATCATAGGCTGGGTGCGGTGGCTCACACCTGTAATCTCAGCAGTTTGGCAGGCTGAGGTGGGCGGATCATGAGGTCAGGAGATCGAGACCATCCTGGCTAACACGGTGAAACCCTGTCTCTACTAAAAATACAAAAAAAAAAAAAAAAAAAAATTAGCCAGGTGTGGTGGCACGTGCCTGTAGTCCCAGCTACTTGGGAGGCTGAGGCAGGAGAATCGCTTGAACCTGGGAGGCCGAGGTTGCAGTGGTCTGAGATCACGCCATTGCACTCCAAGCTGAGCAACAGAGCAAGATCCCATCTCAAAAAAAAAAAAAAAAAAATGCATCATATACCAGCCAACCTCAAGTATACCCTGTGAGCCTAGCTGAGATTAGACGACTACCCACCTGAGCCCAGCCCAAAGTGTCAAAGTATAAAATTGTGAGCTAAATAGGTGGCTGTTATTTTAAACCACTAGGGGTAGTTTGTGATGCAGCAAAAGCTAATTAGCACATTCTTACTTTACTCTTGTTCAGTGTAAGGCTTGAGAGCATCTAGGCTGCTAATTACTTAAATTGCTCTGCCTACTGGTACCACCATTATTCTAGAGTAATCTTGCGGGTCTGGAAGCTGTTGAATAAATAGCATGACATGAGGTGCACAGAGCTAGTTTGTGTTATAAGAAGATGGAGCATTACTCGCCAAATTTTCCTAATGTGTGTTGGCAGGTTTGGTAAACCCATTTGGAGAATCAGTACTCTGAACCAAACTAGAGAGTCGATCAATGAGGAGAATTTTGAAAATTACATATGTGAGTTAAAGATTGATAATGAATACTTTGTGGAAAGAAATACTGAGTACTGGAACTGAAAAACTTAAATATTTTTCCAGGAAAATAAACTTATGAATGGTATTAGCATAATAAAGACTATGATCAAAGCTCCTTTTATATGGAGCACATGCCCTATGTCAAGCACTTCACCAGGGACTTTATATACTTTATCTCATTGAACCCTCAGAATACTACAACCCTCAGAGGTGGGTATTGTTTCTATTTTATTGATGAGTATGGTGAGAATCCAGAGAGATAAAATAATTTACCTAATGCCCCACTAGTAGTAAGTAGGGGAAACTGGCTGCAAACCCTATTTGGAATGGATGGCTACAAGGTATGAAGCTTAGGTAGGGGCCATTTAGAGACAGAGGGATAGAAGAACTGACTTTAAAAACATGGAAAGGAATAATGTTTGAAAAATACTTTATTGCTCTGATTTGTCCTGTTAACTGACACATGGCTGTGGGTCCTTTAATCATTGTTCTCCATGGCCATACCTCTTTGTCACTGGAAATTAAAACCTATTTCTTTGGGGGCCCTTTCCTAGAACTGGCTTTTGAGTATTCTTTTAGCTATAAGCTTTTGTTAAATCGTAGTAGATTCTTTTTGATAGCCAGTCTCACAAGACTGGCATAATGGAAGCCGAGACAGAAGCTGACCTTAAGCACTGCTGTTAGCCTTCCAGTATCTATTCTTCCTCTTCTAGAAAGAACCTCTAAATATTAGTCAGGCACATATCTATCTTATCTACCTCTCAGTCTTCCTTGCAGATACCTGCGGCCATATGAGTAAATTTGGGCCAAAAGTGAGGTGCAGAGAAGGTTGTATTCAACTTTCAGCTAGTGGCCTTAAAAAGAGGGAACTCTTTTTTTTTAAATGTTCCTCCCTCCCTTTGATTGTAATACAGACAAGATGGAGCTAGAGCAGCCATTTTGGATTATAGGTAAAAGCTAAGGTTTCCCCCTTAGCTGAAAAACCAACCTTCTCAATGGAGGTGTTGCTGTAACTGCCCATTTGCTGTTTGAAATCCTGAGTCAGCTGAATGGTCCAGGCCACATCACTGATCTTCCGTAAGGATTCTTTGAGCAACTGTTGTAGGAAGTGGAAGTTAGATATGAATATGACCATTTCATGTGCTTTCTTGGCATTTTTTTGGTTATTTTATCTTTTAAAAGTTTAAATATATTTTAAATAGTATTATTCCTTTTTCCATAAAATAACTAATCCCTTCAAAACTTTCCTCTTAGTTTATTCTAAAAAACATTTTCTGATATGTTCTGAATTTGCACTGAGAATAAGATACACAGAATGTGGAAAAGCAACTTGCTTTTCTTCCTTTAAATAAATATTGCTAAAAGACCTAAAATGGAAACTAATCCAATCTGAAACTTAAAGTTGGCATTTTTCTAGTTTTCAGTAGATTTGGAAAAACTCTATTTGTTGACATTAATTTAACTGATTACATACTAAAAAAAAAAAAAAAAAACCCAAACAGGATGGAGATTTTTGGAATCAAGACTTAAATGTCTTAAAGAACAGGCACATTTTGATGTACAGGTACATTTCTGCAAACTTCAACTCTAGTAACTAAAGATTCCTGGTTTTACTGAGACCTATGAGACAAGGTCACAATCCATCCTTTGAACCCATGTCTTTCTTCTTTGAACAATACATAGAAAGGTGTTTTTGTTTTTCTTTTGGACAAACACATTGCAATATATATATTATTTCTCTTATATTTTTTCAACTTTAAGCTTAGAAAAGGACACAATGCCAAACAAAACCAATGAAAGGATGTGTATGCCTGTTCTTAACAGGAGCTAATTCATGGGTTCTTTAAAGAAATTAAACAGTTTCGGAAATTTAAGAGAAGACATGTGCAGACAGTTTTGGAAAAAAAAAGACCAGAAAATATTCAAAACTGGAAGAGGAAAAGGAACTGTTGTCAAGACTTCCCACTAGAAAAAAAAATGTTTTTCTCCCTAGTAAAGATAGTTATTTTAAAATGGTAGGAGAAGGAAATCTGGTAGGAATTTTGGGAAAGGGAAGGGAACATAAAAGAACCATAAATATAGGAGGAGAGGTGAATCCTAGAATTGAGGACCAGGAGAGTAGAGCAGTCACTTTCAAATCTTCTATTGGATAAGAATCACTGATGGAAACCTTTAAAACATGCCAGTTCTCAGGTACCACCCCCAGAGATTCTGAATCTGGAAGGGAGACAGGAGGCAGAGGGAGTACTATGGAGAGATTGTTGAAAATTGACTCTTCTAAGAAGCCATGGGTAATTCCTAGGTAGGTGCCTTATAAACTGAAAACCTTCTATATTAAAAGCTCCCTGTCTGTGGGCTTTGTCCCTCCTGCAAGTTTCTGAAGTCACATCTTTGCAAAGCCAGTGTCCACTGCCTGTCTGCAATTTACTATTTCTGGGATTTGGTATCACCTGTGGTGCTGTTTAGTTGTAAAGCTCCAAGAAGTTTATGGGTGAGAGAGGAAATTCTTTTTTGGAAATGGGATAAAATGTGGCCCTTTGTTTTTTGGATATTAGGAAAAAGACATTGAGCCACAAATAGAAGAGGAAATACAGTTGTGTTTAGGGGCATGGAAGTGGAAATTATATTCATCTGCTTTTCATTATGTGTCTGGTAAAAGAATAAAGTTGCAAGAAGTAAAAACTTGAAAATTAGAGAAGATTTAAGAAAGACACAGGAAAAGTATTGCTAAGTAAAATCTTCAAAACTGTCTGAAACTTAATCAAGTGGATTTAAGATTGTAGTTCAAATTATGGCTATTTAAAGAACATTATCCTTAAGTGATCACTTCTAACATTCTAGTTCTTTTCCAAAGAAAAGAAAAGGTTGTGTATTATCCTCAGGAATCTAGTTCCTTTAATTTAGGATGGGTAACTTCAGCTGATTTCATCATGCCATTATCAACAATTATTCTAGAAGCCAGCCTTACCTGAAGCAGCATGGTTTCCCATAGAACGGTACTGATATTCTTTCCTAGAAACAAAAATTGATGTAATAATCGCAAAAAAACAAAACCACCCCAAGACTCAAATTCTCCCCTGCCAGGCCTCCAGTGATGCTGGAGTTCTATTTTAAGCTTTCTCTTTGCTCATAATGCTTATTTGAGATCAAATTTACTACACTGGCAACTTTAAAGTGCTAGGTAGAGAGAAGGTCTTCAATCCATCATAAAAACCTAGGCTTTTTGCTAATTTCGATGACTACTGAAATGATCATATTTTGATATTCTAACATGATTAATAACTTTTTAGAACAATGCTAAAATAGAATTTCTCTAGACACAAGAAAAAGACAAGAGCAAAAGTAAAAATTCCTGCTAAGAATGTTACTAAGTCTTCTTGTAGTATGAATATTGGCAGAGAAACAGAACATGAGTCAAGAAGAAAAAAATAGCTATCTACCTTGCATATCAAGTTCATCGTTTTTATTGCCTAAAATGAGCAATAATGGCTTTACACAGAGAAATGGTGCATCATTTCTTTATGTTCTTGCCCCCCTGGGTAAAGACCTGGCCCCACTCCCTCGTACCTTCCAGAGGCTGCAGAAGCTCAGGTAAACGTGTTTTCCATAGGTCTACCAATTTTGGGTGAATTATCTCAGGCAGTAACTTCAAAAGCCCTATTGCACCAGCCCCACGTAACTCCCCTAAACTGGCAGGCATGGATATTACCTGAAGGATAGAAGAGAAAGAGCTTATCAATTTCAGGGGCCTTTAAAAGCCCCACTGATTTTTTCCTTTTTACCATTGTTCCAATTCCTTTGATTTCTGCATTGGATAATCTTTTAACAAATCATCACAGTCTATTCTTATTTATTCTAGAATGAAGCTAATACTTAGATAGGCCTTCTCCCATTTCTTTTTCCCTGAGGATGAAGGTGAAAAAAATACATGGAAAGCACCAACCAAAAATAAGTGGAAAGAACTAACACTTAGATATATCAATTAATTAAATAAAGTCACGAGGAAATAGTGCTTGAGTAAATCATCCATATGGGACCAAAGAGAGAGATGGGAAATCCAAAAAACAGATGTGGAATTTCTTTGATGGTACTTATGAATGAGATTCAGTATATGCTTACTTTAAAATTATAAGTAAAGTTTAACAAGTATTTCAGAGTGGGAAGGTAATCGTGTCGATAATAAATATTCATGAATGTCACTAGTATAGCAGAAAATTTATTATGCCTTTTTAGTGTTTCTTTTTGTTTGGAGTATCTATGTAATTTATATTAGCACTTATTTGGAACTGAATTGTCCTTATCAGCTTAAATTTGTTCTACTTTGGTTCTTGGTAACTCACTCACCAGAAGTCTGGCCAGTAGCTGCTGTGGTGAAGGAAGTTTCACTAGAAAGAGAAAGCAATTTTCATCATCACTGTAGGGGTTAGAGATTGGGGTTGGGTTTAAGGTCAAAGCACTGTAGCCTTCCTGGAAATAGATCCCTCATAATAGAAAAGTTTTCTGTGTTTATGAATGTACAGACCAGCTCCCGTAGAGATGACAAGTGCTGTCGACTCCTTGGCACTGTGCTTCTTCTTCTCCTCTGCCATAATGAGAATTCTGATGATACTAAACAGGGGCTCCAGAGCTTCTGTGTATTCTGCAGGTACCACAAAAGTCAGGATCCTTGGCCATAGCACCTGTGGAAAACAGGGCACAATGCAAGGATTACTTATTCTTTTCCATCATTTCTCCCTGGTCCCCATTGCATGTTTTTCTCTGATTTAGAAGATTTCTCCCATTATTATTTTGCTTTTCAGGCCAAGTCAAGATGAGATCATTAAATGAAGCCTCTGCACAGCACATTCATTTTCAGGTGTTAGCTGTAGTGAGTGTTGGTCAGTATTTCTCCATGGGGATGTTGCTGGAATGTGGGGCAGGACAATTCTTTGTCGTGAGGGACTGATCGAGACACTAGGGGAATGCTAGCATCCCTGAGCCCCACTCACCAAGTGCCAGTATTCCTCTTGTCAATGTGACAACCAAAAATCCCCCAACTACTTCCCAAAATTCCAGGATTGGAGTGTGGCTGCCCCAGCTGAGAAGCTTGGGAGAGGATAGTGAATGGGTTGCTGCTGTCCTCTGTGCTTCAGGCTCTGACCTGCCTGCTTTGGAAGTCTGAAACATTGTGGTTTCTTTAGTACGTTTTATGTCCCTTAGAAAACTCTCTTGTCCTAATGGAAACCTTGGTGTCAACCTGTACTCTTCTCACTTCTTTGTCATCTATATTTAATCACCAGACTCAGTCCTTTTTAAATTGTAAGATGTCTTGTGCCCTTTCGTGTCTCATTTCTATTGTAATGGCATTGCTGTAGTTCCTACAAGTTGCATCTGATCTCCTATATAGTCTCTTTGCTCTTAGTCTACTCATGTGTGAATCTACTGATTCCCTACAATTATCATTTTAAATGTTTAGCTCTTGCTTAAAATTTTCATTGGTTTATCAACCATAAGGTAAAAGTTTGGCATTCCAGGCCCTTTAGGGTTTGACCCTAGATTATTTTTTTCATCATTTACTTCTATATCAGAAAGTCTTAAACTTTAGTATGTATCAGAAATATTGGAACTTAGTTGATTGTAGACTTTTGGTCTCTATGTCCAGTTTTGCTGATTCAGTAGGTCTGGTATGTGACCTGGAAATCTGCATTTTAAGTAAATATCCCAGATAACTCAGGAACCACATATCATCCTAGATGAAGCCTCTGATCTACCACTTAAATGGTGTGGTCTGTTGGTTGTCTTCTGGCTGTGCGATGTACTTCTGGGCACTACAGATTCCAAGGCTCTTCTCCTTGAGTTTCAAATGATCAGGTCTCCAGTGAGGCCTGAGAATGGCTGCTTTTAACACTTTCCCAGATGGAATAGGGTAAGTTTGGCATTGGTTGCATTAAAACCACTACTTAATATTACTGTGTGCATTAGAGGAAGAAGAGAAATAGTATATTAATATTATATATATAAATTGTCATGAACTATCCAGATGTAAGATACTTTATATTAATTATCTTAATTAATTCAACATCTGTTTTTGAGGAAACACTATGTGTTGGACACAGCATTGCAATACACTTCCTCTAGTCAGAGCATCAGGAAGCTGATGACAAATGGAGAACAAACTCATGTCTTTATTCTTACACAGGCTGGGCTTTAAGAAGGTGATCAAAGTAACTATAAGTTACTTTGACAAAAGACCCCTTACCTGAGGCATTCCAATGACCAGTGGGTCCAGGGTTTTTAAGACCTCAAGGCTTGTTTCTCGGACAAATTCCTCTTCCTTTTCATTCTCATGAAAGTTAGTTTTCACTGGTTTCTCCTTTAAGAAAGATCAAACAGGTGACTTGTTAATGACTCCTAAGGTTGGTCCCCTCTGACTTTGCTTGGGTGTGTTCTTAGACTCTGGAGTAGAGGATGTAGTCACTCAACTTAAGGGGCTCATGGAACCTAGAAATCTTGGCCTTCAACATCTAATCCCTGTTTGAAAGGGCCCCTTGGAGGAATTAGTTGGAAAACACAACCCTTGCTAAAAGAGAGAAACAGAAATTGTGAGGCTCCTTCAACTGCAGATACCCCCTCTCTTTCTCAGGCCTTTGCCATTTTCTTCAGGGCAAAATATTCAAAGCATGCTTCTTTGTGGAGTGAACTGTTATTTCAGTTGTGACTAATTTGCTAAAATCACAGAGATCATAAGCACATATTTTTCAGCCTATTTATCCAAAGAAAGCTGACCTCAATTGTGTGATCTGAGTGTTTGTGTTTTCCCAAAATTCGTATGTTGAAATCCGAACGTCCAAGGTGATGGTATTAGGAGGTGTGGTCTTTGGAAGGTGATTAGGTCATAAGAGAAAGTCCCTAGTGTTTGGAATTCATGCTCTCATGGAGGAGATCCTGGAGAGCTAGCTAGTCCCTTCCACTATGTGAGGACACAGTGAGAAAGCACCATCTGTTAGGAAGCAGGCACTCATTAGACAATCTTACACTTCATCTTGAACTGTTAGAAATAAATATTTTTTGTTTATAAAACATCATTTTATGCTATTCTCCTTTATATATGGTGAGTGTTTTTAAAGGATTTTAAAAGCATGCTCCATCAGCATACAGCTTTTTCTCATCCATATAACAGATACATTTCTGTTTGTGTACAGCAGAGGGTTAGAACCCTAATAAACTTATTTATGATTTCAGAAGTGTGCTATTTTAGAAATGCACTTCATAGAACTTACTTCACTGCTCCATGGTATTTTGCTATAGCAGCCTGAATGAACTAAGACACCATTGCAGCAAGTATTGATATCTCCATTGCTTTCTCAGAAGCAATCCAGTCTCTATGCCCCTCTCCAGACAACCCCAATCCAAGTTTTGGTGGCTGGGTTAACTTAGGGAAAACTGATTTAACTTATCTTGTGTTTATTATAAGTTAGAGGTGATTTTAGAAAAAAAAAAAAAAAAAAAGAACTGAGAAAACTAGAGGCTGTAAAATTATCAATAAAGTGATAAGATTAAAATATTACTTCAAAATCAGTTATTTAATTGAACTCCAGTCATTTTTAAGTTTTTTAAAATTTATTTATTTTTTTACTCTACTCCTGTGACAGATTAAGGACCCTAATCATTTTTTAAAAAGAAACATAGTTGAGTGAACTGTACTTTTTATAGTGCATCACTCAAAACTGTAGCCTCTGCATACCAGATTCCTGTTGAACATTGCAAACTGGGAGAAGACATAATCAATCAATGGCCATCCTTCCCGAGCTTCAATATAGGACTTTTCACACATGGTTTGGATGAGGAGAAGAACAGAATTTCTTACCTAGGGTAAGAACAATGCAATAGCAACATTTTACTATGTTTTGCAGAAGGGAAATTTACCTTCTTTTATTCTATAATCTTAAGGATAATTAAGTGGGAACATTTTTGAAAAAGGAACATAAATTGAATAATGTTAATACAGGTTGAATAATCCTTATCCAAAATGCTTGGGATCAGAAATGTTCAAATTTTGGATTTTTTTTCAGATCTTGAAATGTTTGCATTATACTTACTGGTTGAACATTCCTAATCTGAAAATCCAAATTCTGAAATGCTATAATGAGCATTTTCTTTGAGCATGACCTTTGAGTGTCATGTTGGTGCTCAAAAAGTTTTGGATTTTGAAGCATTTCAGACTTCCTTTGGATTAGGGATGCTCAACCTGTATAATAGATGGAGAAGAAAGTGACTGATAGGTTATGAAAGAGTCACCAGAAATGCTCTTTTTAGCCAAAATCTTTCTCCTTGGCTCTCAAAGACATATTGTCTATCACCATAGATTATGAATTATTGGGTAACTTTGGGCTAAAACACTGCTTCGCTTTTAAAATACTCAATGAAAGATAACAGACAACTGTTTATCCACAATTTCAAAGTCCAAACAACTATGAAAACTGGAATTTTGTTTCTTAAATTTAGTGCCAACTCATTTGGTGGCAAAACCCAAACTGAATGGTTTCAAAGCTGTTTGTAATCTTATTCTATGCTGTGTGGATATGCATTAATTTTCTTGCAGAAATATTCATGGATTTTGATTATGGGTTTCTATCAGAGTAATATTTTTCTAAAGGCTGAAAAATTGTCAATTCTGAAATATATCTGGCCTTAGAAATTAGAGTGAAGTTTTATGAACTTGCATTATAGTATATATAGTAATTTGGTTTTAATTTGTTTATTATGTTGCTTCTCTGGAGAATAGAAACATGAGAACCAATCCCTTAGTGAACAGGTCTTTGAAAAGAGACTGGGAAGAAAAAAACCATTTTGAACAGGGAAGCAGAGTTATATGGTGGCCAAAACAATTAGCATAAAGACTCTGAGTAGTCTACCTAGAGAAGAGGTACACCTTTTCTCTATTTTTGCCTGGGGAGTTGGCCTTCCTCAAAGATCTATGCTCTTTATGCTATCCTAAACTCTTCTCGTAATTCTTGTTTTGTCTTTTGTCAGTTACTAGGCCAGGTTTTTTTGTATAATCACTGTATTGCTTTTTATTGCAAAGCTTTTACTATTTTAAATGTAGTCACTGGCAGTCAAAGCTTCTTAAAAGAATTTATTCCTCTTAATTGGCTTCTGTCTAGCATTTTATTTCAAACAAAATGTGGTATTCTTATAAAAATATAATATTTGATAATGTTTCTTGCTTTCCCAGTATAAGTTCTATAACTTCTAACATAGAACACTTTTTTTTTTTTTTTTTTTTTTTTTTAAAGAGGGAGTCTTACTCTGTTGCCCAGGCTGGAGTGCAGTGGTACAGTCTGGGCTCACTGCAACCTCCACCTCCCGGGCTCAAGTGATTCTTGTTCCTCAGCCTCATGAGTAGCTGGGATTACAGGCGTGAGCCAGCACACTTGGCTAATTTTTGTATTTTTAGTAGAGATGGGGTTTCACCATGTTGGCCAGGCTGGTCTCAAACTCCTGACCTCAAATGATCCACCTACCTCAGCCTCCCAAAGTGTTGGGATTACAGGCGTGAGCCACTGCACCTCAGAACACTTTAATCAAATAATCAAGAATATTGAGCAATCCACTATGTGCATGACTTGCTCTAGGTAGTGTCTGGTTGGAAAGTAGGATGTCTATGCTAAGACCAAGGTTTAGGGATTATTATTTCCTGGATGAAGATACATTATCTTTATAATTAACAAGTAATTTTTAAACTATTTGAAGTGCATTGGCATAGTGAGATACAGTCTCTTTGCTCTTATTCTACTCATGTGTTAATCCACTGATTTCCTGCAATTATTTGAAATAAGCAAAAATCTTCTTTTCACTGAGATGTCCTTTAGCTGTGTACTTTAAGCCTCTACCTTGATGAAGTTTATCTTTTTGGAAAAGATGGAGTTCTTTTAAAAATGGAATTGACCACAGAGTTCTTTATAAAATAGTCTCATAAGTAGGTCCTTAAAGAATCAAAATAATTTCATTTATTCTTAAAGCTACCATCGACAAAAGTTTCTATTAATTCTCTTACTTTTGTGCTGAGATCACCCATGACGATTCTGACTGTTCTTTCTATTGAAATGATGTGATCCCTCAACCTGGGCTCTGAAAGACAGAGGGAGAAATTGAGAGACCTGACTCAATAGAAGTACAGCATGTTCTAGGATTGATGAAAAGCTATTAGAATTATGGCACATAATTGCGAAGTCTTGTTTTTAAAAACCTATTTGTTTTTTCAATGCCCTCCCATCCTCTTTGTTTCCAAATCTTTAATGATGTCCAGTGCTTTCTTTGTTTCTTATTACTTTTGTTTCATTTTGTTTAAAATGTTAGGTTCCATAGTGGTTTCAATATATCATTCCTGGTGGATCAGATCTAAATATTGTGAGACTGCTTCATATTCATCTGCTGATTCTTCAGTAAATCAAAGTGCTAACTGAATGTTAAAAAACTATATCATACTATGCAAAAATGAATTTTTGTATTTTAGCAAATCTAAGATATCACCAATTTTATCATGCACCATTATTTCATATTGCACCAAAAAATAGTGGCTAATTATAATTAAAGATGCATTCAATTGTAAGATGATTCAATGTCATGAAAATATGTACTTCCTGGAATAAAATATGGCAATTCATTAAATTCTGCTTTTTTGTAAACGTGTCAATCTCTAGAGAATTGTACACTCCCTCCCACCCACCCCTTGATATTGGACCATTTAATCAACCTACAAGAGCTTCTAAATTCGAACTTTAATTCTCAAAAATTCTACTCATTCTTCTCAACTGGGTGCATCCACAAATGTTACGAAAGAAGAGAAGTAACTAAAGATGCCTGTTGAGAGGAATTGTAGATTGTGGAAGATTGTGAAGACAGAATTTCATTTGCACATGATGTTATATAAGCATCCAAAAGATGTAGGATAGGATTAGAGAGTGCATAGGCTTCAGTCTGCTTCTTGGCATGAAATAAACCATGTTGGCTTCAACCCTCTTGCTTACCATCAGCATTGACAGCCAATCTTAACAAAGTCAAGATTCCCATTCGAATGGCTTCATTATTACTTCTTATTTGTTCATCAAAAAATTCCATCAGCTCTCCAGGATTGGAATGGGCTGCAGGTTCAAGAAACACTAGAGCTGTAAGAACTCATTTTCATCCTAGGTAAAATACTTGTGAGTGGGAGGAGGGAAATTCACCATGAAGATTATCCAAGGCACTCTTCAGTTGGTAATTTGATTTTATTACGTCCATGCTTCTTCAGTATCACAGAATTAATTAAGCAGTTTGGTTCCTAAGAGAGCTTGTTGTGCCTAGGCCACTTCTGTTCATATCTGTGAATGTGGCCTTATTTAAAAATGAGGGTCTTTGCAGATATAATGAAGTTAAGAAGGTTATTAGAGTGGGCCTGAATTTAATATGACTGGTGTCCTTATAGGAAAAGGAGAAGAGACATGGGGCACAGTGAGAACACCATGTGAAGATGGAGGAAGAGATGACAGTGATGCTTCCCCAGCTGTGAGAGATGCAGGTGTTGAAGCAAGGAGGGGTGAAAAAAGGCCTGGTTGGAGGACAGTGGTTTATTCTAGAAAGCATCAGGGGTAAGGTGAATTAGTTAGCTAGGCAGGGGTCGGGGAGAAGAAGAAAGTATAGAGACAAAGGGGCCAGTCAGGAGAGAAGTAGAAAAGTATGCATACACATGACAGAAAGATATGCAAGGAGGTAGAAGTGATGTAGTATTTGGGGGAGTGCAGAGGTGCAGGAGGTATTCGATTGCTGCTGTCCCTCCTCCTCAGGGACTGTATGGGAGCATAGTTTTGTATTCTGACCCTGGGATTTTGGTGCCCTATGTGCATCCCATGTCAGACCTTCTAATCAGGTGATATAATGTAAGGTCAAGATGAAAAAGGATAGAGTGAAGGACAGAGAGAGAGAGACGGAGTGACTGATGGTTAAAGAGGTGTAGACACTAAGAGATGACCAGGAAGAGAAAAGGGTGACTTTGGTTTGACACAGACTCAAATAATCTCAAATACCAAAAAAAAAAAAAAAGAAAAAAAGAAATTTACTATTTTTAGGATTGTCAACTCACTCCAGTTTTCCTGGGACTTCCTTGGTTTGAGAACTGAAAATTTTATCTCCCTGGACCTATCCCAGTCGTGGGAACCCTGGCATCATTGGCCATTCTTCCCGTCCTGCTCCTCCTGGGAACTTGTGGGGAGAGGGGCCGGCACAGAAAACTGTGAGTTAAAGAAACAGTGTGTGTGTGAAAGTAAGTTAATGTGACAGTTTGCCCTCCTTTTACCATTGTCATCATCATCACTTGGGGACATTTTTATTAAAAGCCTTCTGGATGCTGGTCCTACCTAGAATGAGAAAACAGCTTGAAGCTTCCATTTCATTTTCCTTTACTGGAGGCTCTGGAGCTCTGCAGGTCTGAATGGGGGTGGAAATCAGGTGGTAGATGTTAAAAACAGAAAACCGGTTGAAATTAAAAATTGGAGTTGACAGCATGGTCTTCTTACCTGCTGGAGTAAATTGATAAAGATGGATCTTCTCAAGCTCCTTGGAAGGCCAATGTCGTAAAGAACTGCTGCAGTCAGTATTTGTTTTAGGCTCTAAAGTGGAAACTCCCACAGGTTAGTTGGAGGCTGCCAGGGAAGCAGCTGCATAGGATGTGGAAGGCAAATAATTGTGTTTTGAGAGAAAAACAAGCTCCTCATCTTCCTGTAGTTACAAATTTTCTTGAATGATTCTGGCCCCTTCCACCCTGTTCAGTGCCTCAGCAGCTTGGAATGAACGAATGAATGAATACCCTGAATATCCCCTTTTTTTTTTTTTTTTTTTTTTTGAGACGGAGTCTTGTTCTGTCACCCAGGCTGGAGTGCAATGGCGCAATCTCGGCTCACTGCAACCTCCGCCTCTCGGGTTCAAGCGATTCTCCTGCCTCAGCCTCCCGAGTAGCTGGGACTATGGGCATGCGCCACCATGCCCGGCTAATTTTTGTATTTTTAGTAGAGACGGGGTTTCATCCCATTGGCCAGTCTGGTCTCAAACTCCTGACCTCAAGTGATCTACCCGCCTCGGCCTCCCAAAATGCTGAAATTACAGTTGTGAGCCACTGAGCCAGGCCCAGAATGAACGTTCTTAATCCCTTTCTGAAGTTCCCATCATCCAGCGATACAATCTTTTTCCTATCTCATATTCCTCAAGAGATATTGAAAGTCAGCTGCCCAAACAGGAGTTTAAGCTCCTTAGGGTCTTTTGAGACTTAATAGCCTCCTGGAGGGTTGCAGGCGGGTTCTCTGATTCAGTTCCTTTAGGGTATGGCTCTTACCTGAGTGACATGGAAATCAATCTCTTTGTCTTTATACTGGTTCAGGAGCCAGGGCACCTGGCCCAGGGCGTATCCACGGAAGTCTTCCCGATGCAGCAGCAAGCTCACCGTAGGCCCGTGGGCCTTAACGATGCTCAAAGTCTGTACAGGCAGCAAACAAATACCGTTTCTGAAACTTCCTTATGTTTTTCATAGGTTTTCAGAACACCAGGAACTTTAGGTACTCCTCAAAACTTTCCTCACTGCTTCAGCCAAGAAATAGTTCTTTAAATTCTTTAAAATCTTTAAAAAATGTTCAGGTTAAGATCATTGCATGGGACACAGCTATATTTGTATTTACATATGTATTTATACTGATACTCATTTCAATACTTGCCCTTCTCTCCTATTTTTTATTTTATTGTATTTTTTTGAAACAGAGTCTCGCTTTGTTGCCTAGGCCGGAGTGCAGTGGCACGATCTCAGCTCACTGCAATCTCCGCCTCCCAGATTCAAGCAATTCTCCCGCCTCAGCCTCCTGAGTAGCTGGGATTACAGGCGCCCACCACCATGCCTGGCTAATTTTTGTAATACTAGATTTTATTTTATTGTATTGTATTTTTTTGACAGAGCTTTTCTATTTTTAAAACCTCTCTCTAATAGTCACTTTCTTTTAGTATATTAAGCAATCTAGAACTTACCTCATCTTAAAGAATCTTCAAGCCGACAGGATGGCTCACACCTGTAATCTCAGCACTTTGGGAGGCCGAGGCAGGTGGATTGCCAGAGGTTAGGAGATGGAGACCAGCCTGACCAACATGGTGAAACCCCCGTCTCTACTAAAAATACAAAAATTAGCTGGGCATGGTGGTGGGCGCCTGTAATCCCAGCTACTTGGGAGGCTGAAGCAGGAGAATCACTTGAACCTGGGAGGCGGAGCTTGCAGTGAGTGGAGATGGCGCCACTGCACTCCAGCCTGGGTGACAGAGTGAGACTCCGTCTTTAAAAAAAAAAAAAAAAAGAATCTTCATTGATTCCACCTCACTTTGACCCCAACTATTACCCCCATCTGACTCTGTTTCTCTTTCCTGCCCTTGGAGCAAAGCGTTTCCAAGGTATAGTCTTTATTTGCTACCTCTACCTCTCACCTCCCATTCATCTCTCAATCCACTAGAATCTTGCTGCCATTCAGTGTGGAAAATCAACAACTTCCAGAGTATGAAATATAAATGTGATAAATTCTGATTATAAAAATGTAGAAATCACAAATGTTATGTTGAAGAAAACATAATACACATAGTATCCATGGATAAACACTGGTATATTTTAGTATATTTTTTATTTGACTTCTTATTTCCTATGTTTTCCATGAATTTTAATTTCTTAAAAATTGACATCATTCTTATAGAGTTCTATATTCTGCCTTTTCTATCTAATGTTTGATAAATTTTTTGTATCAGCTACATTTGACAACAAATTCATCTCAAAACTTAGTGGCTAATGGCAACTATCATTTATTTCATTAAATACTATGTATTAGCTGGGTGGTTCTTCCACCACACATTTCCAAGCAATGGACACTTGTCAAGATTTTTCTTGAGTGCTGTAACTCTCAGGACTACATCTTTGCTTCTTGAAAACTTCTCCTTTCTAAGCTTCTAAGACCTTATTCTACTTGACTCTCCTACACTCTTAGCACATTCCCTATTCTCCATCATGAGTTCTTCTCCCTTGCTTTCCCCTTAATATTGATGCCCTCCAGAACTCTGTTTTTGCCACTTTCCCACTCTATATACTCTTTAAAACAACTCCATCTAAATCCACTTATTTGGTTGTCACTTATACAACGATGATACTCAAATCTATATGTCCAGTTTTTGCTTTTCCTTTTTAACTCCAATCCTGAATATCCTCAAACCTACTAATATCTCCACTTGACTGTACCATAGGTGTTCAAATCAAAATGTCTACATCAAACTGATTTTGTACTGTCCCACATTTGTAATTCCTCCTCGTTTAAATTGATGATCCCAAGATCACCTGAGTCAGAAACCTAGGAAACCATCCCAGGTTCCTCCATCGTAATAAGCATCCAATTGATGCCAAGTCCTGGTCATTCTAGTCTTCAGCATCTGACTCCTCTGATCAGTCCCACGAACACTATGTTAATTGATCTCTTTACCACTTATGAGCTGGAATATTTCTATAGCCTCCTAGCAGGCAGTCTTATCTTAGTCCACCCCATACCCCTCTATTTTTAATGTTGATATTAGAGTGATTTTTCTACTGCAGTACTCAAATCCTTGCTTAAAAGCTTTCAAGGGTTTCTTGTTTATTAAAAAAAAGTCCAAACTTGTATGTAGCAGTTAAGGCTCTTCATTATGTGACTAAGGCCATCTTTCTGGTTTCATTTCTTTCTGCCTTGTATCTTTTTTTCTCTCTTCCCTTCCCCGTCTCCCATCACACTCACTCAGTTGTTCATGCTACCGCATTTTCAACCTCTGCCTCGGTAGGTTTTAGTCCCACTGTAGGGAATGCATCTTCGCTGTGGTGAGCAGCTTCATGGGCTGCAAGATCAATTCCAATGTTGCAGCTCACCAGGGCAGTTAAGTGCTTCCCTCTCTGTGCACCCTTGTCACTTTGTTTACCTTCTGTTCACTTGCCTGGCTCTTCCTGCGGGGAGCAAGGAGAGTAGTCATTAAACAGATGCATTGAATTTGTTTTCCAGGTGCCTTGAAGAAAAAACTTCCCTACAGGATATTTTTAAAGTTCCATGTTGCTAACGATTTAACGACCTCAGGATGTTAAAAAATAAATGCTTTAATAGTTTAAATTGTTGAAAAGAAACTAAACTAGAGAAAGCTGCTAAGTGTTAAACCTTTTATAATAAAGCAATGAAAAGACCTAGGATATCATTTAGCCTCCTTAAGAAAACTATAGCAATTAAGCAAGATAAAGGCAATACACTTTTAAAGCAAGATACATGTGAATGCACTTTGTAATCTATTCTTTACAAAGACAAGTCACTGCAGTATTTTGAAGCAGCCAAGTATATTCTTTAGATGTTATTTTATTTAATCATGATATTCATAGACACAAGAAGCACCTGTGGACTGCTATTTTTCCTAATTAGTGACTCAGCTCATATATGAGTTTTAATATATAAAATGTGAAATATCTAACTTTCTGGGACTTTTACTCATTTTATCTTATTGATTGTTCTTTCTACATACTGAAATGTTAATTTCATGAGTGTGGGATTTTGGTTTGTTTAATTCCTGCTACAACTTCAGCATCTGGAATAGTGTCTGACATGTCATGGGGATTCAATAAACATTAACTGAAATGATAAATAAATAGTGATTTGAAATAGGTGGAAAAAAAGAAAAAATTGATAAATCTCATAAAATACAACCAATGGCTTCCAAGAATACTGAGCCTAATTATCATGTCACAAAGAGAAGAGAAATTTCAACCAGCATACAGGGACATCCAGCTTGAGGCATCCTAAGTCCCACTCACCTGCATGGGTGAGGCCAAAGGGGCCCACTTCTCCATTATATACCGGAACAGCATGAAGATCTTGTCAGACAGTCGGTTGGCATCCAGTCTGGGGTAGGGAAAATCTCTCCAGTGGTTGACATATTTGTAAATGGCTTTGCTGAATTTCTCAAGGGCTGCATTTAAAACACACAACCACAGACTGAGAAAAATATAAAGATGGGATAGACGATAAAATAATTTGAGAAGAGAGTGCTGATGATTAGTAAATATGTAATGGTTTTTAGATGATCTTACGACTGCATCAAATACACATATAGAAAGTGCTCAGCCACAAAAGTGAAATGCAAGTTAAAAGCATAATGAGACTCTACTATCCAGAATGTCTAAAATTTAAGACAGTCAATGCCAAGTGTTAACAAGACTAAGGTGTAGCTGGTATTCTCACATACTGCTGGTAGAAGGGTGAAGTGGTTCAAGGGTGAAGTGGTTCAAGCACTTTGCAGAACTCTTTGGCACTATCTAACAAAGTTGAATATGCATTCCATTTGACCCAACTATTCCAGTCTTATGTATATAGCCATTAGATGTGTGTAGATATGAGCACTAAAAGTTTGTACAAGAATACGTTCATATTAGCTTTTTGTTTTGGTAATAGCCCCAAACAGAATATAGTATAAATAGCTGCTAATAGGTAGAATTCTATTACATTCTATTAACATGTAATAGAATACAGAAATAAAAATGGGCGATAGCTCCACAGAACAACATGGATGAATCTTACAAACTGGCAAAGCTAATGGTGTTTGAAGTTAGGATTGTGGTTACCCTTTGAAGGTAACATGAGGGGGCTTCTGGGCTCTGACAATCTCCCACTTCTTGACCTAAGTGGTGGCCACATGGGCAACTTCACTTTGAAATAACTCATCAACATGTACACTTCTGATTTGTGTGATTTTCTGTGTCTATGTTTTATTTCAATAAAATTAAAAATAAATCTTAGGCCTGCCAAAATACCATTTGGACCACGAATCCATATATATTTGCATGAAATGCATAAAATAATAATATTATTTTCTTCAGCCCTTGTGTGCCACTTGTTTTGCTAGATGATAAAGAAAATTAATTAGTCCATTCTTCAGGGACTCCTCACATTCACAAAATACCCTGGAAAAGACCTTGAGCATGTTATAGCTGTAGAGCCGGCCATTTATTGGCTCATTCACAGTCTCTCCAAACTCCTTATAATTTCTTTGAGAATCTCTTGCTATACTTTATAATAGTTTATTTCTTGGTGTATGTGTGTGTGTCTCTGTGTGTGTGTGTATGTGTGTTTGTGTGTGTACATTTCTAACTGACCTGTAAGCACCCTGAAGTAAGGGATGATGTCTTGCTGGTTCATGGTATGTGAAGCAGCCAGCACAATGTCTGCTAATTTGCTGATTGATCAAATGACTAGATATGGATGAATGGATGGACAGCTGAATGGCTGGATGGATAGATAGCTATTACATTTTATACCTTTTCTTTAGTGGCAGTCAGGCAAAAAGGTGCTTTAAGACCAAAGGGCTCTTAGATAATTTTATAACACAGAGAATTCCCTTTGTAATATTCATGAGGATTTCTAGTTTTATTTAATTTTACATTCTTGGTTGCTAATATTAAAGGTAGAAATGCTGTTAGAGGCTCCAAAGTTTATTTGCAGGAACACAGTGTTAGCTATGATAATAAGTAGGAATAGTAAAAAGTTTTGAAAGTGGGTTAGTCTAGCATAGCTGCACAGGTCCTTGAGTCAGACTGTCATAGTTGACAGTCTTGGCTCTGCCATGTTCTGGCTGTGTGACCTAAGGCAAGCTGTCTGAAACTTTCTAAGTCCAGTGTTCTCACTTGTAAAATGGTGGAAAAAATGCTACCCATCTAAGGTGGTTGCTGTGAGAGTTAAATGAAATAGTAATCTTAAAATACCCAGGGCAGTGTCCAGGCACATAGCAAGTTCTCAATATATATCAGATAAAAATATTACTTTGATGACAGAACAAGAAGAAATGGGAAAAATGGAATAGAAGAGTCTTTGTTGATAGGTAAAGAAGACATTCCTGACAGTGTGAGCTTTTAAATTACAAAATAGTAGTGTTAGGGTACTTTGGAAGTGGAAGGGAATATAGCAGTCACTTATTCTGATGTTTTTAGAGTTGAAACTGGGACTGAGAGAAGGGCAGGGTCACCTGGTGGCTCAGTGGCTGAGCAGAGACAAGAGACCAGGTCTCCAGTCTCATCCAAGAAACCTCCCTGTACACTGCAAACACTGCTTCCTAGGAATTCCAGGGCACGTTCTTCTCTGCAGGCTCTTGATTTCTGTGACATATTTCAGTTTTGGGTAGAGGAGTTTGTGACCATAGTTTGCTTGCCTATTTTTCTTGATTTTATGATTGCTTGTAGTTTGATTACTTTGTTTAGTTATCATTATTACAATACTACATTATAATCAGATGCTAAAATTTAACCTATGCTAAGAGCTGGTAAGTTCTGACAATCATTGCCAAGAAAGTGTTGTCCAACTAGAGAAGGAGGTCAGTCGAAGTGGAAGTTGTACAGGGCAGTGAAGAGTGTAGACTGGGTGTTCCCATAGACCTGTTTGAATGCCACCTCTATATCTCATTGACTGTGTCATCATTTTGGGAAAATTCTTTACTTTCCTTGAACCTCAGTTTTTCCTCTATACAATGGGCAAATAGTACTTATCTTGCAGAATTGCTGTGATGACTGAATGAGATAACTCCCTGCTGAGGACTTTCCATGTGGTAGGCACTCAATAAGTGGTAGCTATTATTATTCAAAAGGACAAGATTGGAGTTAAAGGGAAAACAAGACTTTTGCTTAATTTGTAAGACAGTTCACAGTCTGGTTTTAAGCAAAAAGGAAATCATCGGGATACCCACCAATACAGAAAGTCTCCTTCATCCTTTCATCCTCGGCCAGCCTGAGCATGGTTTGCATGGTAAGCAGGGTCATCATCATGAAAGGAATACTCTGGGACACTGGAGGGAGGGCCAGAAAGGAGACAAGTGTTATTTATCTTCTCAAATTTGGAGTTCTGTGACTCCAAATCAACAAGAAGCATTTCAGGGCTGCATGGAGGAGGCAGATGAGGTGTAGTAGAAAGACATTTCTATAATTCTCCCATCTCTACCCCACCTTAATACCAGGCTGTAGTTAGATAATCAAGAAGGGGCTGGTTGAAAATAAGGTTCTAGCTACACAGCCACTTGTACCTGTTGTTAAGTGGCAGTTGCTTATTTGGAAGGCAGCTATGCTCTCCACTATACCACCAGTGCTGCCAGCAATTGCTTAGTTGGATAATTAATTTATTAATGTCAATCTCTCCCACCAGATCTTTCCTGTATCCCCAAAGCATATGTAAACATATGTAACAGGTGATTCCTAAATATCTGTTAAATAAAGTAGTGTAGAAATAAATGATAGGGATCCTTATTTCACGTAAGTGTTCAGTGGTTTATAGAATACACCTTACAGAAAATGTGCCTCTGCAAATGCAAAGCTGGATGAAGGGGAAGGTGAGGATGGGACAGTGGCCAAATTCAGAGCAGTCTGGACTAGTGGCTGGGCAGCAGAATCATCCATGCTCATTTTAAACAGCTGCCCGCATCCCTCTGTCAATATTTCTTGGTACAGAAGAAGGCAGAGATGCTCTCTCTTCTACCGTTTGCTCCCATTTAGCTTTTAGACAATTAGGAGTTGTCATTTCATAGGGAAAATTGGAGAATATTCCCACTATACCATAGCTGGTTGCCAATTCAGCCAGGGCAAGCACAACAAATTCATTTGGTAGCTCTAAGATCCTGAAGTTACTTTGTACTTCATACATCACAGAGTTGAAATCATGTGCAGCAAGAGACACCAAAACCTCACCAGCTAGCATTCTGATTTCTCTGAGCATCTGAGGAGGAAAAGAAAAATAACAATAACAACAAGAAAAGGGGCAGAGTGAGTCTATGGAGGGGAACTAGTCAGCATAATATTTATGTATGCATTTATTTATTTTTAAAATTATAGATTAAGGGGGTACATGTGCAGGTTGGTCACATGGTTCAACTGTGTAATGGTGAGATTTGGGCTTCTAGTGAACCCTCACCATTCCTCCCACCTTCTCTTCTTTTGGAGTCTGCAAAAACATCTACCGACCCCCAAATCTGCAAGAACACTATTAAAACCAGTTTTTAAAAGTGCAATCAAGTTACCTCTGCTTTCCCAGCAACTGACACCTACCAAGAATCTTTCATCATGGTTTTCTAGCAGCCTGTTCTCTACTATACAGCCACACTATTTATAAGCTCCTCTAGCGTTGGGACAAAGGGAGAACATGCTGTTACAAAACCATAGTGAGAAACTCTTGGTAGGTGTCAGTAGCTGGGAAAGCAGAGGTAATTAGAATGCATTTAAAACGCTGGTCTTAATAGAGTTCTAGTAAACTTGGAGGTCAGTAGCTGTTTTCTTGCTGATTGATCTGGTACCATGAACACAGGACTTACATTTTATGTTTAAGTGATGCAAATTACTATGGTTGAAAGACTGAAAGGAAAAGTGAAAGGAAATGGGGCTAGGAATTGAGAACTTTGGTTTTGGTATTAATCTGGCCTAATTATGTCCAATATTGGTGGTATTGGGAAAGACTTCTGATTTTGGTGATGGTGAGCTAGGCAAATTTGATCAAACCCCCTCCTGAGGAAAATACAAAAGACTCAGATAAGATATTAAAAATATATACTCATAAAACCATTAGCAAACTCACAATATAGGTTGGAATGAATTAGTGAGTTGAGGCCTGAAAAAGATTATTGATCTAGAGAGATAAGCCCTGCATTTGAGACTGTTTTGTTGCATTTTGAAGCAATAGTCAGAGTTCAGGGCCAACCAGTGGTAAGACTCTGGTCATTCCACCTCTTGTCTTTTGGGATAAGACACCAAAGGGCTGTGTTCAGATGAAAAGTTAAATTGGTACTCTCATGAATGGCAATCCAATTTTGAGTTATAGAAGTGACCCAGGAATCTCAAACCCTGAAAGCAATCATAAGTTCTTAGTGCCCTTGGCAGAAACAAGTAATACTTCTTTCTGGAAGAAATAACATCATCCTAGGATTCAAATTATTTCTACAAATTATTATTTTTTTGCTGTGTTGTCTATCAGACAATCTAAGATAAGTAGGTACATAAAGAAATAAGTCATATAGAAGCCAAGAAAATTGATTTCTAGTAATGTTACTAGCTGTCAATAGACAGCTGTGTTACTTTGAAAAAAATATATCTCTAATGGTGAACTTCCTCATCTAAAAGGAGGTTGGATAATATCACCTCTAAAATCATTCTTATCTTTGCCTCAGTTTCCTCATCTCTAAAGGTGTAAATAACAGGCATTATAATGATATCTAAGTTACCACGAAGAACAAATACAAGTAATTTGTGGTCCTGGCAACAGTGTAGAAGAGCTTACTGATGTCCACATGGGTGCAGTTGGGTCACTTAAAGACCCTTTTCACCATCATGAACCAAACTTACGTTGTTGTCTCTCATGTCCTTAGAAGCATAATAAATCAACCGTTGGACAATTGCATCATCCAAGATGTCAGTATTCTGAATAACAGAAGTGAGATGACTGTAAATGTCTTCCTGTGAACATACAAATGCATACACAGAAATTTGGCTTGCAAAAATAAAGGAATCAAATGAAATCCTAATGAATAACACCATTAAAGTAAGCAATATATCTTTACTACAGAATGGATTTCATATTATATGTCTTAATTGAGGCTTTCTTTTTTTTTTCTTTTATTTAAGATGGGGTTTCGCTCTTTTTGGCCAGGCTAGAGTACAATGGCATGATCTCAGCTCATTCCAACCTCTGCCTCCTGTGTTCAAGTGATTCTCCTGCCTCAGCCTCCCGAGTAGCCAGGATTACAGGTGTGTGCCACCATGCCCGACTAATTTTTGTATTTTTAGTACAGACAGGGTTTTTGCCATGTTGGCTAGGCTAGTCTCGAACTCCTGACCTCAGGTGATCCACTTGCCTCGGCCTCCCAAAGTGCTGGGATTACAGGCATGAGCCACCGTGCCTGGCCTTAATTGAGGCTTTCTGAACATAACATGCATCTTTAGAAGTCAAAGGCTACAGAGCAAAGTTAATTCTAAAAACTATTTTAACTTGGCTACATTTCTATGGCAAGATCTAATTGAAGACCAGGATAGGCTACCTGCCATTCCATGTCTTTTGAAAATCACTGTTGTGGGACACTCAGGGGAATGGAAATGCCTGTTAGCCTAATTGCTGCCCTTACTACCAGGGAGGGATATGGTGCTAGGGAACACACTGTAACTCCCCAAGAGGCTGCTAAGCTATGAAACTGGATCCTAAGGGACATTTACAGGCCCTTGTTTCATTCATGCCTCTGCAGACAGAAAGTTGTGGACAGCCTTTTAGACAGGGCCTCCAGTTGTGTGGCTTGACTCGATGCCCCGTGTGAGGGCTCTTGTAAATCTTTTAGGTGGCTATAGGTCCTCTGGATGATGAAAGAGAGACTGGTGTTCTGAAATCTCCAATAGCTTCAACAGGCACCTCCAGCCACTCCACCCATGCTTAAGTTGTTAAATAGCATCATTTGCATTATTCCTCAGGGCTGGTCCTTGGGAAGTTTGAGAATAATGCATAATTTTTCTTTGCTTTCTTCCTTGTATTTTCTGGGCCTGCCTAACTATCTCTGTGAGTCCTTTTCTTGCTCCATGTGCTTACTCTCCTGTCTGCAGGCCTTGTTCTTTGGCAAGGCTAACATTTATGGCGCTCTCACCACATTCCTGGAACTGTGCCAGACTCATTATCTGGAGCATTTTATTAACGCTCAAAAGTCCCTGTGTTAGGTACCACAAATATATTCATTTTATAGATGAGGAAATTGAGTCCCAGGGAGCTTAATGTAGTTAGTGTTATGTACTGATGCTGCAATTTGAAACCAACAGTATGAATTTTAGCTGGCACCTTAACCTCTTGGTTATGCTGGCTATTATTATTCTTTAACTAGACTCACCATAAAATAACTAGGAAGTGCTTGTTAAAAATATGTATTCTCTGATCCCTTTACTGGAAATTCTCCTTCAGTGCTTCTGGGATCCGGAGGTTATTCTCCAAGTGATTCCCAATGTTTAAGAAATAGTGTTCTTTGGGAAAGGTGACTTCTACTGAGAGATTAATGTAATGGTTTTCAACCGTAACTAAATGTTTGGATAACGTCCAGGTGCCTTAAATGCTCAAGTTTTTCACAGACCAATCCAATCAGAATCCCTGGTAGTAGGGCCTGGGTGTGGATATTTTCCCAAAACTCTCTAAGGGATTCTAATATATGGTCAGGGTTGAGAACCACTGAATTAAGAGATAAAGGTATAGGCACTGCCCTTCACAAGGAGACAACACTGAATAATGATTAGGAACATTTGTTTGGAGTCAGATGGGCTTGCTTTTGGATATAGTCCTGCTGTTCTTAGTTGAGCAAGTCATGTAACTTCTCTGTGCCTAATTTTTTCTCAGTTATCAAATGGAAATAGCAATACCTACCTGATAAAATTTTTCTGAGGAGTGAATATTATACAATACACTGTTGTTTGGAAAATATCTAGCATATTACTTTCCAGATAAGTGTTCGATGAAGGGCAGTTATTTCTTTTATTTTATAAAAGGTTGTTGAAATGCGAAAAGCCTTCAATTCTTAGGTAAACTTCTAGCTGTGAAATAGCATTATAGATGAGCAGGGAAGAGCTTTTGGGATTTTTGTAACAATCCTCAAATTATAAAGGAAACAGTCTCATCCACATGTTTGTAAGTCTGACATACACCTTTCAACATCTGCCTGTATAAAGTTATAAAAAGGAACTTTTTTTTGCTATTTTCTAGACATAGATGCTGTGATTCTTGAAATGCTAAATATCATTGCTTAAACATTACAATGACTTTCATTACAACTGCATTTACTGAAAAATCTAATACCATGTAACAAGCCAGAGAAAAATGAGAAAGTTGAGGCAAAGAAACATATATATGAAATGTTGCAACAAGAAGACTGAAAAAGGCAAAAAGATTTTTCTCTGTTTTCCCTACCTTGTTAACAATATCTTCCTTGTTCAGCATGCCAAGAGTGAGGTTAATATCCCCAAACATCTCTAAAATGTACAGAAAAATATGAATTAAAATATATGCTGAAATGCCCTCCTGTTAATTATTTTGTAATCAACACAGAAAGTTAATTCATTCATTTATCCTCTCTCTCTCCCTTGACTGCTAGCTCTCTGATGGCAGGAACTGTTTTATTCATATCCATGACATAAGTGAAACTAGCAGATGCTCAGTTATTATTATTATTTTTGAAACCTGAATCAAATGTGAAAGGGAAGATAAAAGATGCTGGATTCCTATTTATCCCTCCAGGCAAGTGGGCATTGCCTTGTAAATTCTCTCTTGCAGAGTTTAGCTCTAAGAGTCAATGAGGTGAGTTTCTCACTTCTGACTTAAGCATTAGAAGGCAGGGATGCAACATAGCTGTTTATTTTTCACTCGTCCTCCCCTCAATACCTCTCCCATCTTCTTTTTCCATACCCTTTTCAACTCCACCTCTTCTCCCGTGCCTGCCGACTCCCTCTTTTGGTCCCATGCTCATGAAGGCTTCCTGTTTTCTGACAATGACCTAAATGTGTTTGACTTGCATTTTCTAGGAATATATATTTTTGAATAAAGCACTCTAGAAAACTGGAAAAAAAATTGAGTCAAAGGAATTGAGCAATTTCAAGCTACATGGCAAGTTGGTAGGAGAAATGCTTTTGGAGATGAAGATTTCTTATGAACCTCCACACCAAACAACATACTCATTTAGGGCAATCTTTTTGGCAAAGCAGAAAGGCAGCCATACCTGGAAATTGGGAGAAATACTTCCAAAGGACTCTTCTAGTATTTAAAATTAAACAACAAACTGCCTTTCTTTGATATGTAGCCACTTTCTCCTCAGGTAGACTATAAATTTTAAAGCACAACCATCTCTTAGGCTTCCAGTCTATTATTGGTCCTTCACAATCAGCATGAATTTATTATGTATTTAGCATACCATTTCATAAATCCTTTGAGGTGTACAGTCCTCCCACAGTGACGCACCACTCCCAGCCCTCATATATACTTATAATTCCACAGAAACAAAACACAGGGAAGAGCCTTGACTTCTCAGGATCTGATGATGCTTACCTATGGATTCCTCTGTACTAAGTGTCATGTCTTGGCTGTTTCAGGGTCTCTAAAAGATAGCACCTAAGTATTAGAAAAGTAAGGCTAAAAAATCAAAGAGGCAGGTTGGCAAGTTTCTCATATAAGGTTCACATAAGCCTCTCTAAATGAAAGTGCCTCCTCCACTTGATTGGCACAATGGTCTGGGAGCTTCCAGCGATGGGCTTGCTGTTGAAGTTGATACTGTATTCTACCACTATGACATTTTCTTGCGTCTGAACTCCTGCTAACCAACAAAATGGCTGCATCTCACCAAATATTGTCCCTTTGGTGACCAGAGTATTTGGGAAAGAAGTAATTAGAGACTGGGATTCAAACCATTGTTGCAGACCAAAGGTGCTCCTCTCCCTAAACTTGAGTCCATTGATCACAAATTCAGAAATGGTTTTCAGTAGTCGCTTTACTGTCCTGATGTTGGGAAAGGCTTTATGGTGAACTCGTTGATTGTTATATTTAGTGAAAGTCAGTCATATGAACTGAGCATGCTCAGTGGACTGGAATGCACTTCAGGGGCAGTTGGATGGAATGTCCAACTGACAGCAGCAAAGCGAAGCCCTCTCTACCTCCCTCTCCATTAATTCCTCACTGGCATGTTCAGGATCTTGGCGTCACTCCAGGCTCAGGCTTTTTCTCTGTCTTCAGCTTTCTTTTTGTTTTCAAATTATTTTTTATCTAGACCAATTTTCCATAATCTTTTCAACTTTTCTAGCATGAATTGAAATCTGGTCCCCAACTATAAATCTATGTGATGACAATCTTCAATGTATGTCCAGACTCTACATGAATATAGAGGATGATAGAGAATGGGAAGGGGGTACTGCTCGTCTATAGGGCTAAATGTAGAAGGGGCTGAGGAGGGGAGCTCATGACAATTTTCATCCGCTGCTGCTTTTTTGGCCATCTTACGTTCATCGGCGAAGCTTATTCCAGATTCAAAGGTCAAGTGCTTCCAACTAAACCTTTGAATTCATCATTCTTTTCATAGACATCGTGCACTGTATTAAAGAGATCCTCAACATTTTCCACTTACCAAGTCAGCATCACTTTCAGAGTTTTGTCTGCAAGTGACTTTATCATGGGATTTACTTGGTATCCTTATTTAAAATGTGAATTCCCAGGCCCCACTTCAGACCTAGCAAATTAGAATGAGGGGGCAGCAATCTATATATTTAATGTGCACCGCTGGTGATTCTTAGGTTCACTGAACTTTGAAAAGCACAGACCAAGGTCCTTGCCCAAACATTCATTAGTGGATCAGTAAATAGCAGTTAACTGAAAAATGTTTGTTGTGGTTGGGCAAGGAGCTCTTCCCCAGCATCATGACTCACTGAAGAATAGACCAAGATTGGTGAGTCAGGGAGGTACTGGGGTGATTAGAGGCATCCCGAAACTCTTAACACCTATAAGATGTTAAGTCTACTTGTAGTAAATAAAACAACAGATTCCCTGTAAGGGAAAAAATGATGTTAGAAATTATGTGCTCTTAGAGTCTTAAAGAACAATGTACAGCAGAATCAATAATAAGAAAGCTAGCCATTTAGGTAATTGTAACAACCATTTTCTTAATATTTTTGTGAATGGTGACAAATGATTTTTCTGTATGTCTGCACATAAAGACTTCCTTGATTTCACAGAGATTAGAGAAGTTAGGAGATAATTGATTTATATTGACTTTTAATTTATTCATCGCTGCAATCAAAACACAACTTTTCGCTAAAATCCTTTCAAAGCAAATTCACTCATTGAAACCAATACTGCAGATAGTTTTAAAATCCCCAGATCCTCAAAACAGCTGATTTGCTGTCATTTTATTTTATTTTTCAGCGGCCTGCTTGTTGCATCTTCCCATTATTTCTTCCTCTTCTCATTACATGAGGCTAACACAATATGGGTTTGATTTCTCTAAGACTCTAGGAGGATCCCAAACATGAATTCTCAAAGTGAATAGGATGGCATGTGCTAACTAATTAAGTACTGTTTCTAGATATTTGTGAGGGAGCCTAAATCTAGCCTGCTAAGGAATTAGAATGTCTCGCTGGGTATGTGATAGACATCCCCTTTCAGTGTAACTTATCAAATGAAGCTACCAAATCCCAGGCCTACTATGTTCCCACATGATGTTATCAGACAAAAATATTAATAAGGCAGTAAAGGTAAAATATAACACTATAGAAGAATAGACACATACAAATAATACAGAAACATTATAAAAATTTAAATTTTATGGTTTTAATAGTTTAATTGTAGATGATTTTAATGTATACTACAATTAATTTAACCTTTGAGATTTATCCTTTCATTCTTCAAATGAAGTGTTAGATTTTTATAAAATATATTAAAAGTGAAATTAGGCTCTGTTTTGTTTGATTTGTCAGTTTCATGAGATAAGCCTAATCTCTTTCTTTTTAAATTTTATTCTTATTATTTCACAAGTTTTAGGGTACATGTGCACAATGTGCAGGATTGTTACATATGTATACATGTGCCATGTTGGTGTGCTGCACCCATTAACTCGTCATTTAGCATTAGATATATCTCCTAATGCTATCCTTCCCCACTCCCCCGACCCCACAACAGTCCCTGGTGTGTGATGTTCCGCTTCCTGTGTCCATGTGTTCTCATTGTTCAATTCCCACCTATGAGTGAGAACATGCAGTGTTTGGTTTTTTGTCCTTGCAATAGTTTGCTGAGAATGATGGTTTCCAGCTTCATCCATTTCCTTACAAAGGACATGAACTCATCATTTTTTATGGCTGCATAGTATTACATAGTGTATATGTGCCACATTTTCTTAATCCAGTCTATCATTGTTGGATATTTGGGTTGGTTCCAAGTCTTTGCTATTGTGAATAGTGCCACAATAAACATACGTCTGCATGTGTCTTTATAGCAGCATGATTTATAATCCTTTGGGTATATACCCAGTAATGGGATGGCTGGGTCAAAAGGTATTTCTAGTTCTAGATCCCTGACGAATCGCCACACTGACTTCCACAATGGTTGAACTAGTTTACAGTCCCACCAACAGTGTAAAAGTGTTCCTATTTCTCCACACGCTCTCCAGCACCTGCTGTTTCCTGACTTTTTAATGATCGCCATTCTAACTGGTGTGAGATGGTATCTCATTGTGGTTTTGATTTGCATTTCTCTGATGGCCAGTGATGATGAGCATTTTTTCATGTGTTTTTTGGCTGCCTAAATGTCTTCTTTTGAGAAGTGTCTGTTCATATCCTTCACCCACTTTTTTGATGGGGTTGTTTGATTTTTTCTTGTAAATTTGTTTGAGTTCATTGCAGATTCTGGATATTAGCCCTTTGTCAGATGAGTAGGTTGCAAAAATTTTCTCCTATTCTGTAGGTTGCCTGTTCACTCTGATGGTAGTTTCTTTTGCTGTGAAGAAGCTCTTTAGTTTAATTAGATCCCATTTGTCAATTTTGGCTTTTGTTGCCATTGCTTTTGGTGTTTTAGACATGAAGTCCTTGCCCATGCCTATGTCCTGAATGGTATTGCCTAGGTTTTCTTCTAGGGTTTTTATGATTTTAGGTCTAACATGTAAGTGTTTAATCCATCTTGAATTAATTTTTGTATAACGTGTAAGGAAGGGATCCAGTTTCAGCGTTCTACATATGGCTAGCTAGTTTTCTCAGCACCATTTATTAAATAGGGAATCCTTTCCCCATTTCTTGTTTTTGTCAGGTTTGTCAAAGATCAGATAGTTGTAGATATGTGGCATTATTTCTGAGGGCTCTGTTCTGTTCCATTGGTCTATATCTCTGTTTTGGTACCAGTACCATGCTCTTTTGGTTACTGTAGCCTTGTAGTATAGATTGAAGTCAGGTAGCGTGATGCCTCCAGCTTTGTTCTTTTGGCGTAGGATTGACTTGGCAATGCGGGCTCTTTTTTAGTTCCGTATGAACTTTAAAGTAGTTTTTTCCCGATTCTGTGAAGAAAGTCATTGGTAGCTTGATGGGGATGGCATTGAATCTATAAATTACCTCGGGCAGTATGGCCATTTTCACAATATTGATTCTTCCTACCCATGAGCATGGAATGTTCTTCCATTTGTTTGTATCCTCTTTTATTTCATTGAGCAGTGGTTTGTAGTTCTCCTTGAAGAGGTCCTTCACATCCCTTGTAAGTTGGATTCCTAGGTATTTTATTTTCTTTGAAGCAATTGTGAATGGGACTTCACTCATGATTTGGCTTTCTGTTTGTCTGTTATTGGTGTATAAGAATGCTTGTGATTTTTGCACATTGATTTTATATCCTGAGACTTTGCTGAAGTTGCTTATCAGCTTAAGGAGATTTTGGGCTGAGACGATGTGGTTTTCTAGATATACAATCATGTCATCTGTAAACAGGGACAATTTGACTTCCTCTTTTCCTAATTGAATACCCTTTATTTCCTTCTCCTGCCTGATTGCCCTGGCCAGAACTTCCAACACTATGTTGAATAGGAGTGGTAAGAGAGGGCATACCTGTCTTGTGCCAGTTTTCAAAGGGAATGCTTCCAGTTATTGTCCATTCAGTATGATATTGGCTGGGGGTTTGTCATAGATAGCTCTTGTTATTTTGAGATATGTCCCATCAATACCTAATTTATTAAGAGTTTTTAACATGAAGGGTTGTTGAATTTTATCAAAGGACTTTTCTGCATCTACTGATATAATCATGTGGTTTTTGTCTTTGGTTCTGTTTATATGCTGAATTACGTTTATTGATTTTCATATGTTGAACCAGCCTTGCATCCCAGGGATGAAGCCCACTTGATCATGGTGGATAAGCTTTTTGATGTGCTGCTGGATTTGGTTTGCCAGTATTTTATTGAGGATTTTTGCATCAATGTTCATCAAGGATATTGGTCTAAAATTCTCTTTTTTTGTTGTGTTTCTGCCAGGCTTTGGTATCAGGATGATGCTGGCCTCATAAAATGAGTTAGGGAGGATTCCCTCTTTTTCTATTGATTAGAATAGTTTCAGAAGGAATGGTACCAGCTCCTGCTTGTACCTCTGATAGAATTCGGCTGTGAATCCATCTGGTCCTGGACTTTTTTTGGTTCATAAGCTATTGATTATTGCCTCAATTTCAGAGCCTGTTATTGGTCCATTCAGAGATTCAACTTCTTCCTGGTTTAGTGTTGGGAGGGTGTATGTGTCGAGGAATTTATCCATTTCTTCTAGATTTTCTAGTTTATTTGTGTAGAGGTGTTTATAGTATTCTCTGATGGTAGTTTGTGTTTCTGTGGGATCGGTGGTGATATCCCCTTTGTCATGTTTTATTGTTTCTATTTGATTCTTCTCTCTTTTCTTCTTTATTAGTCTTGCTAGTGGCCTATCAATTTTGTCAATCTTTTCAAAAAACCAGCTCCTGGATTTATTGATTTTTTGAAGGGTTTTTTGTGTCTCTATTTCCTTCAGTTCTGCTCTGATCTTAGTTATTTCTTGCCTTCTGCTAGCTTTTGAATGTGTTTGCTCTTGCTTCTCTAGTTCTTTTAATTGTGATGTTAGGGTGTCAATTTTAGATCTTTCCTGCTTTCTCTTGTGGGCATTTAGTGCTATAAATTTCCCTCTACACACTGCTTTAAATGTGTCCCAGAGATTCTGGTATGTTGTGTCTTCGTTCTCGTTGGTTTCAAAGAACATCTTTATTTCTGCCTTCATTTCTTTATGTACCCAGTAGTCATTCAGGAGCAGGTTGTTCAGTTTCCATGTAGTTGAGCGGTTTTGAGTGAGTTTCTTAATCCTGAGTTCTAGTTTGATTGCACTGTGGTCTGAGAGACAGTTTGTTATAATTTCTATTCTTTTACATTTGCTGAGGAGTGCTTTACTTCCAACTATGTGGTCAGTTTTGGAATAGGTGTGGTGTGGTGCTGAAAAGAATGTATATTCTGTTGATTTGGGGTGGAGAGTTCTGTGGATGTCTATTAGGTCTACTTGGTGCAGAGCTGAGTTCAATTCCTGGGTATCCTTGTTAACATTCTGTCTCATTGATCTGTCTAATGTTGACAGTGGGGTGTTAAAGTCTCCCATTATTATTGTGTGGGAGTCTAAGTCTATTTGTAGGTCTCTAAGGACTTGCTTTATGAATCTGGGTGCTCCTGTATTGGGTGCATATGTATTTAGGAGAGTTAGCTCTTCTTGTTGAATTGATCCCTTTACCATTATGTAATGGTCTTCTTTGTCTCTTTTGATCTTTGTTGGTTTAAAGTCTGTTTTATCTGAGTCTAGAATTGCAACCCAAGCCTTTTTTTGTTTTCCATTTGCTTGGTAGATCTTCCTCCATCCCTTTATTTTGAGCCTATGTGTGTCTCTGCATGTGAGATGGGTTTCCTGAATACAGCACACTGATGGGTCTTGACTCTTTATCCAATTTGCCAGTCTGTGTCTTTTAATTGGAGCATTTATCCCATTTACATTTAAGGTTAATATTGTTATGTGTGAATTTGATCCTGTCATTATGATATTAGCTGGTTATTTTGCTCGTTAGTTGATGCAGTTTCTTCCTAGCCTTGATGGCCTTTACAATTTGGCATGTTTTTGCAGTGGCTGGTACCGGTTGTTCCTTTCCATGTTTAGGGCTTCCTTTAGGAGCTCTTTTAGGGCAGGCCTGGTGGTGACAAAATCTCTCAGCATTTGCTTGTCTGTAAAGTATTTTATTTCTCCTTCACTTATGAAGCTTAGTTTGGCTGGATATGAAATTCTAGGTTGAAAATTCTTTTCTTTAAGAATGCTGAATATTGGCCCCCACTCTCTTCTGGCTTGTAGAGTTTCTGCTGAGAGATCAGCTGTTAGTCTGATGGGCTTCCCTTTGTGGGTAACCCGACCTTTCTCTCTGGCTGCCCTTAACATTTTTTCCTTCATTTCGACTTTGGTGAATCTGACAATTGTGTGTCTTGGAGTTGCTCTTCTCTGGGAGTGTCTTTGTGGTGTTCTCTGTATTTCCTGAATTTGAATGTTGGCCTGCCTTGCTAGATTGGGGAAGTTCTGCTGGATAATATCCTGCAGAGTGTTGTCCAACTTGGTTCCATTCTCCCCACCACTTTCAGGTACACCAATGAGACGTAGATTTGGTCTTTTCACATAGTCCCATATTTCTTGGAGGCTTTGTTCATTTCTTTTTATTCTTTTTTCTCTAAACTTCTCTTCTCACTTCATTTCATTCATTTCATCTTCCATTGCTTATACCCTTTCTTCCAGTTGATCACATCAGCTACTGAGGCTTGTGCATTTGTCACGTAGTTCTTGTGCCGTGGTTTTCAGCTGCATCAGGTCCTTTAAGGACTTCTCTGCATTGGTTATTCTAGTTAGCCATTCGTCTAATTTTTTTTTCAAGGTTTTTAACTTCTTTGCCATTGGTTCGAACTTCCTCCTTTAGCTTGGCATAGTTTGATCTTCTGAAGCCTTCTTCTCTCAACTCGTCAAAGTCATTCTCCATCCAGCTTTGTTCCATTGCTGGCGAGGAGCTGCATTCCTTTGGTGGAGGAGAGGCGCTCTGATTTTTAGAGTTTCCGGTTTTTCTGCTCTGTTTTTTCCCCATCTTTGTGGTTTTTATCTACCTTTGGTCTTTGATGATGGTGACATACAGATGGGTTTTTGGTGTGGATGTCCTTTCTGTTTGTTCGTTTTCATTCTAACAGTCAGGACCCTCAGCTGCAGGTCTGTTGGAGTTTGCTGGAGGTCCACGCCAGATCCTGTTTCCCTGGGTATCAGCAGCGGTGGCTGCAGAACAGCGGATATTGGTGAACCCCAAATGCTGCTGCCTGATCGTTCCTCTGGAAGTTTTGTCTCAGAGGAGTACCCAGCCGTGTGAGGTGTCAGTCTGCCCCTACTGAGGGATGCCTCCCAGTTAGGCTACTTGGGGGTTAGGGACCCACTTGAGGAGGCAGTCTGCCCATTCTCAGATCTCAAGCTGTGTGCTGGGAGAACCACTACTCTCTTCAAAGCTGTCAGACAGGGACATTTAAGTCTGCAGAGGTTACTGCTGCCTTTTGTTTGTCTGTGCCCTGCCTCCAGAGATGGAGTCTACAGAGGCAGGCAGGCCTCCTTGAGCTGTGGTGGGCTCCACCCAGTTCGAGCTTCCTGGCAGCTTTGTTTACCTACTCAAGCCTGGGCAATGGCGGGCGCCCCTCCCCTAGCCTCGCTGCTGCCTTGCAGTTTGATCTCAGACTGCTTTGCTAGCAATGAGTGAGGCTCCATGGGCGTAGGACCCTCCGAGACAGGTGCGGGATATAATCTCCTGGTGTGCCATTTGTTAAGCCTGTTGGAAAAGCGCAGTATTAGGGTGGGAGTGACCCAATTTTCCAGGTGCCATCTGTCACCCCTTTCTTTGACTAGGAAAGGGAATTCCCTGACCCCTTGAGCTTCCCGGGTGAGGTGATGCCTTGCCCTGCTTCGGCTCATGCATGGTGCACTGCACCCACTGTCCTGCACCCACTGTCTGGCACTCCCCAGTGCGATGAACCCGGTACCTCAGTTGGAAATGCAGAAATCACCTGTCTTCTGTGTCACTGTTGCTTGGAGCTGTAGACTGGAGCTGTTCCTATTCGGCCATCTTGGCTCCACCCCCCTGAGATAAGCCTAATCTTTTATACTCTAATATATAAAAGGGAAAGAAATATTAGCTGGCAATGTCATATTGAAATAATTATGCCTTTGATGTCAGTAGCCCCATTTCCTTTCTTTCCTTTTCCCTTCCTCCTCACTTTCTACTTCCTTCCTCTCCTCCTGTCTCTCCTGTCTTCTTCTCCTCTCCTTTCCTATTCCCTGGTCTCTGTTTTCTCTCCTGTTATTATTACTTTTTACTCTTTTTCCTTTGCTTTTCTACTTGTAGTAAATACAACAACAGGATAATTTCCAGTAAAATTCACTCTAGCTGAATTCAGCACACATTTACTGACTGCTTAGTAGGCAAGAAGCCCGTGATAGGGATTCTTGGACAAACCATAAAAAGAGAACCTTGTCCTAACCTCAAGGAACTTGCACTCTAGGGGAGAAGGCAGTCCACTGGTATAACAAATGGAAAAATGAGGCAGGATAGTGATCGTTGTAATAGAGGAGTAAACAAAGGTCATGAAAGAGTTTTGAATTTTGTCTGCAAAGCATGATTGTAGGACTTGAGTTGGTCCTTGAAAGTAGAGATGGGTCCTCTTCATAGCATTCAGAGAAACCTGTCTTCTTCTCCAAGTAGAAGACTGCAGATCCTCTAATTATTTTTTCTTCTTCAGCATGAGTAAATCATAGCAATTTATTGATTTTTCTATTTGATTTAGGAAGATTTATTTTTTAAATTTTATTTTCTAAAATTTCAATAGCTTTTGAAGTATAGTTTTTGGTTACATGGATGAATTGCATAGTGGTGACTTCTGAGATTTTAGTGCACCCACCACCTGAGTAGTATACACTGTACCCAATATATAGTTTGGTATCACTCATCCGTCTCCAACCCTCCCCACTTCTGAGTCTCCAATGTCCATTATACCACTCTGCATGTCTTTGCATACCCATAGCTTAGCTCCCATTTATAAGGGAGAATATATGGCATTTGGTTTTCCATTCGTGAGTTACTTCAATAATGGCCTCCAACTCCATCCAAGTTACTGCAAAAGACATTATTTCATTCTTTTTTTGCCTGATTTCATGGTGTATATATACCACATTTTCTTTATCCACTCATTGGTTAATGGGCACTTAGGTTGCTTCCATATCTTTGCAACTGTGAATTGTGCTGTAATGAACATTTGTATGCAAGTATCTTTTTGATATAATGACTTCTTTTCCTTTGGGTAGATACTTGTAGTGGAATTGCTGGATCAAATGGTAGATCTACTTTTAGTTCTTTGACAAATCTTCATACTATTTTCCCTAGAAGTTGTATTAATTTACATTCCCACCAGAGGTGTATAAGTGTTCCCTTTTGCACCACATCCCCATCAACAACTATTTTGTTTGGGCTTTTTAATAATGGCCATTCTGGCTAGGATAAGGTGGTATCTCAATGTGGTTTTAATTTGCATTTCCCTGAGGATTAATGATGTGGAGCATCTTTTTCATGTTTGTTGGCTGTTTGTATCTCTTCTTTTGAGAAGTGTCAATTCATGTAATTTGCCCACTTTTTGATGGGATTATTTGTTTTTTTTCTTGTTGATTTGTTTATATGCCTTGTAGATTCTGAATATTAGTCTTTTGTGGATGCATAGTTTGCAAATATTTTATCCCATTCTGGGAGTTGTCTGTTTACTATGATGATTATTTCTTTTGATATGAAGAAGAAGCTCTTCAGTTTAATTAGGTTCCATTTATTTATTTTTGTTTTCGTTACATTTTCTTTTGAGGTCTTAGTCATAAATTCTTTGGCTAGGCCAACATATAGAAGAGTTTTTCCTAGGTTTTCTTCTAGCATTTTTATGGTTTCAGGTGTTAGATTTAAGTCTTTAATTCATCTTAAGTTCATTTTTGTATATGGGGAGAGATGGGGATCCAATATCATTCTTCCACATGTGGCTAGCCAGTTTTCCCAGCACCATTTATTAAACAAGATGTCCTTTCCCCAATTTATGTTTTCGTATGCCTGTAGATCAGTTGTTGGTAAGTATTTGGCTATATTTCTGGCTTCTCTATTCTCTTCCATTAGTCTATGCATCTGCTTTTATACAAGTATCATGCTGTTTTGATACTATGGCCTTGTAGTATAACTTGAAATCAGGTAATGTGATGCCTCTAGATTTGTTCTTTTTGGTTAGAATTGCCTTGGCTATTTGGGTTCTTTTTTGGCTCCATATGAATTTTATGATTCTTTTCCTAATTCTATGGAAAATGATGTTGGTATTTTGATAAGGAATTGCACTGAATCTGTAGATTGCTTTGGGAAGTATGTACATTTTCATGATACTGATTCTTGTAACCCATGAGTATGGGATGGATTTTTATTTGTTTGTGTCATCTATTTCTGTCAGCAGTGTTTTGTATTTATCCTTGTAGAGATATTTTATATCCTTGGTTAAGTATATTATTCTAAGGTGGTTTTCTCTTTCTTTTTGTTTTGTAAAAGGAATTCAGTTCTTGATTTGATTCTCAACTTGTGATTTACCAAGATTTAGACTGTTATTGTTTTCAATTGCTTTTTATTGTAAATATATAGTGTTCAGCTGTTACTATGATAAAATATATACTCAACATCCTTTTTCTTATCTGAAATGAAAAAAAGAAGAAGAGGAGAAACAGTATGAGACTTCAAGTTCAGAAACTTGAATTGCCTTTAGATTCTGCTTCAAACTAGTTTTATTACAGTGGGAAAATCAACCCAGTTGATATGGTTTGGCTGTGGCCCCACTAAAATCTCATTTTAAATCGTAGCTTCCATAATTTCCATGTGTTGTGACAGGCACCCAGTGAGAGGTAATTGAATCATGGGGGTGGGTCTTTCCTGTGCTGTTCTTATGATAGTGAATAAGTCTCATGAGATCTGACGGTTTTATAAAGGGAAGTTCCCCTGCACATCCTCTCTTGCCTGCCACCATGTAAGATGTGACTTTGCTCCTCCTTCTCCTTCTGCCATGATTGTCAGGTCTCCCCAGCCACGTGGAACTGTGAGTCAATCAAACCTCTTTTTCTTCATAAATTACCCAGTCTCAGGTATGTCTTTATTTGCAGTGTGAGAACAGAATAATACACCAGTCCCTGGACTGATACACGAAAAAGGAGGAGATAAGGTTAGTTGACCTAAGGATCATTTCCTCTGCCAAGCAACTTTGTTTTCACATTCTTTGTACCACTAAAAACATTTGCAATACTGTTTCTAATTCGAAAGCAGCAAAATTATAAACAAAACTTTAAAATATTGGAACCTTGCTATGCATGGTTGGAATACATCTCTCAAAGTTTATGTGTTGGAAATTTAATCCGAATGCAACAGTGTTGTGAGATGGGACTTTTAAGAGGTGATTAGCTAGGTCCTGAGGTCTCTGACCTCATGAATGGATTAATGTGGTTACCAAGGGAGTGGGTTCCTAAGAAAAGGATGAGTTTGTTCCTCTTTTCCCAACCCCTCTCATCTTTCTTGGATGTGTGTGCTCTTTTGATATTTTATTTCCTGCCATGGGATGATACAGCAAGAAGGCTCACCAGATTCTGGTACTTTGGTATTAAACTAGGCGTCCAGGATATTAAGAAGTTAAGTATATATTGTTTATAAATTACCCAGTCTGTGGCATTCTGTTATAGCATCACAAAATGGACTAAAACAAATCTTATGTGAATAAGGAATTTCTTACATCTTTCCTCATATAAACCCAGCATGAAGATTTCCTTTTCCCTTGCAATGACAGCAGCAGCCAGTGATGTAGGGATAGGAGGTTAGAGAACTCTCTAAGGACTGAATGCACAGCAGCCATTGCTGTGGACAATAAGGTAAGGCAGGATAATACACCTCAAAGCTTAATACAATGACCAAGCTTTGGTTAATGTTTCTTGATTAAAAATCCTCGAGAGATATAAGCTATAAATCGCTAATATGAAAGTGTAAACAATAGCTACTTTTCTGTATGTCATCAAGCATGCTGCACTTCAAAATTGAGAGAATGGTTTGAAAGTTATCCCTTTAGGAATTTAGAAAGAGTTTAAGAATATAATCTTGGCCAGGCATGGTGACTCATACCTGTAATTCGAGCACTTTGGGGAGCCTCGGTTGGAGGATCACTTGAACCCAGGAGTTTGAGACCAGCCTGGGTAACATGGTGAAACCCCGTCTCGACAAAAAATAATTAAAAAAAAAAATAGCCCACCCACCATGGTGGTGCGTGCCCTTCATCCCAACTACTCAGGAGGTTGAGACCAAGCGTGGGGTGGGGTTGGGGGCAGGGGTTGGGGAGATTACTTGAGTCCAGGAGAGAAGCTGTAGTGAGCTGTGATTGCATCACTGCACTTCAGCCAGGGAGACAGAGCGAGACCCTGTCTCAAAAGAAAAAAAAAAATTAATCCCTCTAGAATTTGCAAATGATTTAAAATATGATTTAACTCTCAAGTGATAGAAAATTAAATTCCCTGTGGATAGGTAATTTACTAGTATGGTATTTCTCAGAGCCTCTTTTATTAGGCATATCTAGCTTTGTTACTGACAGTTGCTGAGAAAAGAACTCAGCCTATCTTTATAATTTGGGGTAGTGAGAGAAATAACAGAGCCCTTTACCTCTGAAGACGTTACCTAGTGGCTTGGCGTCATGGTAATTGGGGCCTTCTGCTTTTTGGAGCTCATTATACCTTGGCCAGAACTTTTAGGATAGATTTTAAGTGTCAGCTCCTGGACCTGCAGGTCGTGTTAGTGAGAAATGAGACATGAGACGTCGTTTTTTATTTATTTATTTATTTTTATTTTTATTTTTTTAACTGGAGATCTCACTTTTTGTGGCAGCTGAATAATTCAAAGGAGGATACTTTCATTATCTCAGCTTCTTATAATGAATGACTTGGATCTCATAATTGCCCAAGTAAATAATCTCAGAAGAAAAAGTTATTAGTATTATATTTTTAAGGATTAAAATACAATTTCATTGCCTCTGAATGATTCTCTTATCTTTTGAATTTTTTTTCCTTTTTTAAAAAAGAAATAAACATGTTCCTGTTGTCTTTTGTTTACTTTTATAGGATTAAAAACATACTTTTGATTCGTGCTTTTGGTAGTTTCAATGGCCTCTAGATGTGCCATCAAAATGTGAATATTCTCATGTTACAGTTAGAGACTTTAGAATCCTAGAAATGGTCACTAAGTTTTATAGAAATAATTTGTTAGGTGAAACTGTTCAAAAACATTTAAATCAAAAAGTGATAGTAAAATATTAGATACAGTTTGAAATAGTAAATTTTCTGGTTACCAATAGCATTCAAATATCATAGGAATATTTGCTGGAAAAGAAGCAAATAAAAAAATAAAGTAGATCTAAAACAAAACATAACTTTCATTGCTGGACCTAGTATTCATATATGTAACTCTTCATCTGCTTCTGTAGTGCACATAAATGAGTACAGAAGCTTAGAAAGATAAACCTGGCACTCATTTCCATAGTTTGTACTTACTAAAAGAGGAAGTAGATATATATCCATTAATATTAGAGATTTTTTACCAGTAAGATTATTTAATCCATCTGAGGCTTAGTTACATCATCTGTAAGATTGCTGGTTGTATAGATTAAGTGAATAATGCAAGGAAAATATGTTGTACCAAGTTAGCATTATTTGTTATCTGGCATTTTTGCTGTTATTGCTCTTGTTGACATAATTATACCAAAACAGCCTAATGAGACCACATCATTCCAGCAACTTTCTGCTCATTGAGGTCTTAATATTATGATTTCTGATTTTAAGAAAATGCTTGTAAGCTTTGTAAAATGTTGGAACCAAACAATCTTAACATAGGGCTAATTTTAAGAGAAAGTGTTATGTATGTAATGTGTAGTTTTTGTTCTAGCTGAGTTTTAAGGTTCTTTTTATCACTGATTTTAAGCAATTTGGTTATGTTGCAGCTTGGTGTACTTTTCTTCATGTTTCTTTTGTTTGGAGTTCACTAAGTTGCTTGAATATGTTAATTTATAATTTTTATCAAATTTGGAAATATTTTAGCCAGTATGTTTCCAATTTTATTTTTATCTCATCTTCTTTCTTCTGCTTATCTTCATTAGGGACTCCAGTGATACATATATTAGGCCACTTGAAGTTGACTTACAACTCGCTGATGCTCTGTTAATTTTTCATCTCTTTTTCATCCTTTTGTATTTTATTTTGGATATTTTCTATTGCTTTGTCTCCAATATTTCTTTCAGCATTGTCTAAACTGATGTACTACCTGGTGTATTTTTTGTTTTTCTGTCCTGAGTTGGAGTCTCACTGTGTTGCCCAGGCTGGGGTGCAGGGGTGCCATCTCAGCTCACTGCAGCCTACACCTCCTGGGTTCAAGAGATTCTCCTGCCTCAGCCTCCCCAGTAGCTGGGATTACAGGCGCCCACCACCATGCCTGGCTAATTTTTATATTTTTAGTAGTGGCGGGGTTTCACCATGCTGGCCAGACTGGTCTCAAACTCCTGACATCAAGTGATCCACCTGTCTCGGCCTCCCAAAGTGCTGGGATTACAGGTGTGAGCCATTGTGCCTGGCCTGTATTTTTCATTTCACACAATTGTTTTCATTTCTAAAAGTTTTATTTGGAGACCTTATATATACCTTTTGTGTCTCTATCTAATTGGATCAATTTTTCCTCTAGCTTCTTTAGTATCTGCAATAGAGTTATAAAGACTGTTTTAATGTTCTTGTCTATTAATTCTATCATCTGTGTCATTTCTTAATATGCTTCTATTTGTTCTTTTCTTATTATTGTTGATTGTATTTTCTGCTTTTTTGAATGCTTTCCCTCCATTAGATAGTAGATATTGTGAATTTTATTTTGTTGGGTGTTAGATACTCTTGAGCTTTGTTCTGTGATTCACTTGTTATTTTGAAACAATTTGATCCTTTCAAAGCTTGCTTGTAAGTTTTGTAAAATGTAGGGACCAGACAATCTTAACATAAGGCTAATTTAGTATATTCTTTTGAGTATATCTGATGTCCCATGAATTATAAAGCTTTCCACTCTGGCTGGTTGAAAATATGGGTTATTCCTAAACCTGTGTGAACTTTGGAGATTATTGATTCTTTTCTTTTTGCATGGTTTGTTTCCCAGCTTCAGTTTTCCTTATATGCATATCCTAGTAGGGACTCAACTGAAGACTAGAGGGGAACACTCTGGAGAGTTTCAGAGTTTTCTCTGTATGCACCTCTCTCCTGTCCAGTATTCTTCCACTTAAACTGTATCCACTTTGCCATTCCCAGACTCCCAGCTCCATCTCTTCAACTCAAGGATACCTCCAGGCTCCTTCTGGTTTCTCTTTCCTGTGCTGACACTTAGAAACTTTCTCCAGAAAGTGAGCTTGGGCAATCATTGGTGCTAACCTCATAGTTTTTGCCTCTCTCAGATGTCAATTCCTGCATCAATGGTGTCCAGTGTCTGAAAGCTGATATTTCTTAGACTATAAGAATCTGGGCTGCTTTTTTTTTTCAGTTGTTTCAGTGGAAGGGTAAATTCAGTTCCTGTTACTTTATCTTTGTCAGCATCAGAAGTCTGCCAAGATTCTTATATGTATTTATGCTGTTCAAGTCTTATGAACTTCTGCTACCTATTTTACTCCCAGGAATAGTAGTGTATAAGTTAGGAATATGTTTCCCTTCCCCTCCCACCAAAACGCCAAATGATGAACCCACAAACAAAAAACAAACCCAGAAAGCACTCAACAGTTGTCCAAATCTATAATGTTTTTGTTTTCTTGTGCAAAGCTCACCTGGAGACAGGTAGCCAGGGCTAAAACAGCTCTTCAGTAATGTGTTATGGATCTATGCTCTTTTTCTTTTTTACTATCTTTAGCATGTTATTTGACCTTTAGTTACAAGATGACTGCTACATATCCAGAGCTCATGTATGCATTCCAGGCAGGAAGAAGGTAAAACACAAAACTTTCTTCAGGTGGGAGTTTACATTTTCAATTTGGAAAGAGAAGACATTCACAGTGAATTTCATTCACATATTATTGGTAAGAACTTGGTCACATAGCCACTCTTCACTGCAGTGTAGGTTGGGAAACCATGTATTTTAGTAGTTTCAATGCTTCTCAATAGAGGAAGGTAAGGAAGAAAAGGGCTGTGAATATATTTCAAATAGAGTGTCTATGGTGTCTATTAGAATAATAATTCTTTCATGTTCCCAATGTTTAAGGATATGCAAGATTGCCACACACCTAAATCTGGAACTATGACTAAAGATCTGTGGGAGCCAGAAATAGCCACTTACTTCCCATGTTTGATAACATTTTTCTTCTGTTAGTCAGTCTTCCATATGTAAATCATGAACAGTGAATGAGAGTAGAAGCAGGATGATAAAATTAGTTTAGGTTATAAAAAATAAATTCAAATAGAGACTATATATTGTTGTCCTAATTTATTAGTTTTACTCCATGTTGAATTATCATTTTATTTAATTCAGAAGCTCTCAAAAGTATTCATTTTTTCAACTCTTATTTAAACTTTTGGGCCTCTTGATCAAAGATGTACAGATGCATATATTCATGCATACCTGCGAGTATGTGCATGCATACACACACACAATAACTTTGATGCTGTTTTGATAATAAAATTTTTGGTAACACATTTTCTTTGTTTAAAAAATCCTAGTTTAATGATATACAAGGAGAACCACACATAGGCTAGCTGATGAAACATATGTTTTAGTGTGAGAAGCAAGATATCAAGGGATAGGGTCTAAGCATAATTATTAATGATAATCTTTAATGTGCTCTTTCCAGGCTGGGGCTGGTTAGCAACAAGACTTTTGTTTTTCTTTTTGAGGATTATAAGTGTGAGGTGAGAGCTGAATTATTTGGGAAAATATAGGACTTTGGAAAAAAATGCAGTGAAATGAGAAAGTTTGATGGCTGCTGGTTGAAGACTTTGGGAGACAAATGTCTAATTGAGATTGGACTTTATTTTTAAAATATGAAAATTATCAGACATATATAAAACAGAGATAATTGTATAATGAATCATTGTATATGTTTACATCCTAGTTTTAATAATTATCAAGTTATGCTCATCATGTTTTATTTCTATCCCTATTTCCTTCATTCATGTATTATTTTGAAGCAAATACCAGCTATTATATAATTCATTCCTAAATATTGTACATTTTTTTTTCCTAAAAGGTAAGGGTTCAAAAGAGTATGCCAAGAAAAAATAAGACCTAGTCAGAGCTCAATTTTCTCATAGTATCATTATATTTAGAGTTTGTTTAAATAAGATCAAGTTATGACTCATCCATTGCAATTAGTTGATATGTCTCTTTTTTTTTTTTTGAGTTGGAGTCTCACTGTCGCCCAGGCTGGAGTGCAGTGGCATGATCTTGGCTCACTGCAAGCTCCGCCTCCCGGGTTCACACCATTCTCCTGCCTCAGCCTCCCGAGTAGCTGAGACTACAGGTGCCCGCCACCACGCCTGGCTAATTTTTTGTATTTTTTAGTAGAGACGGGGTTTCACCGTGTTAGCCAGGATGGTCTTGATCTCCTGACCTCGTGATCCACCCGCCTCGGCCTCCCAAAGTGCTGGGATTACAGGTGTGAGCCACCGAGCCTGGCCGATATGTCTCTTAAATCTCTTTAAATATATATATTTTAATTGGGACTTTATTAATTTGATTTCTATGTAAAGCGTGAAAAAATTTCTCCCTCATTATCAAATTAAATCATCAATACAATCTAAATAATTTAGTTGTGCTATTTGAAACATATTAGTTTTCGATTCAGTGAAATAATCACAGTATGGGAAAAAAAGCAGTATCAAGGAAAAGAAAAAAGTAAGCTTAAAGACATCAATACTGTACAATTCGGCTATAAACACTTATAAAGACAAATTGATACAATCTAAGAAGAAATTCCTTAAAAAGCATGCATGGATGTGTGTAAGTCTGTATACCTTATTTGCATTATAAATTGGCAAAGTATCTCATTCTAAAGTTATGGTATTCAGACAGATATGTGGTTGTAAAGTTGGCACTTAAATATTTATCTTGTCTGTCAAGAAATATCACTTAAAATTTATTAAATAAGTACTATGCACTTTTAAATTTATACAGTTTTATTTAGGTATTGAATTAGCAGTTCTCACAGGGGCCATTTTGTTTCAATTTGTGCTGACTTCATTGTTGGATATAACTTTCTCCACTGCAGGAATATCATCAGGCTAATTACTAGGAAATCTCTCTCTTTTTTTTTGGTATATGGAGTAATATGTATGGATGAAAGGACCTTAAAAATGGAGGATTTTTCAATCTAAAATTAGATGCTCATACAAGAGAACCTCTTTCCCACTATAGACTCCCTTCTCCTTCCCCTAATCCTCATCCTGCTCTTAGCAGATGGTGACTGGGCTTATGCTAAAAAACTTCCAGGGATAGAGACTTTGCTACTTGTACACAGGAAGACTATTCCATTTTGACACAACTCAAATTACTAGAAAGTTCAACCTTATGAGACAATTTCTTTAATTTTGAAAATCATATCTTTGGCCGTACTTCTGTTTTTGTAGTAGGAAAAATTTATGTTCTCTCTTCTGTATAGTGGTATTTAAAATATTTAAAAAGATTTTCAGAAACCCTCTACACCTCAAAGATTTTTTATTTTCTAGGGAAAAAGTTTCTAAATGATCTCTTAATAGTTCCTTTAATAATTTGATTTCCAAGTCTCTTACTGTCTTTCTCACTTTCTCTGAATGATTGATAGTGTTTAGAAGCCCCTCTATGTTACGAATAACTGATAATATTTCATACTGATATGAACATCTAATTTCTCTTAGTTTAGCCTAAGATGTAAGGTTTTAAAATTTCTTTGCAGTTCAATTACATTGTGTTTCTATACTCAAATTAACTCATAGATTTTTTTTACTTGAATTGCCAAAATATAAGACCCTCCTTAACTTATATTTGAGTGAAAGAGATTTTAAATCCAATTAAAATCAACCCATCAAAAAGTGGGTGAAGGACATGAACAGACACTTCTCAAAAGAAGACATTTATGTGGCCTACAAACAAATGAAAAAAAGCTCATCATCACTGGTCATTAGAAAAATGCAAATCAAAACCACAATGAGATGCCATCTCATGCCAGTCAGAATGGCGATCATTAAAAAGTCAGGAAACAACAGTTGTTGGAAAGGATGTGGAGAAATAGGAACTCTTTTACACTGTTGGTGGGAGTGTAAATTAGTTCAACCATTGTGGAAGACAGTGTGGCAATTCCTCAAGGATCTAGAATGAGAAATACCATTTAACCCAGCAATCCCATTACTGGGTATATACCCAAAGGATTATAAATCATTCTACTATAAAGACACATGCACACATATGTTTATTGCGGCACTATTCACAATAGCAAAGACTTGGAACCAACCCAAATGTCCAACAACGATAGACTGGATAAAGAAAATGTGGCACATATACACCGTGGAATACTATGCAGCCATAAAAAATGATGAGTTCATGTCCTTTGCAGGGACATGGATGAAGCTGGAAACCATCATTCTCAGCCAACTAACACAAGAACAGAAAACCAAACACCACATGTTCTCATTCATAAGTGTGAGTTGAACAATGAGAACACATGGACACAGGGAGGAGAACATCACACAATGGGGCCTGTCAGGGGGTGGGTGGCTGGGGGAGGGATAGCATCAGGAGAAATACCTAATATAGATGACGGGTTGATGGGTGCAGCAAACCACAATGGCACATGTATACCTATGTAACAAACCTGCACATTCTGCACATTTACCCCAGAACTTAAATTATAATAATAATAAAAAAACCACAGCCTAGTGATATCAGCAAGATGGTAGAATAGGATTGTTTGTGCTCATCCCTTTGCAGAAACATCAGTTTGAAAAACTCAATGTGCAAAAATGCCTTCATAAGAGCTAAGGAATTTAGGTGAGAGATTACAGCACCTCGGTATAATACAGAAATAAGAACAAAAAAATCATTGAAGAGATTAGGAATGACAGTTTCAAATTACACATGTCACACTTTCCCACAGCCTAGCTAGCACAGCACAGAGAAAGATATACTCTGCTTCTGAGTAGGAGAGTGAAGTGAGCACCAGACTTTGTTGTGGACTGACCACCAGGCCTGCACCAATAAAACTGACTGCCAGCCTTGTGCTCAAGGCTTCAGGTTTTAGGTTTGCACTTGTGAATTGAGCTTCCAGGCCTTCTCCAATGCTAGACCAGCCCCAGCAGCCTCAGGCTCCAGGCCACACCTACAGACTCAGACTCCAGACTGGGCCTCACAAATCCAGGCACATCATTATCCCCTGCAGACTTAGGCACCAGTCCTGCCTGCCTGAAGGCTCCAACAGCAAGCCTACTCATGATCTCTGAATGGGCTGACTGAAGAAGGGCTTTGCTGGCTAAAGCCAATCTGTAAAGACCAGAATAAGTACCAGCTTCTTCAAATGTGCAGACACCAATGCATGGCCACAAAGATCAGAAATAATCAGGGAAACATTATATCACCAAAGGAATAAAATGAAGCTCCAGTAACCTTAAAAATGGAAATGTGTGAACTACCTGATAAAGAATTCAAAATAATCATTTTAGAGAGATATAAGAGAATACAGATAAGCAAATAAATAAAATCAGAAAAGCAAAACACAAATGAGAAGTACAATAAAGAGATATAAATCATAAAAAACAAAGCAGAAATTTTAGAGCCAAAGAATACAATGCATGAAACAAAAAATTTCATAGCTTCAACAGCAGACTTGATAAAGCATAAGACTTTGGAATTACTCAGAGAAATAAAAAGAAAAAATTGAATAAGGAAAGCCTGTGATGGGACACCAGCAAATGAACCAATATACGTATTATGGGTGTTGCAGAAGCAGCAGAGAAAAAGAAAGAAGGCAGAAGCTGTTTAAATAAGATCCCCAAATGTAACAAAAATGAACATCCAGATCCATGAAGCCCAAGAAATCCCAAATAGGAGTTAAGTTAAATGTGATTTAACTCCAGTTGAAGCTTTGACTTCCATTAATGTGGCTAGGCACTTGCTCACTACTCTCATTTATCTTGCCTAATTTTGCTTCTTTTAACTTTTCCTTCAAAAGTAATTCTCATTCATGGAGAGGTTGGAAGCCACTTAAGATTGAATCACCCAGCTTTATCCCTTTTATCTGTTATCAATGACCCCCTTGCAACACTGACATATTGTTCTTTTTCTAAGTCCTTCCTTCAAGCACTGTCCTCACAGTCCCGTGGTCTTTCATGCTTGCGTGCCTCACTGCCTTCTAAGTTTTGAACACCCCTGGATAATTCTTAGAGTCTCTTGCTTCTATTTTGTATTCGTCCTTGAATATGAAGTACTCAAAAAAGAGAGGAAAGGTCCCACCAAGAGAAGAATTTAAATGTTGTTCCCCCCCTTTATGCCAGCTCTTTCTTTTGCACACCTAATAAAAACTTCACACAATAATCTTCCATGAGAAGTATTTATTGAACACATACTATATCTTCAGTTAAACTTAGACTTCTTTATTCAGTCCAGCTTTCCCCATGTTGTCCCATTTTCTAAGGTATCCAATATTCCATATGGCAAGACCAAAATGAAATAATCTGATACATTTCTCTCTGTATCTGCCCTACAGTTTCAGTTGTTACTAATACTGGGTAGATGTGTATTTTCAGAGAAACTTTTGAAGACCTAAATTCCAATCTAAAGCAACAACAGTAACAGTGAAAATTGCAGGTATTACGATAAGCTGGTTTATATTGAGATTTGGGGGAGGGGTGAAGTCATAAAGACAGCAAGATTTTCAGGATCTTTAAAACATCCTATATCCAGTGTGTTTAGGGAATACCCTGATCCTCATTCCTTTGGCTTATATAGCATATGCTGTCATCTTCAAAGTGCTTTCATATACTTCATCTCATTAAAACCTCACAAGGTAAAGGAGGTCAGTCATTCTTAACTATGTTTTATATTGTGGAGACCAAAGTTCCCAGAGGCCTGGCAAACTGTCCAAGTTCTCCTGACTTCAGGGGTAATCCCCCTTCCTACTATCCTTGTTGAGGCCAGCAGGTGCTCATTTTGTTAGAACACGGAATTCTTGGTTGTTTAAGTCATGTGATTTTGCTGAACACTGAGGAGGAGAGCAGGAGCAAGACGCTTGTGTGGGCTTAAAGGCAGAGATGAGAATTGAGTGAACATCATCCTGGAGCCCATGGGTGTCATGGCAGAGGCAACAGTGCAGAAAGGGGCAACTATTCCAGGAGGCAGGGGATATAGAGTGGGATTTTGTAAGAGTAGTAGTCATAAGATATTGATAATAAAATAGAAAAATATTAGTGTGTACAATGAAAAACCCTAAAAGCAGAAACCATAGTTCTCTAAAAAGTCCTTGATAACTTATAATCTAGAGCTGCTACTTCATTTTGTATATTACTCTCCTGTAAAGGAAAACTTGTTTCTTTTTTTAGACCCAGAATCTTGGCACAGCAATGGCAATTTCCCAGCATACTCCTTCATTTCTGCTGAGCACTGATTGTTGGAGTACTTTTAATGAAGTCCATTATCATTTTGGCAGTTCAACAAGACTTCCAGGAGAGAAACAGAGAGCATGGTTTGGAACAAACACATCCTTGAGCTGTTTTCTATTATTCATACAGGCTACTCAGCTTTTTTTTTTTTTTGAAGAAAACTATATTAGAGTAAAAATTAATTGCTATATTAATACATCACTTTTAACAGGTGTAACTGTGGTGTCTGGAAGCTAATAAGCTAACTTTCTGAGTGGCATATTTTTTGGGAATCCCTTAGGTCTCCCCTCAATGCAAAAGATACACAAAGAGAGCTAGAGTCAATGCTGGAGTGCAAAAGGAGAAGCTTTTTGTGGTCTCTGAGGGCTCATTTATCTTCATATCCCCATTGCCTACATACTACCAAGCACTCTGAATGAACTTTAATTGCACTTACTTCCATTTGTAATCATGTTTCTATTTTTGATTATGTGGTTGATATCATGAAGACAAGGATCACGTGCATTTTGCCATGTATTTGTATGCCCTCTGCCTCACAAAATGACTTGCCCATGGCTGTCCTTTAATAAATAGATGACCACTAACCATGTAGTGAATAAATACAGTTCACTTGCCTGAGTATCATTTGTGAAAGTCATACATTTTTTATTTCAAAATGAAGTTTACCCAATATTGATCCTGTGGTAGCAAGAAAAATCCTCTGGCCATTTCAGGCAGACTGAAATTACGGTCCTATTTTAAATATATTTCTTAAAACCTCTTTCCTCATATTTATTTAGTGGAAGTAAGGGAGAAAAGTGATTTGTATTAAAGAAATGTACATAAAGACAGATCTACTCATGAATTAACATGCACTGACCAAAGCAGAACGAATGTTTAAAAAGTTGTCAAAATGTTTATCTGAATGTTACACAGAGACTGTTAACTGTCTCTTAAATACATATTCTCTCCTTCAATAGCAATTGAAAAGCTTTAGCTGGGTGGCAGCATTTCCTTAAAAACTACGTTTCCCAGCCTTCCTTGCCATCAAGGTACCCTGTAGCAATGCTCTGGCTTTTAGGATGTGAGCAGAGGCACTGTGTACAACTTCAAGGTCATGCCTATTCAAGTAAAGGAGGCTGACCTCTGCTTCCTTTCACCTCCTTGTGGACTGGAATGTGGATATTGCAGTGAGTCATTTTGACTTGAGAATAATGGTGTCATTTAGGAGGGCAGAAAAGTACTGTAGAAGACCTATCTCAGACACTGCTGAGTCCGTGTACCAACCAGAACAGCCAAACAAAACTCCTAGAGAGAGAAATAAACTTCTTTATGAATAACATTTTTAGTTATCCAGGATTAGTACTGCAGCCAACTTTGAACTGTCAGCTTATTGCTAAATGAGATAGCTCCTACTTGTCTCAGAATACTCAATAGAGGTAAGACAGTGATGAAGAGGAGGCTTACCAAATTTCCCTTCAAGGGTGCTATTTACTTTTGTAGGGTTTATGTATGTAATGGTGTGTGGAAACTCAGGTTAGTTTACTCTAGTGATGACTCAGCATCGTTTTAAGATTGATCTGCCCGTAATCTGACTCTGCAAAATACATTTTTTATCTTTCAAAAGAATAGATTTGATGTAAAGTGGCAGTTCTTAGGTAAAACATTAATTTTTTTTTGTGTAATGGACAGAATGTTTGATATTGCAAAGATGAGAAACAAGGAAATTAAATAGAAGTACACTCACTATGAATGCCTCTCATGTAGGACAGTTCTCCAGGTGTCCTTGGACCAACCCATGTCTCCCCACTTTCTTGCTTGTAGTTCTCAAAAATAACTGCAGAATGTGCTGAAGATGTAAGATCCTGAGATGAGGAGAAGCTGGCCAGATTAGCCTGGGCTCTGTTCCAGTCTCCTGCTGGAAACATGATATCCTTCAATGATTTAGCCCAGAGAGCTCCACGACCTTGGTGTATAAAACCCGGGGCAGGCTGTTTTTTGGGGTCAGTTATCTATGGTACAACTGGGGCATGTGCAGTTGAGAATCCATCTGCTATGGGCAGCTTTTCTGAGCCTTGGGGAAATCCTAGCTTCTGTTTTCTCTTGCAGTCTATCTGTAAGTAATAAAGCTGCTTTATGTAACTTGTTATATGTGAGTGTATTCTGTCTCATCAGCCTCAATTGAGTTGGTAAGCAGTGCACAGTGAACCTGTTTCACACTTCAAAAAGCTCCAAAAAGTAATGGAGGTTGAGACCTAGAGGCTGTGAGTGAAACTTGGTTACCAGAATGTTTTGTGCTTCAACTTTTCTCTTAAAATGTTTGGCCAATTTTAAAAGTCAGATTCTAGACACAAAAATGTTGTGTACAGTACAACCCTGGAAATCTCAGTGGCTCACAACACATATTTAACTTTTTTGCTCCTGTGTCTTCAGGTCAGCTGGGGTGACTCTGCTTGCAGGTCAGGGTTCAGGTCTGCTTCATGTGTCTCTCATTTTGTGATGAGATACTACTGGTGGCACATTTAAAACTCTGGTTAGACTTTGAGTACATGTATTACAGTGAATGCCTTTCTTAGTGGGGCAGGGTATTGTATTCTGACCCAAGAAAGTGGGTATGTAATTTTATTACAGGGATAGAACAAAATCAAAACAGTAATGAAATCTACCATAGCAATATCTTAAGATGAATATATTCACATAAAGTTGGGAAATTTTACATAAAAATATGAATTTTTTAATCTTCTTAAAAATTGGAAGATTTGTCAACTCTGATGTTATATTCTCCTGTTGACAAAAGCTAGGTGGACCCAAGTGCAGTTTTCTCCCTTCTGATGGGAAATGCTCTTTTGTTTCACTAGAACCACCACCACCCTTGATTGCCATTTGCCAGCTCTATTTAATCATCATTTTCATCCTGGCTTCTGGAGGCAATTCAGCTTGTGACCTACTGTATAGCAGATGGGTTAGAATGCACAAAAATACCTCAAAACTCTACTGAAAAGCATTAAGAGGCTATAAAAAGGGGCAGATAAATTGCCATGGAAAAACTGTGTGACAGATTATTTTTGGCTAGTGACAAGTCATTAAGATAGAAAGGGAGACTAGCTGACAGCAATATTTATTAAAGAGAGAAAATTGGAGCTAAGTCTCCAAGTGTGGGTAAAAGTTTGATATATAGCCACAAAGACCTATTCTAAGAGGTGGGCTGCTGCCACTAAAGAATATGTGGAATAGAAGCATTCCCTGATTGTTAGTAAAAGGGCAATAATGAGAAAAACTAGGAAGATTTAAAAAACTTTATAAACTTTAAATGGGACTTTTTATTTCATAGTTGTTTAATTGTGTATCATGGCTGGCCATTTCAACATTTCAAAGACTCTTAGGGAACACTTCTAGGACTAATTCTTTTAAAAATTTTCCTAAACTGTGTATAGAAACAATATTCACTCTTTTGTAAGTTTTGCAACCTGTAAGATTAAAAAGAAAAGAAAAACGTGCATCACAACCTAATTCCTTGTGCTTACGGTATAGGGTATAAGGAGGTATACACATCAGCGATTGCCACAAAATTGTTGATAAATCATGTCAAAACTCAGTGGCTTGAAACAATAGCATTTATTTTCAAAGATCTGTAGGTTGACCAAAGTGGCTAAACTGGGAGTGGTGTGGCTGGATGGTTCTGGTGGTCATGGCTATGTTCACTCATGTGCCTGCAACTCACTGGGCTCACCTGGTGCAAGCTGGGTGGATTTGATTCACGTGTTTTTCATCCTCTCTCTGGACCAGTGAGTCTTTCCCATGGTGCTGGTGCTCATTTGCATGATTGGACTTGCCCTGTTGCACAAGTTCAATCATGCAGATGGTCTTCAAGCCACTGCTCACATAATACCCATTAATATCCCATTGGCCAAAGTAAGTCACATGTTGGAACTAGACCTGAGATATGAGGGGTACCTCTTTCCACAGTGACAGAGCCCTATGAAGTTACATGGAAAGGGCATCTTCACAGGAAGCAGTGAAGAGTTGGGAGCATTAATGCAACCTACCACTAAGGCCAGATCACATGCTTATTCAACATATGCACTGTAGTACACAAAACTGAAAAGATCAGTGGTTTTGTAACAAACAGACCTTGATTCACATTTTGGCTCTGCTATTTATACGATCAGTTTTAATATCTCTAAAATGAGGATTATAGTAATATCTACTTTTTGTGATTGCATGAAGTGTTTAGAACCTAGCAGGCACTTAACGAATGGCAAGTCTCTCCCTCTGCAAACATTTTTTTCTTTCAATTATCTTTTCATCTTTCTTTATGGGGTTGTTCTTTATTTATCAGACTCATTTAATAATCTCTATCTTTAAATAAATCATCACCTAACATTGTTTGGTGACATGAATCAAATACCTAGGACTCTTTAAATTCTACCAGAGAGGTGCGGATGAACATATTCTAAGGCTATCATGCCTCCCTAGGAAATTAGTTGCTCCAATTATCTTTCAAAACCTGCTTATTGAAACTCTCCTGGCATAAACATTTTTTGTCAGAGCATGAGTCTAAACTGAGTTAAGATAGATTTGTGATTTCTAATGGAAGTCATATAACTGTAAAAGTAAACATGAACCACAGACAAACCACAGCATTTTCTGAACCTGCAGCAGATTGAAGTCTAAAGTAACAGAGAGATGCTGCACCCTGGGAGTGCATAAGGGGATGTGTTTAAAACTAAATTGACATTACAAAACTGGATGGAAACAGATTTGTTGTCAAGGGATGCATCAAATTCCCCCCAAACAAAAAAAAATCAGGAATATTTTTATTGCAGAAGAATACAGGCTTTGCAAAGGATGCCAATTTGTGTAGATGAGGCAGAATGGAAGAATGAGACCAAATGAATTTTCCACTCAAAGTGAAACAAATAATTCTGGGAATAAATATACCCTCTATTGGGTTCCTTAGGACTATTCAAGATATTTTTCTTTCCTAGAGCACCCCAGTTTTTATTTATTTTCTACAAGTTGAGTGGGAATGATATAATAACTCTTATGTCAGAGATAAAAATAAACCATGACATTTTGTCTAAACTCATCAGCAACTGGAGTGCATTTATGAACATGGAATAGAGGTCACCCAGCTTTGAGGATATTATGGGTAAAATCTGGATAAAGTCAGTACTAGCTCCTAGTGGCTGTTTCTGCAATGTCAAAGTTAAACTGAAAGATGAGAATAAACCTCTAGTGACCCTCACTTGAAAAGGGTTACTATTAACTGATGTGCATATACAATATTAAATCAAATTGAAAGCTATGGAATAGGGAAAATGCACGTGGATTTAGAAGATTCATTTCAGTCTTCGCTGTATAAATTCTTAATTGATTGGTTTTAAGCAAGTTACCAGTGGAAATATCTGTCTTACCACTTCTACAGAATTGTTTTGAGTATCAAATGAAAGAAATAATATCTAACAAGAAAGTTTTTTAAATGTTAAATTCCAGTACATATTTCTTTTAGTTGTTGTGAAAATTCTTATAGTGGAGTGCTCTTCCCTTTTCAGGACCTTTTGGACTTGGAGGTTCCTTTGCTTTACAGAGTATTTTTCAAGTCAAACAAATGCCATGTTTTAAAAGTATTGTTGAGATTAGGCAGCATATACCAAGTGCTTTAGCAGTATTTGTACTTTTGTGACCTAGTTGCAATTTCACAAACAATGAAACAAGGATACCAATAACAGTGATGTTTATAAAATGAAAACATATTTAGGACCTTAGTAGTGCAATAATAAGAACATAATTGAATAAATTATGGCATATCCATGACACAGGCATTGTTATAATTTAAAAAATGCATTACATGGGCATAGTATACCTGTATGGTACAGGTGCAACTTATCAGATGGGATAAGATGACCATTATGCTGGAGTACAGATCTGGAATCCTCTGGCAGTGTCAGAAATATTCCTCTAGTGGTTGAAATGTAAGGAAGTCCAGGAGTGGAGCTGAGGCAAGTTTTGTAGGGGCAAATGAGCAGACTTGGGCCAACAGCCATTTCTGACCACGGTGGAAATATTTTGATATTTTGGAAACTAAAAGGGTTGTACTGTGCCTTCCAGCTGAATATTAGCCCATTTGTGAACTCAAAAGGTTAAAATACAAAACTGCATTTATAGTATTATTCCATTAAATTGTATTTACACATAGGAAAAATACTGAAGATAACATTCCTATATTTTCTTCTTTATTTTTACCCGTATTTTCTATAATGAGAATTTTTGTGACACTTTGGTTATTTCTAGTTTTTCACTATTACAACCTAGAAATAATATGGACTTTTTCTCATGTCTACAGGCAAAAAGTACAGGAATTTCTCCTACTTATACCCTTATAAGTGGAATTGCTAAGTTGTAGAGTATATGGCTGCTTAACTATACAGTATAATACTACAGTATGTTCCAAAGTGTTTATGATAATTTCACTCCATCAACCATACATAAATGGACCCAATAGTAGCTATCCTCTTATGCTTGGTATTGTCAGATTTTATTTTTCCTAATAGTATGGGAGTACATTTATTTTTCATTGTGATTTGATTTGCATTTTCTTGGATATTTATTGTTTTTTTTCCATATTATGAAGGGCTGTATTAGTCCATTCTTATATTGCTGTAAATATTCTACCTGAGACTGGGTAATTTATAAACAAAAGACGTTTAATTTACTCACAGTTCCACATGACTGTGGAGGCCTCAGGAAAATTACAATCATGGCAGAAGGTGAAGGGGAATCAGGCACCTTCTTCACAAGGAGAAGCAAGTGAGGGAGGAACTTGCCAAACACTTATATAACCATCTGATCTCATATAGCAACTCCTTTAATGTTTCCTCACATAAGATCATGCTTGTTGTAGGTTAAAAAAAATAATTATCTTTCCATTTCTAGTTTTCTAAGAGCCAGAGCTTTATCATGAATGGGTTTTGAATTTAATAAAATATTGATCTCAATATACTGATATAGATAGAAAATGGTATTTATAGATTTTCTAATATTAACTCAGCTTGTAATTCTGGGATAAACAATTTGGGGATGATACATTTTCATACACTTTTGAGTAAGGTTTGCTAGTATTTTCATTATAGTTTTTACACCTATATTTATCATGGATATAATGAGCTTGCAATTTTTCTTTTATATGCTGTATCTTGTCTTCTCTTATTGTTAAAGACTTGACAAGTGAATTGAAGTCTGTTTCCCCTAATACTATTTTCTGGAAGAATTGTTTAGATTACAGGGGTCCCCAGCCCCCTGGACCATGAACCAGTGAGGAGGAGGTGAGCCCCAGGTAAGTAAGCGTTATCGCCTGAGCCCTACCTCCTGTCAGATCAGCGGGAGTATTAGATTCTCATAGGAGCAGGAGCCTTATTGTGAAATGCGCATGGAGGGATCTAGGTTGTTTGCTCCTTAAGAGAATCTAATGCCCGATGATCTGAGGTGGAACAATTTCATCCCTAAACCATCCATTCATCCCTTCCATTCTTCCCCTCCCTGCTCCATCCTGTGGAAAAATTGTCTTCCATGAAACTGGTCCCTGTTGCCAAAAAGGTAGGGGACCACTGGTTTAGGATAAACTGTATGACCATCTAGACCTGCTTTTTTCTCTGTAGGAAATTTTAAAATTTTTACTTTGTATCCTTTACTAGTTATACGAAAATGCAATCTTTCTACATCTCCTTTAGTCGGTTTTGTTAAATTTTTAAAGGCATTTATTAATTATTCTTAAGCTTTCAAATTTGTTAGCATTAAATTGTATTCCCTCATTTTTTTTTCAGTCTCTGCAGTATTTACAGTTATGCTCCATTTTTCATTTAAAATATTATTTCTTGTCACTCTGTTTTCCCTCCATGACCATTCATACCAAAAATATTGTCTACTTAATTAGAATTGTGAATTTGATTTGGTTGATTCCATTATATATTCAAAAAAATTTCATTTATATCTTCTCTCATCTTTATGATCTTTTTACTTCTTTTAGATTTATTCTGTTGTTTTAGCTCTTTAATCTCTAGCCTTAAAGGTACATGATCTAAAAATATAATTCTAATACTTGAAGCACCACTGTCACTGCCTCCCAGAAATTTTTATAATATCAGTTTTGATTATCATTCATTTGTAAGTACTTAAAATTTTTTATTATGGTGTCTTTCTTGACCTAAGAGGTATTTAAAAATATATTTTAAAAGATTTTCTAATATGCAGGTATTCATAATTTATCATTTTTTTATTAGCTCCTATCTGAAATATATTATGGTTGGAGAACACACTTTTTATTGCATCTATTCACCAAAATTTGTTGGGAACTGATATGTTTCAGTAGATGGTCAAATTTTGTAAATGTTGTATGCATGGTTAGGAAAAATCTGTACTTTAGTTGAGTGCAGACTTCTATATATGTGAGGAGGGACAAACCTTTTGTGTCAAATGGCCATGAGGGCTTAGTTCCTCCCTTTCCTTTTGAGTGGCTATGTAGGGAACTGTACTTTAACATATCAGGGAAGGGAGAATCACAAGATCTCTGATTGCTATCAACAGCATTGGTATGCAAATGCCCTAAATGAACTCCAGGATCTCATCAAGATTACTTTCTGGACTGTGAGTCACATAAGAATATGTTCATGATGATATTTTAGTTGTGTTCAAACCATCTAAAACTCTTCTACGTTGTTTTCTGCATCACCTGTCAACAGTTTTGAGATATATTAAAATCATCTACTATAAAGATGATTTACTAAATTCCTCCTAAAAATTATCAACTTTTGCTTTATTTATATTAAGGTTACTTTATTTGATGCATACATGTTTTAAAGTGCTACATTTTCCCGGTGAATTGAACATTGTATAATTATGTAATAACTCATCTCCATGATAATTTTTTTAAAAAATTAACTATACATATATCTATTTGCATGATAGTTTTTTATTCTTTTACTTTTAACATTTCTTTTTTTTTAAAAAAATCAAAATTATGGGGTGCAAGTGTAGTATTGTTACATGGATACGTTAAGTAGTGGTGAAGTCAAGGCTTTATCACCTGAATAATGTACATGGTAGCCATTAAGTAATTTCTCCTCATCCTGAAATCATGTCTTTTGCTAGAAAACAGAGTATCAGCATCTCTCCTGTCCCTTTGTTTCTTTCTCACCTGCCCCCACCATTCACAGTTAGATTTTTTTGTTGTGTCTTCTTATGGGTTATTTGATATATGTAATTTTTTCGTATTGATTTCTTTATTTTTTAGCAATAAAATTTATGAAAGTGTGTTTGATTACCCTTAATTTCTCTTACAGAATCTCCTGTGTTTGTTTGCTTTCTATTAATAATTTGAGTACTTTTCCCAAAGCTATCCAATAAGGGACTTTTTGTGACAAATCTTCTAAGGCCTTTTATGTCTAGGAATATTTTTATTAAACCCTTATATCTGAGTGACAATTTGTCTGGGTATACAATTCAAGGTTTAAGTTCTTTCCTGTTGACATTTTAAAACTGTTGTTTCATTTTCTTCTTGCATCCACTGATGCTATTTGAGGGTCTGATTAAAACGGATTCTTTTTCCTTTGTAGGGAATTTGCTCTTCCTTCCCGGAAGCTTTATTTATTTTTTTTTTTATATTCTTTTTTTTGGCGGTGGGGTGGGGCGGGGACGGAGTTTGGCTCTTGTTGCCCAGGCTGGAGTGCAATGGGGCTATCTTGGTTCACTGCAACCTCCACCTCCCAGGTTCAAGTGATTCTCCTGCCTCAGCCTCCCGAGTAGCTGGGATTATAGGTATGCACCACCACACCCCGCTAACTTTTGTATGTTTGGTAGAAACAGGGCTTCACCATGTTGACCAGGCTGGTTTGAACTCCTGACCTCAGGTGATCTACCTGCCTCGGCCTCCCAAAGTGCTGGGATTAAAGGTGTGAGCCACCGCACCCGGCCTATTTTTTATATTCTTAACATTTACTATATTGCATCTAGATACAGTTTTAGTCTCTCCTGTAGGGTATTCTCTGTATTCCTTCAATGTGAAGGTATTTATCTTACTTGACTCTGAAGGATGATAACAATTATTTTCTAAGTATGTCCTCCTCGTTATTTTTACATTTGTCTGCTTCTGGAAGTTTTATTATCCACATGCTGGCAATTGTAATCTTATTTTCATTTATCTTAAATTTTCTTTTTATATTTTTGCATTGTTCTCTTCTTTCTATTCCGTTAGGAATGTTTCTAGAATTGCTAGAAAGAATTCATTAATTCTTTGTTCACGTGTATTCATTTTAGTATTTATCTCATTGATTGTGTTTTTTCAATTTACCTTTTTCTGATCTAGTATTTCTAACTTTAGTTATTAATTTAAAAAGTTCATCACTTTTATTTCCTACTCATAATTTCTTAATTTCCTTTTGTATATTTATCATACTTATTTAAAAATTCTTGGAATGTTATTATATTTATTTCATTTCCAATGGTATATGTTGATCAATTTTTTTTGGAAGAAGTTGTACTCCTTAAATTTATTATTATTTTGGGTTGTGAGTTTATATTCCTCCAAAGTAGTAGCACCTTTCTCGATTTTGTGTATTAAGCATGGCTAGGGTCCAGTAAGCTCAATGAGAAAGAAAGTGGTGAGCTGTAGCCTAGAAAGTTCACAAAAACAATTTGGGCAGCTCTTCACCTTCTTATTTTGGTGGGATTTTTATTTGTTTTGAAGAGCAGAAATTATATATTTTTTGGAATAAAAAAGGTCATTGTCTTTGTAATTTCTTTGTTTATTTTATGCTTAAAAATATTTGTCACCCTTAATTTCCAGTATTTTTTATAGCTATCATGAAAAATATATTTAATCCTTTAATCTGCTTGGAACTTCTGTTTGTGCCATTATTTATTGATTGAAGCTTTAGTAAGAAGTTGACAGAGACAGATTGTTGAGGGTCTTTTTATATTTTTGCTTCTTCCAAGCAGCATCAATTATATTTGCTATTCTCTAATAGCATGAAAATGGAAAAATAAGTCAGTACGTGACCATAAGTTATAAGTACTACTTTTTGTGTATATGAAATGTTTTTCTGAAAAGTAGTATGCAACCCAAATAGTAATTGATGTCTTTCTGTGCTCAGATTGACAAAGGTAAAAAAATATGTATAGTAGCCAACATGGTGTTGAATAGAAAAGTGGGCATTTTTTAGAGCAGTTTTAGATTTACATAAAAATTGAGTAGAAAGTACAGTCCTCATATAATTTTCCCTCTCACCAGTTTCCTCTGTTATCATTATCTTTCATTTGTGTAGTATACTTGTTACAATTGGTGAACCAGTATTAATACATTATCATTAACTAAAGTGCACAGTTTATATTAGGATTCACTCTTTGTGTTGTATAGTTATATGGGTTTTAACAAATGTATAATATCATGTATCTGCCATTACAGTATCATAGAAGATAATTTTACTGCCCTAAAAATCCTCTGTGCTCTATCTACCTAATCATCCCTCTCTCCCCCTGATTCCCTGGCAACAGGTGATCTTTTTACCATCTCCATAGCTGTGCTTTTCTCACAGTGTCATATAGTTGGAATCACATATTATGTATCTGTTTCAGACTAGCTTATTTCACTTAATAATATGCATTTAAGGCTCCTCTGTGTCTTTTCATGACTTGAGCTCTTTTCACTGGTGAATAATATTCCATTGTATGGATGTACTACAGTTTCTGTATCCATTTACCAATTGAAGGACATCTTGATTGCTTACAAGATTTAGCAATAATAAGTAAAGTGCTATAAACATTCATGTGCAGGTTTTTGTGTGGACATACATTTTCAACTCATTTGGTAAATACTAAAGAGCATAATTGCTGGACTGTATGGTAAGACGATCTTTAGTTTTGTAAGAAACTGCCAGACTGTCTTCCAAACTGGCTGTACCATTTTGGATTCCATCAGTAAATGAATTAGAGTTCCCATTGTTTCATATCCTTGTCAGTATTTGATGTTTTCAGTGTTTTGGATTTTAGCCATTCAAAAAGGTGTGTAGCAGTATCTCACCGTTGTTTTAATTTGCTATTCCCTAATGATGTATGATGTGGAACGTCCCTTTGTATGCTTATTTGCCATTTGTATATCATCTCACTTGATATAGAAATCCCACTTCTAGAAATCTGATGCTTAGAGATACTTCTGGATGAAAATTTCTGTTCAATGATGCTCAATACTGCATGATTTATAGTAGCCAAATGTTGAATGTTGGTTGCCTCTTAATTTCTAACAATGTAGTAGAGACAGAGAGAGAGAGAGAGAGAGAGAGAGAGAGAGAGAAATATGACTTCTCTGCATATTCCTTCATGAAAAATAGTCCAAATATATTAAGTGAAAAAATAGTCACAGAACAATATATCATAGTGTGATCCAATTTATATAAAAAGTATATACTAAACACTATAGTGAAAATAATTTAAGTATCTGTAGTTTATAAGAATGTTTTCCTGTAAGATGATTGCATAAATTGTTCAAGTTTGACATATAGTATTATACCATTCTTGTATAATGAAGTTGCAGAGTATCTTTTAAAAATAAAATTTTCAAAAGTATTGGGGGTACAGGTCGTTTTTGGTTACACGGATAAGTTCTTTAGTGATGACTTCTGAGATTTTAGTGCACCCGTCACCTGAGCAGTGTACACTGTACCTAATATATAATCTTTTATTCCTCACTCCCCTCCCAATCTTACCCTAACCAAGTCCCCAAAGTCTATTATATTATTATTGTGCCTTTGCATCCTCATAGCTTAGCTTTTGCTTATAAGTGAGAACATATGATATTTGGTTTTTCATTCCTGAGTTAATTCACTTAGAATAATGGGCTGCAGCTCCATCCAAGTTGCTGCAAAAGACATTATTTTGTTCCTTTTTATGGCTGAGTGGTGTTCTGTGGTGTATATATACCACATTTTCTTTATCTGCTCGTTGGTTGATGAGAACTTAGATTGGTTCCATATCTTTGCAATTGCAAATTGTGCTTCTATAAACATGCATGTGCATGTGCCTTTTTCATATAATGACTTCTTTTCTCACGGGTAGATAATTAGTAGTGGGATTGCTGATCAAATGGTAGTTTTAATTTTAGTTCTTTAAGGAATCTCAATAGTTTTTGCCATAGTGGTTGTACTAATTTACATTCCCACCAACAGTGTAAAAGTGTTCCACTTGCATCACATCCATGCCAACATCTATTGTTTTTTGACATTTTAATTATGGCCATTCTTTCAGGAGTTAGGTGTATCTCATTGTGTTTTTAATTTGCATTTCCCTGATTAGTGATGTTGACCACTTTTTCATGTTTGTTGGCTGTTTGTACACTTGATCTTAGCCAAAAGGCCAAGAAGAAATGTTGTTGGCTGTTTGCATACCTTCTTTTGAGAAATGTCTATTCACGTCCTTTGCATACTTTTTGATGAGATTATTTGTTTTTTTCTTGTTGATTTGTTTGAGTTCCTTGTAGATTCTGAATACTAGACTTTTGTCAAATGCATAGTTTGTGAATATTTTCTCCTACACTATGGGTTGTCTGCTTACTCTACAGATTTGTTTTTTTTTTTTTTTTTTTTTTTTTTTTTTTTTTTTTCTCTGCAGAAGCTTTTTAGTTTAATTAGGTTCCATTTATTTATTTTTGTATTTGTTGCATTTGCTTTTGGTGTCTTAGTCATGAATCCTTTGCCCAGGCCAATGTCCAGATGAGTTTCTCTGATGTTATCTTCTAGAATTGTTATGGTTTCCGGTGTTAGATTTAAGTCTTTGATCCATCTTGAGGTGATTTTTGTGTAAGGTGAGATGGGGATCCAGTTTCATTCTTTTACACGTGGCTTGCCAGTTTTCCAAGCACCATTTATTAAATAGGGTGCCTCTTCCTCAATTTATGTTTTTATATGCTTTGTCAAAGATCAGTTGGCTGTAAATATTCGGCTTTATTTCTGGGTTCTCTATGCTATTCCATTGGTCTACATGACTAATTTTTTTTTTTTTTGAGACAGAGTCTTCCTCTGTTGCCCAGGCTGGAGAGCAGTGGCGCGATCTCGGCTCACTGCAAGCTCCGCCTCCTGGGTTCACGCCATTCTCCTGCCTCAGCCTCCCGAGTAGCTGGGACTACAGGCGCCTGCCACCATGCCTGGCTAATTTTTTTTGTATTTTTCAGTAGAGACGGGGTTTCACCGTATTAGCCAGAATGGTCTCCAACTCCTGACTTCATGATCCACCCACCTCGGCCTCCCAAAGTGCTGGGATTACAGGGGTGAGCCACTGCACCCAGGCAGTCTATGTGCCTTTTTAAATACCAGTACGATGCTGTTTTGGTAACGATATCCTTGTCATATAGTCAGGTAATGTGATGCCTCTAGTTTTGTTCTTTTTGCTTAGTATTGCTTTGGCATGCAGGCTCCTTTTTGGTTCCATATGAATTTTAGGATTTTTTTTTTTCCAGTTTTGTGAATGATGATGGTATTCTGATGGAAGTCACATGGAATCTGCAGATTGCTTTGGGTGGTATGATCATTTTCACAATATTGATTCTTCCCATCCATGAGCATGGGATGTGTTTCCATTGGTTTGTGTTGTCTATGATTTCTTTCAGCAGTGTTTTGTAGTTTTCCTGGTAGATATTTTTCATCTCCTTGGTTAAGTATATTCCTAAATATTATATACACACACACACACACACACACACACATATATATGTGCAGCTATCGTAAAGGGGATTGAGTCCTTGATTTAATTATCAGCTTGGTCATTGTTGATGTATAGCAGTGCTACTGATTTGTGTACATTGATTTTGTAACCTGAGACTTTACTGAATTCATTTATCAAATCTAAGAGATTTTTGGATGAGTCTTTAGGGTTTCCTAGATATACAATCATATCATCAGTGAACAATGACAGTTTGACTTCTGCTTTTCCAATTTGGATGCCCTTTATTTCTTTCTGTTCTCTGATTGCTCTGGCTAGGTCTTTCCAGGGTATCTTTTTAAAAAACCATTTATCAGTAATTGAACACAACTATCTTTTCTCAGTGAAATAATTGTGCCTCCATTAAATACTATACAGAACATCCCTCAAACCATAAATATCTTTTTTTATTATTATAACAATGACCATCACAGTTATACGAATTTTCCTCTATGATTTTAAGTGAGATCCCCCTGAGTCCTAGGACATCTTCTCTCTTGTTGGAATGTTTTGGAATTGTTGGTTGATTGAGTTTGGATGATGTATTAAAGAGAGATATTCCCTGTGCACATAGATGGTATTGCAGTGTAAACATTTGTAAATAATCTAAATATTCACTGCATTAGTTTCCTAAGGCTGCCATAACAACATACCACAAAATGGCGGCTTAAAACAACAAAAATTAATCATCCTACAGTTCTGGAGGCTAGAAGTCAAAAAACAAGGCATTAGCAAAGATATACTCCCTCTTGAAACCTTTAGAGCAGAATCCTTTCTTGCCTATTCCAAGCTGCTGGTGGTCTGTCAGCAATCCCTAGTATTCTCTCCTGTGTCTGCATCTCTGTCTCTTATAAAGACACCAGCCATTTCAGCCCAACTTAATTCAGTATGCCTCATCATAACTTAATTACATCTGGAAAGACTCTATCGAAATGAGGTCACATTCACCAGTACTGAAGGTTAGGATTTTAATATATCTTTTAGGGAAACACAAGTCAATCCATGACATTCATCAGTTGGAAAGTCATTAAGTAGAGCATGTTATAATTATAATATAAAATGTCATGAAGTAGACATATATGTACTGATATGACAAGATACCAAAGACCTATTGTTAATAGAATAAAAAGGTTGCAGACCAATATGTAAAATATGGCCCTATGTGTGTAAAAAAGATGTCTTTATATCTACATAATCTATATGTCTATCTTATTTTTATCTTTACTCATGTTTATATCTATACCCATATTATCTTCTCTCTTCTGTGACACTATCTATGGAGAGAACAATAGGCAAATGGAGAAGAATGAACAGTCTTTCGTAATATGAGTCTTATCATATATTACTGGTATAGCTTTTCAATTATTAGAGAGAAAAAATAAATCACCAAAGAAACAGTGATGGACAGAAATGGGAAAGATTTTTATTTTGGTAGTTGTCGTAAGTTAGCTTCATTTTTTTTTTTTTGAGACGGAGTCTTGCTCTGTTGCCTAAGCTGGAGTGCAGTGGCGTGATCTCGGCTCACTGCAACCTCCACCTCCCAGGTTCAAGTGACTCTCCTGCCTCAGCTTCCTGAGTAGCTGGGACTACAGGCATGCACCACCACACAAGCTAATTTTTGTATTTTTAGTAGAGATGGGGTTTCACCATGTTGGCCAGGCTGGTCTCGAACTCCTGACCTCAAGCGATCCCACCTGCCTCGGCCTCCCAAAGTGCTGGGAAATTAACTTCATTCTTATTAATTTCAGCAATGTGGACAAATCATTCGTGGTTTCTGAAACTTGCCTTCTTTTCTAAATCTACAAAAGTTATTTGCTACTTTTTCTCTCTCAGCCTCGTAATTCACTTTACTTACATAATCATTTGAAAACTTGATTGAAGTATTTCAAAGAAAGGAAATGAATGCAGTGATATATTATCACCTGAGTTTAATATGTGGAACTTGCTTATGTGGGAACAAGGTCTTTCAATTAAAGTGAAAGCAAACAAAAAATGTTGAAGGGGAGGTATTTCAGTTATATATAAGTTTTTAATCTCCACCAGACCCTATTATATACAGGGCATTCCTTTTTTTCTCCCGCTTCCTCCTCCTCCTCTTTTTCTCTTCCTCTTTCCTTTCTCTTCTTTCATTTGCTTTCCTCTTACATTGCTCAGTCTCATTACATTTAAACTTTTCTTTCTACGTTCCATTAAAAAAATCCAACAATGAAACTCCACAGGAAAATAAAACATTTGAAGCTTTCTAATGTCTTTTTGTTGTTTATCTTTTCATTATGGATAATTTCAAATACACACACAAAAGAGGGAATGTAATATCATTATGGATATTTTCAAATATACACACAAAAGAGGGAAGACACATATTCTTATGTGTCTATCAACCAGTTTCAATGATTACTAACATTTTCATATTCTAAGTTCATTCAGCACTCTCCATGTATAAACTTTGTATTTTATTTAGCTTTCTGTTGGAATATTGAAAGAAAATCGTAGATATCATACATTTCAGTTGCAAATACTTTGGTTTGTATTTGATATCTTTTTTAAAACAAAAGTAAGACTTCACTGACTTATGAATACTTTCTCAAATATGGGATTTAACACCCTGTCAGAGACCCTAGGGGATGGGTAAATTTAACTGCTTGGATTGTTCTTAGAAGCCTGGAAAAAGTAGTAGCCCTGCTGAGTGAAACTGAAATGCTGGAGTTGCTAAGGCAGAATTTAGAGGAAGCAAAAATGCTGAGGGATGAGCATGCTGGAGTGGATTTATTATGAGGCCAGAAG